>NC_050097.1:37025972-37329003 GCF_902167145.1 Zea mays | reverse complement strand
TAAAATAGCCTCGGGGTGGACAACGGTTCCCCCGAACGTCTTCTCTAGAGACATACATCAACCCTCCGTCAAGACCGACGACACGCCCGAGCCCGAGGAGGCCTCAGCCCACCCCGAGGTATCCTCGACCGCCGAGGATGAGGCACTGCGCGTCGAGGGAGAGCGGAATGGGGTCACGCCTAATCGAAACTGGCAGACCCCGTACCTGCAATATCTCCACCGAGGAGAGCTACCCCTTGACAAGGCCGAAGCTCGGTGACTGGCGCGGCGCGCCAAGTCGTTCGTCTTACTGGGTGATGAAAAGGAGCTCTACCACCGCGGCCCCTCAGACATTCTACAACGATGCATATCCGTCGCCGAAGGACAGAAGCTATTGCAAGAGATACACTCGGGGGCTTGAGGTCACCATGCAGCACCTCGAGCCCTCGTTGGGAATGCCTTCCGACAAGGTTTCTACTGGCCGACCACGGTGGTCGATGCCACTAGGATTGTACGCTCTTGCCAAGGGTGTAAATTCTACGCGAGACAGACGCACCTGCCCGCTCAGGCCCTGCAGACAATACCCATCACCTGGTGGTTTGCTGTGTGGGTCTGGACCTCGTCGGTCCCTTGCAGAAGGCACCTGGGGGCTTCTCGCACCTGCTGGTCGCCATCGACAAATTCTCCAAGTGGATTGAGGTCCGACCCCTAACAAGCATCAGGTCCGAGCAGGCGGTGGCATTCTTCACCAACATCATCCATTGCTTTGGGGTCCCAAACTCCATCATCACTGACAATGGAACCCAGTTCATTGGGAAGAAGTTCCTGGACTTCTGCGAGGACCACCACATCCGTGTGGACTGGGCCGCCGTAGCTCACCCCATGACAAATGGGCAGGTGGAGCGTGCCAACGGTATGCTTCTGTAGGGACTTAAACCGAGGATCTACAACGACCTCAACAAGTTCGACAAGCAGTGGATGAAGGAACTACCCTCGGTGGTCTGGAGTCTGAGGACGACGCCAAGCCGAGCCACAGGTTTCTCGCCGTTCTTTCTAGTCAATAGGGCCGAGGCTATCTTGCCCACAGACTTAGAATACGGTTCCCCGAGGACAAAGGCGTACGACGACCGAAGCAACCAGACAAGCCGAGAAGACTCACTGGACCAGCTCGAAGAGGCTCGGGACGTGGCCTTGCTACACTCGGCGCGGTATCCAGCAGTCTCTGCGACGCTACCACGCCCGAGGGGTTCGGCCCCGAGGCTTCCAGGTGGGAGACTTGGTACTTCGGCTGCGGCAAGACGCCCGAGGGCACCACAAGCTTACTCCTCCCTGGGAAGGGCCGTTCATCATCGCTAAGATTTTGAAGCCTAGAACATACAAGCTGGCCAACGATCAAGGCAAGGTCTACAGCAACGCTTGGAACATCCGATACCTACGTCGCTTTTACCCTTAAGATGTTTTCAAGTCGTTCATATACCTCGTTTTCTATACATACACAAATAAAGTCTAGCCGTCAAGGAAGGGTCAGCCTTGCCTCGGCAAAGCTCGACCCTCCCTCGGGGGCTAGAAGGGGGGAACCCCCTCCGCGTCAAAATTTTCCTCGGAAAAAGTCTTTTCCCAGAACGTCTTTCGCGCTTTTCGACTGCTTCGATAGCGGGATCCCGAAAACGACGAGAGTACACGTAAGCGGCAAGGCCGACCGAGCCGAGGGACTCCTACGCCTCTGGGATACTGATACCTCATTCATCAGCTTCCGCGATAAGTAACTCATGCTCGGATAAGCGATTCTGCTACCGAACAAGTCCTAACGCTCGAAAACTTTTCTGCCAGAACGATTTTCGTGCCTTCTCGACTATATCGATAACAGAATCCTGTGGACGAGTAAGAGTACACGTAAGCGGCAAGGCCGACCGAGCCGAGGGACTCCTACGCCTCCGAGATACGGATACCTCACTCATCACCTTCCACGAAAAGTAACTCTTGCTCGGATAAGCGATTCTGCTACCGACGAACAAGTCCTGATACTCAAAACAAAAGGAAAGGAAATGTAGCTTTATAACACGACCATAAGATGTTTGGGCCTCGGCGGCCGCAACAAGCATACACATACTACAGACAAACTGTTCCTGCAGGTTCAGACATCGACAGAGGGAGCAGCAGCACCCTCGGTGTTGTTTCCACCTTCGGCGGAATCTGGCCCGACCTCGGACGGCGACATGGGCGGAAGGATCTCCACCTCGAAGGAGGACGCCAGCACCGCGCTTGGGCCATCGCAGCCAGGGTCTCCGCAAGGGTTCCAGCCCGAGCGGACGCCTCGGCTGGCCATTCCGTAGCCTCAGCCAGTTGTCCCCAGAGGGCATCAGCCCGACTCACGGCCTCGGCAGCGTGACTCCGGGGTTGGTCCCGCTCGCGGATGACCTGGCCAAGCTCCAGCCGCCGCTGCTACACCTCCTCGGCCAGGGAAGCTACGTGCTCCCGGGCCAACGAAGCCTCTTCTTGAGCCGACTCTGCCTCTGTCCACGCCGACACCGCTGCCTCTGGCTCCAGCTCATCGCAGAGCGGCCGAAAGTTCTAAAACTAAGCAAGAGAAGCCTTGAGTGGCAAGGCTGACCGAGCCGAGGGACTCCTACGCCTTCGAGATATGGATACCTCACTCGTCACCTTCCGCACAGGGCAACTCACACTCGGTTAAGCGGTTCAGCTAGTCGACAGGCGAGTCCTAGTGCTCGAAATGAGGAAGAAACACAGTATTACACTCAAATACCCAGATGTTCAGGCCTCGACAGCCACAACGAACAAACACCGGTACTTAAGGTGCCATTACAAACGGAACTCCGGTTCCACTCCCGCGGGTATGAACAACCTCCACACCGAAGGGCCTGCGGGACGACAAACTCCGGGTGGCTCGCCGGCGACCGCTGCACCAACAGCGCGGCAACGACCTCCATCTCGGACGGCAAGACAGCAGCAGCGATGGCCCCAGGGCGAACGCTACCGCTGGAAGGCCCTCGTTCACATCCCCTCGCGGGGGACGAGAACCAGCCATTAAAGCCAAAGAGCCGGAGGCCCGGAGCGCAGGTGGCACTGACGGTGCCGTCGGCGGAGAAACCTTCTCCGGCTGCCACCACCTCAGTACCGACGACTACAGCCACCTGCCCCCTGGTGCAGCTGGCCACAGTCGCCCGGACGGAGGACGGAATGCTGCACCCTGGCCAGGCATCAGCAGTTCACCTTCCCCCGCATGGCTGGAGGACGCCTCCTCCGTAGAGCTGGAGGATGTCTTCCTCCCCCGGATGCCGGAGGAAGAAGCGGGTCGCCGGCCTGCACGGAAGCAGGCCCCGACTTGCCCCGCCCTCCTCCCCAGCAAGGATGATGAAGATCCTTGAAGCTGAGGGCGGGGCAGAGGCCGTAGCCCAGCTTGCTTCTCCCCACCATCGAACTGGTGGTCATAATCCCGGATGACCATTGGTGAGGGAATGCAACCGGGCTGCCTGATGAAAATCCTTGAAGCCAAGCGATGGCTGAAGGGTGCCAACCTCTGCGAGGTTGCGCTCCTCCAACAGCAGCAAGACGAAGGCAACGCGGGTGCTCCCCATCCGGGGGCTCGGAAGGAGGAAGGGCGCGATGCATGAGGGGAGTGCAAAGACATGGCTACCGCCCGGGTGATCGACCCCTTTTTAAAGGCGGCTCTCCCCACTCGCGTCCTCAGGCATCATGGACAAAGTCTTCACCGACGTGCTCCAGGGTCCTCCCCCTACGACACGGGGGCTGGGTCCTACACGTCATGCAAGCTGACCCGAAACGGAAGAAGCCAAACCGCCGCACGCGAAGCGTGTAACCGCCCCGCGGTTACAAGCACTCCTCCATCCTCGCCGAAACCAGTGGTCAAAAGGGCGGACCGCCATGCAGGTGGCATGCAACCGCACTGCGGAGGCGCACCCCTTCGGCTTCGTCGCATCCAGCATGGAGGCCCAGGCCCACACGTCATGTAATCGGCGCGCCGGTTACTACGTGCGAGAAACTGCACCGCCACTTGCGCCAATGCCGCGCCTCCTCGACTGCGGAACCGGTGCCGCGACGCGAGGCAACCCTGTGCATGGCCAAACAGTGTCAATCAAGCACACCGATCACGGGTCAGTCAGCCGCGGGAGGAGGCGTGACGGTTGATATGGCCAAAAGTGGACCGGTAGTAATGGCGGCAGCAGACAAGCGGAAGCGGCGGTCAAATTGTCTGTAGGCTCACGTCCCCTCCTGGAGCAGCAGGGGAGCCCTCTCCCACGGCGTGAAGACGACGCGCCCGTGCTCCGTTCCTCGAACGGCTCGCGCACGCGACCGCCCCGCGAACTGCCGGGCCCGTCGCATTAACTCCTCGGCAGGGCAAGCGACACCTTTGGCAGGCGAAGCGGGCGTCGTTTCACCTCCGCCATAATGACCGCGTCAAAAAAGGTGCGCCCCACCATTTAAATTCATATCCTTTTCCTCTTCCCCTTTCTCTCTCTTGCTACAGGGACCGGGAAAGGGGATATTTCGAAAGGGATCCTTCTCCGCGAAGGAAGCGGGCCCCGAGCCCTCCTACTGATCAGGGGTTCAAAGGCTGGCCCTTCGGAAGGGTTCAACAGCCGCCCCAGAGCACTCGGGCTTCAGGCTCAGTACTGATCAGAGGTTCGAAGACTGGCCCCTCGGGAGGGTTCGACAGCCGCCTCAGAGCACTCGGGCTCCGCGCCCACTACTGATCAGGGGTTCGAAGGCTGGCCCCTCGGAAGGGTTCGACAGCCGCCTCAGAGCACGCAGAGCGAGGGATGACTCTGGGTACGTCCGTTACATGGCTGAGGCTCGGGCTACGCTCCTGAGATAGCCTAGGACATTTCCGAGACCAGCAGGAGCGATTTTGTAACGGAATCCCATTAGAGGGAGGCATCGAGCCCTCGGATCCTATCGAACGGGATCGGGTCCGGCAAATCACCTGCAGGTACTTTTGGAGCGCGCCTCTGGGCCACTAGCCGACCCTTATCGAACAGGGCACAGGCATCCACTCGGATCACCCGTTAGCAACTCACTAGAGACACCATGTTCGGCGCCCTCCGAGGGCAACATGGCGCTTTCCCCCCTTCCTCCTTGCGGAAAGGCAACGAAGGGGCGTATGATAAAAGTCGAGACAGTCCTTGATCGTCCTCTCGCTCCGTGCAAAGGCTCGGGGGCTGCTCTCGCAAACCCGGCTACGGCCAAACCGTTGACAGTGTCAACAAACCAGCCTGAAAACTCGGAACCTGACCATGCACCCGGGCTACAATCAGATCGCATGAGGGAACAACCAGACCGGCCGAGGCATCACAAAAGGCATTAAGACCTTAGAAGAGTCAAACCACTCCTCCGAGGCCTCGGGGGCTACACCCGGCGGGTGCGCTCGCGCGCACCCATCGGAACAAAGTGTAACCGAGAAAGGCCGGTCCCCTCGCAAAAAAGTGCGGCAAAGCCTCCAAGCGAGTACCAACACTCCCTTTGAGGCTCGGGGGCTACTGTCGGGTACCGTAATTAGGGGTACCCCCAACACGGCTGGTAGCCACCATCAGCACAAGCTGCAGAGACTGATGGGCACGATTCATGTCAAGGCTTCGTCTGCTCAAGGGACGCGATCTTGCCCCGCCCGAGCCCAGCCTCAGGCGGGAACAGTAGTCCCAAACGAATTCTCGCCTCGCCCGAGGGCTTCCTCAAGCAACGGGCGCACCCTCGACTCGCCCAAAGCCCAGCTCGGGCAGGCTTCGTTGTGAAGCAACCTTGGCCAAATCGCCTCACCAACCGACCGTATCGCAGGCGCATTCAATGCGAGGATCGCCTGATGCCTTATCCTGACACACGTGCCTCAGTCGGCAAGGTCGAAGTGACCGCAGTCACTTCGCCCTTCCACTGACCGACCTGACAGGAAAACAGCGTCGCTCGCCTCGCTCCGACTGCTGTGCCACCCGCCAGAGTGAGGCTGGCAACAGCCAAATTCAGCCTCAGGCGCAACAGGAAGCTCTGCCTCGCCTGACCTCAGGGCTTGTCCTCAACCTCGGCCTCGGAAGGAGGACTCTGCCTCACCCGACCCTAGGGCTGGGCCTCACCCTCGGCCTCGGAAGGTGGTCTCTGCCTCGCCCGACCCTAGGGCTCGAGCTCAACCTCGGCCTCGGAAGGTGGTCTCCGCCTCGCCTGACCCCAGGGCTCGGCCTCAACCTCAACCTCGGGAGGAATCGCGTCCTCGCCCGACCCCGGCCTCGGCCTCAGGAGGAGTCTCCGCCTCACCCGACCTTGGGCTCGGATCGACCGCGCCACGGGGGATACATCATTACCCTACCCCTAGCTAGCTCAGGCTACGGGGGAACAAGACCAGTGTCCCATCCAGGCTCGCCCCGGTAACAAGTAATGATGGCTCCCCGCGTGCGTCCATGACGATGGTGGTTCTTAGCCCCCTACGGAAGCAAGGAGACGTCAGCAAGATCCCAGCAGCCCTGACAGCTGCGCTTCTACAGGGCTCAAGCGCTCCTCCGACGACCACGATACCGCGTACACAGGGCTCTAGCACCTCTCCGACAGCCACGTTGGCATGTACACAGGGCTCAGGCACCTCTCTGCCGGACACGTTAACGCATAGCTACACCCCCATTGTACACCTGGACCCTCTCCTTGCATCTATAAAAGGAAGGTCCAGGGCCCTCATGCGAGAGGGTCGTGCAGGAGGACGGGCTGACGAACAGGCTCACTCTCTCTCCCTCGCGAACGCTTGTAACCCCTACTACGAGCGCATCCCCCTGGTGCAGGATAACACGAGCCGCATTTTCCCCCCTTGTGTTCCATCTTGCGCCAACCCATCTGGGCTGGGACACGCAACGACAATTTTACTCGTCGGTGCAGGGACCCCCCGAGGTCGAAACGCCGACAGATTAATACTTTCAAGGTTGCTATCCTTCATTTTAATTCCAACTTTACTAGCTATAGTAGCAACATCAAGAGAAGAAGAAACAACATTTTTCCTAGTTGTATGGTAGTTACCTTCAAGGTTTCTTTTAGCAGCCATTCTTCTGTTCTCCTCTATCCTGATTTCAGCATCCTTCTTCAGTCATTCACTAACCCTTCTTTCATTTTTCTAAGCCAACATTTTGTCCTCAGCCAGTTGTTCATTATTTTCTCCTAGATCCATCTTATCCTTCCAAAGTTCATCATTTTGGACAGTATCCTCTTGTGAGGCACAGAAAACACCAATGTCATGTTTTCCAACCAAATGCTCATTCTTCTCATCTCCATCATTAGTCTCATTGAATATTTACTTTATAATCACAATACTTTTCGAAGGGGTGGTCTTCTTGATATAGGATTTCATTTCATTTACTTCCACGTTTTTCCAACAACTGTTCTAGACTTTGTGAGTGTTAGGTTCTCCCCTTCTAGTTCGCTAATAAATCTTCCCCAAGCAAATCACTTTCTTCGTCTTCTTCACTATCTGTGATTTGAACTCTTCCTTCTGTATTTAACCTGTCCACATCTGTGCTTTCTTGAATGATACCTTTCCCTTTCTCCCTATTCAAAGATCTCAATTCATTGGGAGACACATTCATGTAGTCATGTTGCATATTCTTTCCAATTTTCCTTTTGAAGACTGTCAATGCTCCCTATATTTGATGTTTGCCTTTATTTTTTACTTCAACCCAAGGATTCCGTTTAAATTTTGTTCTTTTGGCAGACTTTTGATCATGCCCATCAATTTTGATGCCTATCCCAACTTTATCATTAGACCCCTCTTCCTTAACTTCTCTTTCAAAAACAGAAGTCATATATAAATAGACCCAACGAGCTTTCCAGCACACCAGGAACAACACTAACATCTCTGTAGGCAATCCTAACCATCACACATTGATTTCTCACACAAGTTTTCCCATCAATTTCTACCACTTTTCCCACAAGACCTTCCACCTAAGCAATGGTTTTATTAGATCTCTGTTCAACAGGAGTACCTCTGAATCTAAGCCATCCCCTTTGTAAATGGTTTTTAGCACTGATAGTTGGTGACCACTGACCAGAGGTCAATACTTATCTGAGCTTTTGGAGTTCTCATCCCCAAAGGCCAATTGGAAAGCATGTTTCGAATTGTGGTTCTGTGGTCGTGTATAGCTAATGTGGTTCACTGGTCAGAAACAATATGAAACATATAGGAAGATATATCTCTTTGAGCAAACACAAAATAGATGGGAAGTGGCGAGAGAATGTGTACTATGTGGTCGACAGGGGAGTCTTGAACCAATTCGCTAATCTATATAAATCTATTACTAGTTTAATGCTTGTGCGTTGCAACGGTGCACACTGCAGATTACGATGACATTCTAGAACCTGAACATGCTATGCCCCTATTTGGTTTAGCTTCTGGGCGGCTTCTGGCCGCCAGAAGCCGAAGCTGTAACCAAACGCGCAGCTTCTCGTGTGGCTTCTGCGCGGCGCGCTTCGGATAGAAGCCCCCCACCCACGGTGCACTGGAAGCGGCCATCACTTGGCTTCGGGCGAAAGTCTGTTCACTTCGCTAGGGTTGTCGCGCACCCACCACGCCGCCGCCGTGCACCCACCGCGCCGCCGCTGGTCCAGTTCCTCCCCGCATCGTCTTCTTCGCAGGTACGGGCGACCTCCTCTGCGAACTCCTCCATCCCGACCGTGTCTTCTCCTCCGTCGCATCTCCTTCCCGTGACAGTCCATCTTGGCTAGGGTTCGCGCACCCACCTCGGCGCCACAGCCCGTCGCGAAGGAACCTCTCCCCCCCCATCGTCGTCTTCGTAGGTATGGTCTCTCTCCTCCATCCGGACCCTCTCATTCACCACGCTCGCTGCGGTCGTTCCTTGACCCTTGACTTTCGCTAGGGTTGCCGCACCCACACCAGCGCCGCTGCTCCGTCGTGAAGGTTCCTCTGCTCCCCCCGTCGCGTCGTCGTCTTCGTAGGTACGGTGTAGCTCGCCTCGATCCCGACCCTCGCCGCCCCCTCCTCTCGTGTTGCTAGGGTTCGTCCTGCCCCGTTTACTATTGTTTAGGGTTCATCCGAGGCCGGCTGATGTAATCTCCAGTTTATTCACTTCATCACAACGGGTATGGATCGACGTACTAACAAATTGTTTGTCCAATGTCGCCTTCAGATTTCCGTATCAACTCGGGGTCTTCGTCTTGGGTTCCAAAATCCACTGCAACCAAGGTAATGTGAAAATAAATTTGTTGCTCACTTTACTGTTAGCAGAGATGCGGTTTTACCAATTTTTGTTTATGGTTTACTAGGGATACCATTGATCTGTTGTATCACTATTATTTCTTCAGGGTTTAGTTCTTAGTTTGTTTGTGACTACCTGTATGTTCAGGGTTGAGTTCATAGTTTGTTTGTTAGAACCTATATGTTAGTAGCTTCAACCATAGTATGTCCATGTTAGCACGCAATTCATGTTAATACATGGAAGTTAGTAGTTTGTCCCCTTGTCTAGTACACTAACCACCTAAATCCACATCAGATGGATTCAGCAGACTCCATAGCCGACAAGGCAATTGGAAGGATGCAAGAGATTGAGGACAAGATATTTTCCGTAGCTCGGGAAACAATCTGTCCTGGATGTGGGTTGACCTCATTTGACGCTACCAAACTTCGTGTAGCATTGGAGGACATTGCTTGCATGATGGAGCAAGACTCTCTGGTGTTGCAAGAGTATTTGGACAAGGTCAACAACGTTAACAACCAGCCTGATAGCAACTACGAACCCTCAGACTTGTCCTCACCACCCCCTGGTGAAGACGACCTTAGTCCAGACTGGGACTTTGCCGAGCACTTCGAAAAGTTTTGGGGTATTGAATATGACTCCGATCAGATGCCTTCATTTAGTGACAATGAGGTTTAAGTTACAACATGGTTAACCTTGTAGTAAGGTCTTAGGGAAACAAGGATAGGATCAGGCTTTTGCTTAATGCGCTGTGGTAATGTGTTCCCTATCCTTTTGTGTACATCAGCAGTTTAATTATGGTAGTCTATATGTAATTATGGAAAACCGAATGTTACTACTTATGCTACTACCTGATGTTATTATGGTCCCTTCCGTGTTAATTTTGTTTTCTTCTTAAATCGACTGCACTACGTATTTTCAAAACTCTACACTTGTTTTGCACTAGATGGACAAGTCTGCCAAAGTGATTGCAAAGTGGGATAGTAGAGCAACAAAAATTTACACAGAAATTTGTGTAGAAGAGGTCAATGCACGTAACAGGCCACAACATTTTCTAAATGCAGAAGGGTATGCTAACCTCATAAGGAAGTTTAAGGAACGCACTGGTCGCACTTACACCAGGGATCAAATGAAGAATAGGTGGGACTCGTTAAAGAGAATGTTCACCCAGTGGAAAACACTTAATGAAAGGGCTACAGGTCTTGGTCGAGACCCTCATACTGGTTCAATCAGTGCACCAGATGAGTGGTGGGCTAAGCAAAATAAAGTAAGTAGACTTAATTTTTTGTTTTCCTAGATTAACAATAGTAATGGACATCTAAAGGTAGGAAATAACATGTTACTGCAGGCAATGCCAGGGTGTATTATGTTCAAAACAGCCCCCCTTGAGAATGAGGACGGGCTTAAGGTTATGTTTGGACCCATTGTCTGCACCAATGAAACAACCCTTGTTCCTAGAGTTGAGGATGCAAATTCTTCATCTGATGACCATGTCCAAGCCAATTTAGGTGGGGGTGAAAAGAGCACACCTGACCCCTGCTCAAATGCAACAGGGAAGCGTAAGGTGCTGCATGATTCTCCTAAACCTAAGAAGAAAAAAGATACGAAGGATGAATACATGAAACGCCTAGTGGAGGCTTTTGAGTCGTGTTCCATGAACACTAACAAGTCCATAACCTCATTTGAGACCGACCCAGTACGTGTCGAGGTTGCTGCTCAGTTGCAACAAGTGATTGAAGATGGTTCAGAGGAAGGCAGCGACTTACATTTCTTTGCCACTCATTTGTTGATGGAGAAACGGTATAGAGATGTATTTGCAACCCTGAAGACCAAAGAAGGAAGGAACGCTTGGCCGCGCCGTGCTTTTGAGATGAATGTTAAGTCCAGTTAGATGGTGCTCGTCCGACAACGATGCTGCTGGTTCGAACTATGTTGGTGCTGTTGTTATAGTTTTTAACTATCGTCAGTTTGAGACTTTTTTCATCGTGAAGTCGTGTTACAAACTATACATGTCGTATGCATCTGTTCCGCATCGCACAATTTTCCAATTATTCGAGTTGAACATGTATTTTCAATAATAAGAGTTGTATGTGTGTGAATAATGTCAATCTGTGAACCTTGTTTGAGTTATGATACATGAATATGTGTGTAATATATTGTGCTTATTCAAGAAATGTGGTTATTGTTTCTGTGTTTGCAGATGTGTGAACCTGATACACACACATCTGATGATGAGAGGGCTGGAGAATTGCTTGTTGCCCTATGTGCTGTAGACATTTGGGGGAGCTCTCCCAGTGGGGTTTCTAGAAGAACAATGGTTGAAACAGGTATCCAATGAGTTGAGCGAACATTGGAGAATAGTGACGACTGCTTTGACATGTTTCGCATGGGCGTACTGTTTTTCGACGTTTGCATGATACGTTGGTGGAAAGTTATGGTCTGCTTCCAAGCCGAGGTGTCAGTACAACGGAAGCTTTAGGTATTTTCTTGTGGGCATGTGGGGGTCCACAATCATTTAGGTAGATACGGAATAAGTTTGGTCACTCTTTGGAAACTATTAGTCGCAAGTATAGTGAAGTCCTTAATGCACTATATAAGATGTCTTCTGACGTAATCAAGCCCAAAGACCCAAATTTCATAGAGATTCACCCTCGATTGCGAGAGAGTAGATTTTGGCCCCATTTCAAGGATTGCATAGGAGCAATTGATGGAAGTCACTTTCCCGCGTCTGTCCCGGCCATGGAGCAAGCAAAATATATTGGTCGGCACGGTTACGCATCCTAGAATGTAATGGCCGTTTGTGACTTCAATATGAGGTTCACATTTGTTGTCACGGGTTGGCCAGGTTCAGTGCATGATACAAGAGTATTACAAGATACTTTGATAACTTATGCGGACAGGTTCCCGCATCCACCGGAAGGTATATAAGTATGTTGTACTTTTGTATCATACATAATTAATTTATGTCATATGTATTTGACTTGATATTTTTGTTTGTGCAGGTAAATACTATCTTGTGGATTCTGGTTATCCAAATAGAAAGGGGTACCTTGCACCTTATAAGGGTCAGAAGTACCACATTTCAGAATGGCAAAATGCGAGGCAACCTATTGGGAGCAAAGAAGTATTCAACTTTGCACACTCTTCGCTACGCAATGTTATAGAGCGATCATTTGGGGTGCTTAAAATGAAGTGGAGAATTCTCCTAAGTCTCCCTTCTTTTTTGCTTAAGAAACAATCGAAGATAATTATTGCTTGTATGCCATTGCATAACTTCATTAGAGACAGTGCTCTACACGATAGAGACTTTGATCAACTTGGACCTAATAGCCTTGGTCATGATGTACCCGTAGGTGAGAGTAGTAGTAGCACATCTGATGAGTTAGACATGAGTGCATTTTGAGATGGAATTGCTAATGCATTAGTGTCGTAGTTTAATAAGTGAATGTAACGATAGTTATGTTGTAATGAACTCTACTAATTATAATGTAATGACCTTTTGTTGGTTCGGTGTTTATGTGTATCGTTTGTTCAAATAGAATCTGCAATATGAGAATCTGCGCATCCAAACACCTAGATTCTAACCAACAGCTTTTCTCCACAGCTGGCGAACCAAACACCTAAATTCTAACCATCAGCTTTTCCCAACAGCCAGCTTTTCCCAACAGCCAGCTTTTCCCCACAGCTAGCTTTTCAGAAAAGCTATTCAGAAAAAAGCCAAACCAAACAGGCCCTATATTAGGTGACATCTCAACCACTATCTATGGTAAGCTATCCAATACTATGACGCATGAACCAACCGTGGTGATATATATAAATGCATCAATAATTTAGTAACACTCATATTAGTATTTTCATAAGGTTTATAAAATAGTAAATGCATCTAATACGAGACACTAAAAATACAGCTACATACTGTTGGGGGCCTTCATCTTTCGAAGGTCCTCAAAAACACGACTAACACATTTTCTAGAATATTATACTGTCACAGGAAGCTTCGGGTTTGAGACGAAGGTGTGCAAGGAATAAAAAAGCGTGATCGGGAAGAAGGATAGACCAACTCCGAAGCGGTGACTGGAGAAGCTTCGGCTCAGCACAAGGATGATGATGAAGGACGCAACCGACTTAAAAGGAAAAGACTGCTCAGCCCTCGACAGATTACCTTTTGGTTAATAGTAAATGTCAGGGACATAGATGTAATTTTACCCAGGCTGCGTCCTGTGTCTATAAATAGATGAAATGTAACATCGTACTGTTTACGCTGACTTGTAATCACTTGCACGTCACTTTTGGATTTTTACCTTCTGTCAAGCCGAAGGTACATATGTAATTTAATATCATTGATGTTTGTTTATAGATATTTAATGATAATATGAATAATCTAATGATATAGAATGATTATTCATACTTTCTCTGTGTTTCATACGATCATGTTTATATTTCTGTATATTACAATGGAGGTATGTCCTTCATGACCTTCGTCCGAAGATCATTATATCATAAGGGAAATAATGTAACAAAGGTCGAAGGTCTTTAACCATTAATATTTGTGTTGCCTTGTTCTTGATTTGTAGCTTTTGAGAACAAGTGACCAACACATACATAGTAGCTATATACGTCCACTAGACTACATAATGTTTTAGAATGTAGAAATGACAAAACAACCTCCCTTCATGTCAAAGGATATAACGTCTGACCCACAACAGAAACAATGGACCGGATAGTGGATACTGCCCAAATTGTCAAATGCTTTGGTCTAGTTACATTTGGGCCATGTTTCGACCTCATCTCGACAAACCTCCTATGCCCTCAGCATACCACATTGCTCCACCGCTCGAGTGCCTAAGGTTGTACAACTTCTAGGAGCTTCTCATACACTTGTTGTGCAGACAAATCCTCAACCTTACACCAAATCCAAAGTATATTTTTAGAAAAGAAACAATAGTAAATACATGTAAAATTGCGGGAAAGAAAAAGAATAAATGATTAAATTCAGTGCATCAGAACTGGATCACAATAAGAAGCTTAGGTTTGTTATTCAGTTATTCCATCCTCTTTGAAGGGTCATCTGAGTCAATCTTAGGCCAAGAACCTGATTTCACAGGCAGCATGGACATCTTCACATAACAAGGTTGAAAATTGAAATTGGTTCTGGTTATTGTCAAAGGCTAAAACATTCCTGGTTATAAATAAGTCTCCTATTGAAAAATGACTATCTCAAAATTTAGACTATCAACTAGATTGATATAAATAGGTCTTTTAATACAAAAGCATCTTGTTCTAGGCATATTATTTCTCATAGCAAAGTTGGTTTAAAGTCCTCCAAATCAAAAGGAGAAATTTGCGACAAAAAAATTGGTGGGAGCAAAAACAAGTTACCTCAAGAACCAATGTAGTCACCATGGCAGTACAATCATTGCAAATGATATTCACTTTGCGATGCCGAACTTGCTCAAGTAGCTGGTACATACACTCAGTTGGGTGGACAACATCACCTTCAGTAGTGCCAAAAAAGAGAATGATCATTCAACTTCCTGTAGCATAAATTAAGATAAGAATTCTCGACAACACAATCACAAAAATAAATTAACACAACTATCATTTGCAATTGCCATTTTCATCAAAAGACAAGCGTCACAGGTCACTGACAAGACTACACCAAAATACATAGGAAAGAGTATCCATCATTGAGTTTTGGCGCATCATAGTGCATCTAGGGTGCCACTTTTTAACATCAAATTTGTCCATACAAATATGATATTTTGGTGACAAACCTTAAGAGTATAATATAATTTCTATGGTAGCTTAAGGCCACATACCAGATCGAATGTGCATGCATCAGACTACCAAATTTCTAAATATGAAGGACTAAACCCTTTTAATCTCTAGTCCCTTGAGGGGTGACAAAAAGGGACTAAAAGTCTATATGAACATCATTTACCCATCATTGTTGTTTGTGCCCCCTCATTAATTACTTGCAGCAAGGGTAGGGACTAATGAAACACAACATGCCATAAGTTATGAGGCAAACATGGTTAAGCCAAAGGGTCATACCTAGGATGCAAATGAAGACGTTTTCCTTACAAAGTCTAACATTCACTCATAGTGGATGATCCTTCCCTATCGTAAAGTTGCCTGTTATTTGATACCTAGAAAAATTAACAAGCACATATAATTCAAACTATATGTATTCAATATCCCATTATCAAAGAAAAAGAAACTCCTAAAAACAAAGGTAAATACCTTTCTTCTCCGCAGCTATGGAGTGCGCAACAAAGTCATTGAGATTCATGGAGAAAGACCCCCCATTTTACATAACCAGTTTATGAAAATATTCGAGATTACATGATGATGGAATGTTGACAAAATCTAAGTAAGATAAGGAATACTCTTGAGCATTTTGTGTCATCATTCTTCAGGCTTTTATCATTTGCCACCCTTTGTATTGTACCATTACTTGAATGCACTATGTCTACAACTGCTTTTATGATCAGCATGTTATAGATAAATCATCCTTGAGATGTAACCTAGATTAGGGCATCACGAGGGATGTTGCTTATTGTAAGCTACTAAAAGAACTAAGAATACAAACACATAATATTAAGTATAAGAAAAAACAATTACCATGCACATCAAGGCACTCATGCCATGGCTTGTCATATCTCACTCTTTGAATGCAGAGGAACCTCAAACAATATGGAGCAACAAATACTTGTAGAAGGTTGAAAGAAGTTAAAAGTTGGTTAGAAGAGAAAATACACTAGCTAATTGCATAAGAGAAATCATTCCCAAGCATTAATTATTTTAAAGACTGAACTACACTACATATAAGTGTTTGATTCTTTAAATCAAATATCTCATACTTGATTGTACGAATGTCACTTGTTACAGATATTATGACTGACCTAAAAATGTAATTAGTGATATAGCATATCATGTGTTTCCTGTATCTAAGAAAATGGCTCTCAACCAAAGAATTAAAAAACTTACTTATCAGGGCTCTCAATCCAAACATCTGGCCTCTCCTTTGAGTTATTTGTGAAAGTTGCCTAGAGGGGGGGTGAATAGGGCGAAACTGAAATTCTCAAAAATAATCACAACTACAAGCCGATTTAGCGTTAGAAATATAAACGAGTCCGCGAGAGAGGGTGCAAAACAAATCGCAAGCAAATAAGAGGTGTGACACGCGGATTTGTTTTACCGAGGTTCAGTTCTTGCAAACCTACTCCCCGTTGAGGTGGTCACAAAGACCGGGTCTCTTTCAACCCTTTCCCTCTCTCAAATGGTCCCTCGGACCGAGTGAGCTTTCTCTTCTCAATCACTTGGAACACAAAGTTCCTACAAGGATCACCACAAGATTGGTGTCTCTTGCCTCAATTACAAGTGAATTTGATCGCAATAAAGAATCAAGAAAGAAGAAAGCAATCCAAGCGCAAGAGCTCGAAAGAACACAAGCAAATCTCTCTCACTAGTCACTAAAGCTTTGTGTGGAATTTGGGAGAGGATTTGATCTCTTGAGTGTGTCTAGAATTGAATGCCTAGCTCTTGTAAGTGGTTGGAAGTGTGAAAACTTGGATGCAATGAATGGTGGGTGGTTGGGGGTATTTATAGTCCCAACCACCAAACTAGCCGTTTGGTGGGGCTGACTGTCGTATGGTGCACCGGACAGTCCGGTGCACCGGACAGTCCGGTGTACACCGGACATGTCCGGTGCGCCAGCCACGTCACCAAAGCCGTTGGGATTCGACCGTTGGAGCACTGTCTTCTAGGCCCGCCTGGATGTCCGGTGGCGCACCGGACATGTACTGTAGAGTGTCTGGTGCGCCAGTATGGGCGTGCCTGACTTCTGCGCGCGCTGGCGCGCATTTAATGCGCTGCAGGTAGCCATTGACACCGAAGTATCTGTTGCTTCGTTGTCACACCGGACAGTCCGGTGTACACCGGACATGTCCGGTGAATTATAGCAGACTAGCCGTTGCGAATTCCTGAAGCTGGCGAGTTCCTGAGGCGCCGTTCCTTGGAGCACCGGACACTATCCGGTGTACACCGGACAGTCTGGTGAATTATAGCGGAGCGCCTCTGGACTTTCCCGAAGGTGACGAGTTCGACTTGGAGTCCTCTGGTGCACCGGACACTGTCCGGTGGCACACCGGACAGTCCAGTGCGCCAGACCAGAGGAGCCTTCGGTTGTCCCTTTGCTCTTTTGTTGAACCCAATACTTGGTCTTTTTATTGGCTAAGTGTGAACCTTTGGCACCTGTATAACTTATACACTAGAGCAAACTAGTTAGTCCAATTATTTGTGTTGGGCAATTCAACCACCAAAATCATTTAGGAAATAGGTGTAAGCCTAATTCCCTTTCAATCTCCCCCTTTTTGGTGATTGATGCCAACACAAACCAAAGCAAATATAGAAGTGCATAATTGAACTAGTTTGCATAATGTAAGTGCAAAGGTTGCTTGGAATTGAGCCAATATGAATATTTATAAGATATGCATGGATTGTTTCTTCATTTTTAATATTTTGGACCACGCTTGCACCACATGTTTTGCTTTTACAAATTCTTTTGTAAATCCTTTTCAAAGTTCTTTTGCAAATAGTCAAAGGTAAATGAATAAGATTTTGCAAAGCATCTTCAAGATTTGAAATTTTCTCCCCCTGTTTCAAATGCTTTTCCTTTGACTAAACAAAACTCCCCCTTAATGAAATCCTCCTCTTAGTGTTCAAGAGGGTTTTGATATTAATTTTGAAGAGGTTATACCAATTTGAAATTATATCACAAGTAAGATACCAATTTGAAAATACTCTTTGAAAAACTAAAATTTTAGAAATTGGTGGTGGTGCGGTCCTTTTGCTTTGGGCTCATACTCTCTCCCCCTTTGGCATGAATCGCCAAAAACGGAATCATTAGAGCCCTTGAATTACTTTCTTCCCCTTTGGTCATGAGTGAAGATTATACCAAAGTAGGAGTCCTTTTGCTCTCTCCCCTAAAGATGGAGAGTTGCGCGGAGCGACGGCGAAGGATGAGTTACGGAGTGGAAGCCTTTGTCTTCGCCGAAGACTCCAATTCCCTTTCAATATTCCTATGACTTGGTTTGAAATTCACTTGAAAACACATTAGTCATAGCACATGAAAGAGACATGATCAAAGGTATATAAAAGAGCTATGTGTGCAATTTAACAAAAGAAGTTCCTAGAATCAAGAATATTTAGCTCATGCCTAAGTTTGTTAAAAGTTTGTTCATCAAGTGGCTTGGTAAAGATATCGACTAGTTGATCTTTAGTACTAATGTAAGAAATCTCGATATCTCCCTTTTGTTGGTGATCCCTTAAAAAGTGATACCGAATGGCTATGTGCTTAGTGCGGCTATGCTCAACGGGATTATCCGCCATGCGGATTGCACTCTCATTATCACATAGAAGAGGGACTTTGGTTAGTTTGTAACCGTAGTCCCTAAGGGTTTGCCTCATCCAAAGTAGTTGCGCGCAACAATGGCCTACGGCAATATACTCGGCTTCGGCGGTAGAAAGAGCTACGGAATTTTGCTTCTTTGAAGCCCAAGACACCAAGGATCTTCCCAAGAACTGGCAAGTCCCCGATGTGCTCTTTCTATTAATTTTACAACCCGCCCAATCGGCATCCGAATAACCAATCAAATCAAATGTGGATCCCCTAGGATACCAAAGCCCAAACTTAGGAGTATAAACTAAATATCTCAAGATTCGTTTACGGCCATAAGGTGAGCTTCCTTAGGGTCGAGTTGGAATCTTGCACACATGCATAAAGAAAGCATAATATCCGGTCGAGATGCACATAGATATAGCAAAGAACCTATCATCGACCGGTATACCTTTTGATCGACGGTTTTACCTCCCTCGTCGAGGTCGAGATGCCCATTTGTTCTCATGGGTGTCTTGATGGGTTTGGCATCCTTCATCCCAAACTTGATTAGAATATCTTGAGTATACTTTGTTTGGCTTAGGAAGGTGCCCTCTTGGAGTTGCTTGACTTGAAATCCTAAGAAGTACTTCAACTCCCCCATCATAGACATCTCGAATTTTTGTGTCATGATCCTACTAAATTCTTCACATGTAGACTCGTTAGTAGACCCAAATATAATATCATCAACATAAATTTGGCATACAAACAAGTCTTTTTCAAGAGTTTTAGTGAAGAGTGTAGGATCGGCCTTTCCAACTTTGAAGCCATTAGTGATAAGGAAATCTCTAAGGCATTCATACCATGCTCTTGGGGCTTGCTTGAGCCCATAAAGCGCCTTAGAGAGTTTATAAACATGGTTAGGGTACTCACTATCTTCAAAGCCGGGAGGTTGCTCAACATAGACCTCTTCCTTGATTGGTCCATTGAGGAAGGCACTTTTCACGTCCATTTGATAAAGCTTAAAGCCATGGTAAGTAGCATAGGCCAATAATATACGAATTGACTCAAGCCTAGCTGTCACACCCGGATTTTAGGGGTCCAAAACCCGGGCGCGAACATAAACACCAGGTTTGCTGGGACCAAGTCTCACACATATGATGCATAGTGGCACAGGATCGAATGTCACATCTTTACTATATAACAGGAGTTCTGTACAAAAATAATTAAATAATTACATCATATGAGGAAACGATCCAGCAACCCAAAGTTGACTGGGAGACGACGACCTAGACCTCTCACGAACACATCGCAGCATCCTCCATGCGCCTCATCCTGCGGTACCTGTTCTTGACCTGTGGGGGGGTGTGAGACAGCAAGAGTGAGCTCACATACGTTCATCGCTCAACAAGTTGTGGGGAATAATGTGAATGAACTCGCCAAAGGTGGGAGCTCACGTGAAGTGTAAGGCTTACCAAAGAGGATGGTTGAAGCTGAGCATTGCTTTTAAAGTTGGTCAAAATTTTATTAGCAATTACTAAGTATAAGTAAATACCAACCCAATTAAATAGTAGAACAGAGGTAACAACATCACCTGCGATGCAATGCATATGACAAATTGAATTTAAGTTCCATAAATTAATCATGTGAGGGTCCGAGCTGCTCATGACCGTGAGCACGGCTAGTATACCAGTTTTACACTCTGCAGAGGTGGCGCATCTTTACCCACAAGTCATGTTACCCATCTGCCAAGGGATCGCGACTTCCCATACACCTCTACCGAGGAGGCGAGGCAGGGTAACACTACGAGGCCTTTACAAAGTTCCACTAGCTTCAGAAAACCCGCTACAGTTTATAGGAAGCTCCAATGCAGGAATTCCCTTGCAGGACCGCCATCGCAGCAAAGTCCTCCCGAGGGTCTCCCTACACTGACCACTCCCCTACTGCCCTTGCCCCTTTCGGGTAAGGTAGTCCTCCACTAGCTTTCCTAATTAATCAGCCAAGGGCGTCCCATTAAACCCTTGTGGTAGCACTGTTTTCCCGGGTGGTCGCTCCATGTTCCAATTAACATAATGATCTTATCATGAACAGTAATAATAAACAGATAATAAAAGTGTGATCATGAATATTGTATCTTTATACCCAAAACCACATAAAGCACTAGCAAGTACTACCCAAAAAGTTCAGTGGTAAACAAGGTATAAAGATAGACAAACTAGGGTAACCTGTTGGGTCCCATCAAAATTAACCTATGCAGATCATTATGATTAATCAGAACATGGATGGGTAAAAAGAAGTGATCAAGGGCACAACTTGCCTGAGACTTGAGATTCCAGGTACCAGGATGATCTTCAGGTGACACGTGTCCTCACGCTAGTCGTAGCATTACAAACAAACAGTGTATAGGCAAAATTAACATTACACCAAACATAAGAATACACTGCATAAAAATAATCTACGCGAAGCTACGAGACTAACGCAACTTGAACGGATCGAATCGGAATTAAAACGGAGGAGATACGAATTTCCTAAGGTTTTATGTGTTTAAAATAGGATTAAGTGAGTAATAAATTTTCTTACTGTTTTCATGTCAAAACAGATACTCTAAGTGAAATAGAATAATATTACAGAATTTTAGCAACTGGAATGAAGTAATTTGGACTAAAAATGGATTTTCTATGAATTTATCAAGTTATAGTAATTATTTTCATATTAAAAATCCATTTCTAATTCATTTATTCGATTTAAAACAGTTCTGGATCGGGCCTCAATTACCAGAAAGATCAGGGGCGCCTGGGTAAAAGTTTCTAAGACACACCGCGCCAGCTGTACGGGACGGTGGGTTGTTTTCCAAATTTCCTGAGGGCTTTTATAAAAATGGGCGGCCGAAGGGGTATAGGCTCATCTGAGCCGTCCGATCCAGCACTGACGCTGCAGATTAGATCGGCACCCCGCGAAACGGTACATGATCACATCCACCAGATTGGAGATCTACGGTCCATATTCAGCATAACCTTACCATATTCCTGTTCGTCCGATCATACATCTACGGTCCAGAACTCATCACGCGAAGGGTTCTAATTTGAGCTGTCCTAGGAAGATCCAACGGCCAGGATCAACAGTCGCACGACGGCAACAGCGCGCGCACGCGCGTAACACAGCGGCGGCGGCGCTCCTGTATCGCGCGGCGGAGGTGATCTTCGGCGAGAAATTAGTGATGACCCGGCGCATGAATCCCAGATTAATACGGTCCTAAACGTATCAGGAAAGGGAGCGAAGACAACAGAGGGTTCTTACCGTAGCTCTATCGGCGTGAAGCTCCCTATCTCCGAAAAGGTGTGAGTTACGACGACGAATCAAGCTCCGTTGAGAAATTCCTTCCGCCACGGGTGCTAAACTCACCCGCGAGAGCCACGGCCCAGCCACGGAGAACCGCTTTCGGGGGAAGGCCACGGCTGCGGTGTAGTCTGGCGCCGGCAGCCCAGCAATCATCAATGTACGGCGAAGAGCTTTGGTTCGCCCAATGCCGCGCATACAGGGAAGCTCCGGGCGCACGACGCACGGCCCTGCCGACACCCACACCGTGACGACGCGAACGCGACAGCACTACGCACGGGATCTCTGGTTGGCCGAGGCGGCGCAACAGGCTTGGGGACGGCGAATCGGAGTCCCCCGGCGGCGGTTCTACCTCCCCCTGGTGCTCTCTCTCTTGCTATTTACTCCGGTGGACGGTTCTTGAGGAGGAAGAGACGGAGGGAGTGCAGGGTAACGCGCATCCATTTTTATTCCTACGCGTGGAGTCGGCGCCCGTCGCAACAGCCGCCGAGATCATCGGAGGGGTTGTTAAGCTTCACCTCGGTCTTCGGTTCACAGCCGAACCAACTCAGCGGAGACGTTATCCCTGACGATGAGGGTCCACGCGCCAGAGACACGGCGCGGAGTCAGTGCGCGGACCGCGCAGGGCGAGGTGAATGCTGCCCGGGCCCCACCAGTCGGCGAGAACTAGAGCACGGAGACTATTTCTTTGGCTGCGCGAGGATATTGGGCCGGCGTAACGGCCCGCGAGTGGCGTCAGGCGCGCGAGAGAGAAATGGGCCGAGGGTAGGTGGCCCAAGCGCGGCTGAGTTTTCTCTTTTTTTCTGTTTTCTTATTTCATTTCCCTATTTCATTTTATTTCAAGTTCCAATTTCAATCTTCAAACAAATTCAATTCTGTGTTTAACAAACAAAATAATCCCAGCATGAGGTGATGATATTTTATTATTTGAATAATATCGATGCCTAATTTATGAGAGAGAAAAGAATAATCCACTCATCCGAAATTAGGAATCCTTACGTTTAAAAGATTTTCAACTTTATCTTTTAGTTTTGAGACTCAAATATATCTTTGATAAAATAAAAATATATATATAATATTGCCATTTACTTATTTTCAAGAAATATTTACTAATCTAATAAAACCCTTATGCATTTGTTTTCTGGTTTCAAGTTGAATTCCAGTTCCAAATTTTAACTCAAATACTTTGGACAAACTTTTATGAATTCCAAAGTTAGGATTTTGGGATGTTACAAATCCTACCCCCCTTAACAATAATCTCGTCCTCGAGATTTGCAAGAAAGGGATATAGAAAGTTTTTTTTTACTTTTTGTTTTCAATTAGTTTTAATGCTCCCAAAAGTTTCTCTTCATTAGCAAGTGTGGCTGGAAAACATGAACATATTATGTTTTAGCTAATAAGTAAGATTTAGAAAAGCTTAGGATAGGAGAAGGTTAGGCAAGAAAAACTTCTATCCCGGATGGTGGATCTTGATGCATCTAGAGATCTCGTTTGACTTTTATCCTTGACGATTACCTTCCTTGACGGTGACTCTTATCCTTTCCTTGATGAGGTTGATCTTCTTCGTATTGGTGTCTTGGTTAAGATAGATCCGTAGGTAGAGCAGCTGGTTTAGTAGATGGCTATGAGTTTAATGAGGTTAGTCAGAATCTGGTTTGGTCGTTTGCTTCTAGACGGGTGGGATAGGTTATGTAACCTATTATGTAGGTCAAGTTTGTTGGGTGTAGCCGAGTTTACATAAGTCACCAATTTAGGTTAAAACATGCTCATAGAAGTAGGGTCCATTCTATTTTTCTAGTATTATCTATCATGTTTGTCCATCAGATTAGATCTGATTAGATTAGATGAGATCAAAATTGGTGCAATCAGATTAGACTAGATAAGAACTATTATTTTTTTTGGATAGATCATGTTTGTGACACTATTATGAGATAAGCAAAGTGGAGGGGAATAAGTATGCTTATTAGGAAGATGACTCTCTAAGAATAAGATAGAATCTTTTGAGATTAGTTAGATCCATTAGGATAGGATGATAATCCTTTCGAGAAGATATGAGTCTATTAAGGTAAGAGAATATCTTTGAAGATAAGATGGATCTATTAAGATAAGAGAGAGTCTTTTAAGATAAGAGGGATCTATATGAAATAGATACACTTTAATGGAGGATAATCTAAGTTGTTTAGTTATTTTATGAATTCTATTTATTTATATTTATACCTATACGTATATGCAGATATAATCGTGGATATTACTCCACGACTAATCACACTCAATCAAAGATCCAAATCAAACAAATATCATAAGAACAAGCATTCAAGAGCATAAATAATTAAAAAAAAATAGTTTTGTTTTTGTTCCTAAGAATAGGTCTCCTATTCCTAAAGGTCACTTTAGGCACATGATTTCCAAGTGTGAAATCCACATTTATCTTTAGAAGGAAAAGGTAAGAATAATCAGAGTAAAGCGGAAATAGATGTGAAAAGATTAAGAAGAGTTTAGACAAGAATCAGAGTAGCGGAGGTAAGCAGATAATGGTTGTCCAGTTCTATCTAGGTTTCGTCCTACAGTCAACATTCCTCTGATACCACTTCTGTCACACCCGGATTTTAGGGGTCCAAAACCCGGGCGCGAACATAAACACCAGGTGTGCTGGGACCAAGTCTCACACATATGATGCATAGTGGCACAGGATCGAATGTCACATCTTTACTATATAACAGGAGTTCTGTACAAAAATAATTAAATAATTACATCATATGAGGAAACGATCCAGCAACCCAAAGTTGACTGGGAGACGACGACCTAGACCTCTCACGAACACATCGCAGCATCCTCCATGCGCCTCATCCTACGGTACCTGTTCTTGACCTGTGGGGGGGGGGTGAGACAGCAAGAGTGAGCTCACATACGTTCATCGCTCAACAAGTTGTGGGGAATAATGTGAATGAACTCGCCAAAGGTGGGAGCTCACGTGAAGTGTAAGGCTTACCAAAGAGGATGGTTGAAGCTGAGCATTGCTTTTAAAGTTGGTCAAAATTTTATTAGCAATTACTAAGTATAAGTAAATACCAACCCAATTAAATAGTAGAACAGAGGTAACAACATCACCTGCGATGCAATGCATATGACAAATTGAATTTAAGTTCCATAAATTAATCATGTGAGGGTCCGAGCTGCTCATGACCGTGAGCACGGCTAGTATACCAGTTTTACACTCTGCAGAGGTGGCGCATCTTTACCCACAAGTCATGTTACCCATCTGCCAAGGGATCGCGACTTCCCATACACCTCTACCGAGGAGGCGAGGCAGGGTAACACTACGAGGCCTTTACAAAGTTCCACTAGCTTCAGAAAACCCGCTACAGTTTATAGGAAGCTCCAATGCAGGAATTCCCTTGCAGGACCGCCATCGCAGCAAAGTCCTCCCGAGGGTCTCCCTACACTGACCACTCCCCTACTGCCCTTGCCCCTTTCGGGTAAGGTAGTCCTCCACTAGCTTTCCTAATTAATCAGCCAAGGGCGTCCCATTAAACCCTTGTGGTAGCACTGTTTTCCCGGGTGGTCGCTCCATGTTCCAATTAACATAATGATCTTATCATGAACAGTAATAATAAACAGATAATAAAAGTGTGATCATGAATATTGTATCTTTATACCCAAAACCACATAAAGCACTGGCAAGTACTACCCAAAAAGTTCAGTGGTAAACAAGGTATAAAGATAGACAAACTAGGGTAACCTGTTGGGTCCCATCAAAATTAACCTATGCAGATCATTATGATTAATCAGAACATGGATGGGTAAAAAGAAGTGATCAAGGGCACAACTTGCCTGAGACTTGAGATTCCAGGTACCAGGATGATCTTCAGGTGACACGTGTCCTCACGCTAGTCGTAGCATTACAAACAAACAGTGTATAGGCAAAATTAACATTACACCAAACATAAGAATACACTGCATAAAAATAATCTACGCGAAGCTACGAGACTAACGCAACTTGAACGGATCGAATCGGAATTAAAACGGAGGAGATACGAATTTCCTAAGGTTTTATGTGTTTAAAATAGGATTAAGTGAGTAATAAATTTTCTTACTATTTTCATGTCAAAACAGATACTCTAAGTGAAATAGAATAATATTACAGAATTTTAGCAACTGGAATGAAGTAATTTGGACTAAAAATGGATTTTCTATGAATTTATCAAGTTATAGTAATTATTTTCATATTAAAAATCCATTTCTAATTCATTTATTCGATTTAAAACAGTTCTGGATCGGGCCTCAATTACCAGAAAGATCAGGGGCGCCTGGGTAAAAGTTTCTAAGACACACCGCGCCAGCTGTACGGGACGGTGGGTTGTTTTCCAAATTTCCTGAGGGCTTTTATAAAAATGGGCGGCCGAAGGGGTATAGGCTCATCTGAGCCGTCCGATCCAACACTGACGCTGCAGATTAGATCGGCACCCCGCGAAACGGTACATGATCACATCCACCAGATTGGAGATCTACGGTCCATATTCAGCATAACCTTACCATATTCCTGTTCGTCCGATCATACATCTACGGTCCAGAACTCATCACGCGAAGGGTTCTAATTTGAGCTGTCCTAGGAAGATCCAACGGCCAGGATCAACAGTCGCACGACGGCAACAGCGCGCGCACGCGCGTAACACAGCGGCGGCGGCGCTCCTGTATCGCGCGGCGGAGGTGATCTTCGGCGAGAAATTAGTGATGACCCGGCGCATGAATCCCAGATTAATACGGTCCTAAATGTATCAGGAAAGGGAGCGAAGACAACAGAGGGTTCTTACCGTAGCTCTATCGGCGTGAAGCTCCCTGTCTCCGAAAAGGTGTGAGTTACGACGACGAATCAAGCTCCGTTGAGAAATTCCTTCCGCCACGGGTGCTAAACTCACCCGCGAGAGCCACGGCCCAGCCACGGAGAACCGCTTTCGGGGGAAGGCCACGACTGCGGTGTAGTCTGGCGCCGGCAGCCCAGCAATCATCAATGTACGGCGAAGAGCTTTGGTTCGCCCAATGCCGCGCATACAGGGAAGCTCCGGGCGCACGACGCACGGCCCTGCCGACACCCACACCGTGACGACGCGAACGCGACGGCACTACGCACGGGATCTCTGGTTGGCCGAGGCGGCGCAACAGGCTTGGGGACGGCGAATCGTAGTCCCCCGGCGGCGGTTCTACCTCCCCCTGGTGCTCTCTCTCTTGCTATTTACTCCGGTGGACGGTTCTTGAGGAGGAAGAGACGGAGGGAGTGCAGGGTAACGCGCATCCATTTTTATTCCTACGCGTGGAGTCGGCGCCCGTCGCAACAGCCGCCGAGATCATCGGAGGGGTTGTTAAGCTTCACCTCGGTCTTCGGTTCACAGCCGAACCAACTCAGCGGAGACGTTATCCCTGACGATGAGGGTCCACGCGCCAGAGACACGGCGCGGAGTCAGTGCGCGGACCGCGCAGGGCGAGGTGAATGCTGCCCGGGCCCCACCAGTCGGCGAGAACTAGAGCACGGAGACTATTTCTTTGGCTGCGCGAGGATATTGGGCCGGCGTAACGGCCCGCGAGTGGCGTCAGGCGCGCGAGAGAGAAATGGGCCGAGGGTAGGTGGCCCAAGCGCGGCTGAGTTTTCTCTTTTTTTCTGTTTTCTTATTTCATTTCCCTATTTCATTTTATTTCAAGTTCCAATTTCAATCTTCAAACAAATTCAATTCTGTGTTTAACAAACAAAATAATCCCAGCATGAGGTGATGATATTTTATTATTTGAATAATATCGATGCCTAATTTATGAGAGAGAAAAGAATAATCCACTCATCCGAAATTAGGAATCCTTACGTTTAAAAGATTTTCAACTTTATCTTTTAGTTTTGAGACTCAAATATATCTTTGATAAAATAAAAATATATATATAATATTGCCATTTACTTATTTTCAAGAAATATTTACTAATCTAATAAAACCCTTATGCATTTGTTTTCTGGTTTCAAGTTGAATTCCAGTTCCAAATTTTAACTCAAATACTTTGGACAAACTTTTATGAATTCCAAAGTTAGGATTTTGGGATGTTACAAATCCTACCCCCCTTAACAATAATCTCGTCCTCGAGATTTGCAAGAAAGGGATATAGAAAGTTTTTTTTTACTTTTTGTTTTCAATTAGTTTTAATGCTCCCAAAAGTTTCTCTTCATTAGCAAGTGTGGCTGGAAAACATGAACATATTATGTTTTAGCTAATAAGTAAGATTTAGAAAAGCTTAGGATAGGAGAAGGTTAAGCAAGAAAAACTTCTATCCCGGATGGTGGATCTTGATGCATCTAGAGATCTCGTTTGACTTTTATCCTTGACGATTACCTTCCTTGACGGTGACTCTTATCCTTTCCTTGATGAGGTTGATCTTCTTCGTATTGGTGTCTTGGTTAAGATAGATCCGTAGGTAGAGCAGCTGGTTTAGTAGATGGCTATGAGTTTAATGAGGTTAGTCAGAATCTGGTTTGGTCGTTTGCTTCTAGACGGGTGGGATAGGTTATGTAACCTATTATGTAGGTCAAGTTTGTTGGGTGTAGCCGAGTTTACATAAGTCACCAATTTAGGTTAAAACATGCTCATAGAAGTAGGGTCCATTCTATTTTTCTAGTATTATCTATCATGTTTGTCCATCAGATTAGATCTGATTAGATTAGATGAGATCAAAATTGGTGCAATCAGATTAGACTAGATAAGAACTATTATTTTTTTTGGATAGATCATGTTTGTGACACTATTATGAGATAAGCAAAGTGGAGGGGAATAAGTATGCTTATTAGGAAGATGACTCTCTAAGAATAAGATAGAATCTTTTGAGATTAGTTAGATCCATTAGGATAGGATGATAATCCTTTCGAGAAGATATGAGTCTATTAAGGTAAGAGAATATCTTTGAAGATAAGATGGATCTATTAAGATAAGAGAGAGTCTTTTAAGATAAGAGGGATCTATATGAAATAGATACACTTTAATGGAGGATAATCTAAGTTGTTTAGTTATTTTATGAATTCTATTTATTTATATTTATACCTATACGTATATGCAGATATAATCGTGGATATTACTCCACGACTAATCACACTCAATCAAAGATCCAAATCAAACAAATATCATAAGAACAAGCATTCAAGAGCATAAATAATTAAAAAAATAGTTTTGTTTTTGTTCCTAAGAATAGGTCTCCTATTCCTAAAGGTCACTTTAGGCACATGATTTCCAAGTGTGAAATCCACATTTATCTTTAGAAGGAAAAGGTAAGAATAATCAGAGTAAAGCGGAAATAGATGTGAAAAGATTAAGAAGAGTTTAGACAAGAATCAGAGTAGCGGAGGTAAGCAGATAATGGTTGTCCAGTTCTATCTAGGTTTCGTCCTACAGTCAACATTCCTCTGATACCACTTCTGTCACACCCGGATTTTAGGGGTCCAAAACCCGGGCGCGAACATAAACACCAGGTGTGCTGGGACCAAGTCTCACACATATGATGCATAGTGGCACATGATCGAATGTCACATCTTTACTATATAACAGGAGTTCTGTACAAAAATAATTAAATAATTACATCATATGAGGAAACGATCCAGCAACCCAAAGTTGACTGGGAGACGACGACCTAGACCTCTCACGAACACATCGCAGCATCCTCCATGCGCCTCATCCTGCGGTACCTGTTCTTGACCTGTGGGGGGGGTGTGAGACAGCAAGAGTGAGCTCACATACGTTCATCGCTCAACAAGTTGTGGGGAATAATGTGAATGAACTCGCCAAAGGTGGGAGCTCACGTGAAGTGTAAGGCTTACCAAAGAGGATGGTTGAAGCTGAGCATTGCTTTTAAAGTTGGTCAAAATTTTATTAGCAATTACTAAGTATAAGTAAATACCAACCCAATTAAATAGTAGAACAGAGGTAACAACATCACCTGCGATGCAATGCATATGACAAATTGAATTTAAGTTCCATAAATTAATCATGTGAGGGTCCGAGCTGCTCATGACCGTGAGCACGGCTAGTATACCAGTTTTACACTCTGCAGAGGTGGCGCATCTTTACCCACAAGTCATGTTACCCATCTGCCAAGGGATCGCGACTTCCCATACACCTCTACCGAGGAGGCGAGGCAGGGTAACACTACGAGGCCTTTACAAAGTTCCACTAGCTTCAGAAAACCCGCTACAGTTTATAGGAAGCTCCAATGCAGGAATTCCCTTGCAGGACCGCCATCGCAGCAAAGTCCTCCCGAGGGTCTCCCTACACTGACCACTCCCCTACTGCCCTTGCCCCTTTCGGGTAAGGTAGTCCTCCACTAGCTTTCCTAATTAATCAGCCAAGGGCGTCCCATTAAACCCTTGTGGTAGCACTGTTTTCCCGGGTGGTCGCTCCATGTTCCAATTAACATAATGATCTTATCATGAACAGTAATAATAAACAGATAATAAAAGTGTGATCATGAATATTGTATCTTTATACCCAAAACCACATAAAGCACTAGCAAGTACTACCCAAAAAGTTCAGTGGTAAACAAGGTATAAAGATAGACAAACTAGGGTAACCTGTTGGGTCCCATCAAAATTAACCTATGCAGATCATTATGATTAATCAGAACATGGATGGGTAAAAAGAAGTGATCAAGGGCACAACTTGCCTAAGACTTGAGATTCCAGGTACCAGGATGATCTTCAGGTGACACGTGTCCTCACGCTAGTCGTAGCATTACAAACAAACAGTGTATAGGCAAAATTAACATTACACCAAACATAAGAATACACTGCATAAAAATAATCTACGCGAAGCTACGAGACTAACGCAACTTGAACGGATCGAATCGGAATTAAAACGGAGGAGATACGAATTTCCTAAGGTTTTATGTGTTTAAAATAGGATTAAGTGAGTAATAAATTTTCTTACTGTTTTCATGTCAAAACAGATACTCTAAGTGAAATAGAATAATATTACAGAATTTTAGCAACTGGAATGAAGTAATTTGGACTAAAAATGGATTTTCTATGAATTTATCAAGTTATAGTAATTATTTTCATATTAAAAATCCATTTCTAATTCATTTATTCGATTTAAAACAGTTCTGGATCGGGCCTCAATTACCAGAAAGATCAGGGGCGCCTGGGTAAAAGTTTCTAAGACACACCGCGCCAGCTGTACGGGACGGTGGGTTGTTTTCCAAATTTCCTGAGGGCTTTTATAAAAATGGGCGGCCGAAGGGGTATAGGCTCATCTGAGCCGTCCGATCCAGCACTGACGCTGCAGATTAGATCGGCACCCCGCGAAACGGTACATGATCACATCCACCAGATTGGAGATCTACGATCCATATTCAGCATAACCTTACCATATTCCTGTTCGTCCGATCATACATCTACGGTCCAGAACTCATCACGCGAAGGGTTCTAATTTGAGCTGTCCTAGGAAGATCCAACGGCCAGGATCAACAGTCGCACGACGGCAACAGCGCGCGCACGCGCGTAACACAGCGGCGGCGGCGCTCCTGTATCGCGCGGCGGAGGTGATCTTCGGCGAGAAATTAGTGATGACCCGGCGCATGAATCCCAGATTAATACGGTCCTAAACGTATCAGGAAAGGGAGCGAAGACAACAGAGGGTTCTTACCGTAGCTCTATCGGCGTGAAGCTCCCTGTCTCCGAAAAGGTGTGAGTTACGACGACGAATCAAGCTCCGTTGAGAAATTCCTTCCGCCACGGGTGCTAAACTCACCCGCGAGAGCCACGGCCCAGCCACGGAGAACCGCTTTCGGGGGAAGGCCACGGCTGCGGTGTAGTCTGGCGCCGGCAGCCCAGCAATCATCAATGTACGGCGAAGAGCTTTGGTTCGCCCAATGCCGCGCATACAGGGAAGCTCTGGGCGCACGACGCACGGCCCTGCCGACACCCACACCGTGACGACGCGAACGCGACGGCACTACGCACGGGATCTCTGGTTGGCCGAGGCGGCGCAACAGGCTTGGGGACGGCGAATCGGAGTCCCCCGGCGGCGGTTCTACCTCCCCCTGGTGCTCTCTCTCTTGCTATTTACTCCGGTGGACGGTTCTTGAGGAGGAAGAGACGGAGGGAGTGCAGGGTAACGCGCATCCATTTTTATTCCTACGCGTGGAGTCGGCGCCCGTCGCAACAGCCGCCGAGATCATCGGAGGGGTTGTTAAGCTTCACCTCGGTCTTCGGTTCACAGCCGAACCAACTCAGCGGAGACGTTATCCCTGACGATGAGGGTCCACGCGCCAGAGACACGGCGCGGAGTCAGTGCGCGGACCGCGCAGGGCGAGGTGAATGCTGCCCGGGCCCCACCAGTCGGCGAGAACTAGAGCACGGAGACTATTTCTTTGGCTGCGCGAGGATATTGGGCCGGCGTAACGGCCCGCGAGTGGCGTCAGGCGCGCGAGAGAGAAATGGGCCGAGGGTAGGTGGCCCAAGCGCGGCTGAGTTTTCTCTTTTTTTCTGTTTTCTTATTTCATTTCCCTATTTCATTTTATTTCAAGTTCCAATTTCAATCTTCAAACAAATTCAATTCTGTGTTTAACAAACAAAATAATCCCAGCATGAGGTGATGATATTTTATTATTTGAATAATATCGATGCCTAATTTATGAGAGAGAAAAGAATAATCCACTCATCCGAAATTAGGAATCCTTACGTTTAAAAGATTTTCAACTTTATCTTTTAGTTTTGAGACTCAAATATATCTTTGATAAAATAAAAATATATATATAATATTGCCATTTACTTATTTTCAAGAAATATTTACTAATCTAATAAAACCCTTATGCATTTGTTTTCTGGTTTCAAGTTGAATTCCAGTTCCAAATTTTAACTCAAATACTTTGGACAAACTTTTATGAATTCCAAAGTTAGGATTTTGGGATGTTACACTAGCTACGGATGCATAGGTTTCACCGAAATCCAAACCTTCGACTTGGGAATATCCTTTGGCCACAAGTCGAGCTTTGTTCCTTGTCACCACACCATGCTCATCTTGCTTAGTGCGGAAGACCCATTTGGTTCCTACAACATTTTGATTAGGACGTGGAACTAAATGCCATACCTCATTCCTAGTGAAGTTGTTGAGCTCCTCTTGCATCGCCACCACCCAATCCGAATCTTGAAGTGCTTCCTCTATCCTGTGTGGCTCAATAGAGGAAACAAAAGAGTAATGCTCACAAAAATGTGCAACACGAGATCTAGTAGTTACCCCTTATGAATGTCGTCGAGGATGGTGTCGACGGGGTGATCTCGTTGGATTGCTTGGTGGACTCTTGGGTGTGGCGGCCTTTGTTCTTCATCCTCTTTGTCTTGATCATTTGCATCTCCCCCTTGATCATTGCTGTCATCTTGAGGTGGCTCATTTGCTTGATCTTCTACTTCATCAACTTGAGCTTCATCCTCATTTTGAGTCGGTGGAGATGCTTGCGTGGAGGAGGATGGTTGATCTTGTGCATTTGGAGGCTCTTCGGATTCCTTAGGACACACATCCCCAATGGACATGTTCCTTAGCGCGATGCACGGAGCCTCTTCAATACCTATCTCATCAAGATCAACTTGCTCTACTTGAGAGCCGTTAGTCTCATCAAACACAACGTCACAAGAAACTTCAACTTGTCTAGAGGACTTGTTGAAGATTCTATATGCCCTTGTGTTTGAATCATATCCTAGTAAAAAGCCTTCTACAGTCTTAGGAGCAAATTTAGATTTTCTACCTCTTTTAACAAGAATAAAGCATTTGCTACCAAAGACTCTAAAATATGAAATATTGGGCTTTTTACCGGTTAGGAGTTCATAGGATGTCTTCTTGAGGATTCGGTGTAGATATAACCGGTTGATGGCATAGCAGGCGGTGTTGACCGCCTCGGCCCAAAACCGATCCGAAGTCTTGTACTCATCAAGCATGGTTCTAGCCATGTCCAATAGAGTTCGATTCTTCCTCTCCACTACACCATTTTGTTGTGGCGTGTAGGGAGAAGAGAACTCATGCTTGATGCCCTCCTCCTCAAGGAAGCCTTCAATTTGTGAGTTCTTGAACTCCGTCCCGTTGTCGCTTCTAATTTTCTTGATCCTTAAGCCAAACTCATTTTGAGCCCGTCTCAAGAATCCCTTTAAGGTCTCTTGGGTTTGAGATTTTTCCTGCAAAAAGAATACCAAAGTGAAGGAGAATAATCATCCACTATTACAAGACAATACTTACTCCCGCCGATGCTTATGTAAGCAATCGGGCCGAATAGATCCATGTGGAGTAGCTCAAGCGGCCTGTCGGTCGTCATGATGTTCTTGTGTGGATGATGGGCACTAATTTGCTTTCCTGCTTGGCATGCGCTACAAACCCTGTCTTTCTCAAAATAAACATTGGTTAGTCCTAAAATGTGCTCTCCCTTTAGAAGCTTATGAAGATTCTTCATCCCAACATGGGCTAGTCGGCGGTGCCAGAGCCAACCCATGTTAGTCTTAGCAATTAAGCAAGTGTCGAGTTCAGCTCTATCAAAATCTACCAAGTATAGCTGACCCTCCAACACTCCCTTAAATGCTATTGAATCATCACTTCTTCTAAAGACAGTGACACCTATATCAGTGAAAAGACAGTTGTAACCCATTTTGCATAATTGAGATACAGAAAGCAAATTGTAATCTAATGAATCTACAAGAAAAACATTGGAAATAGAATGGTTAGGAGATATAGCAATTTTACCCAGTCCTTTGACCAAACCTTGGTTTCCATCCCCGAATGCGATCGCTCGTTGGGGATCTTGATTTTTCTCATAGGAGGAGAACATTTTCTTCTCCCCAGTTATGTGGTTTGTGCACCCGCTATCGATGATCCAACTTGAGCCCCCGGATGCATAAACCTACAAAACAAGTTTAGTTCTTGACTTTAGGTACCCAAACGGTTTTGGGTCCTTTGGCATTAGAAACAAGAACTTTGGGTACCCAAACACAAGTCTTGGAGCCCTTGTGTTTGCCCCCAACAAACTTGGCAACTACCTTGCCGGATTTGTTAGTTAAAACATATGATGCATCAAAAGTTTTAAATGAGATGTCATGGTCATTTGATGCACTAGGAGCTTTCTTCTTAGGCAACTTAGCACGGGTTGGTTGCCTAGAGCTAGATGTCTCACCCTTATACATAAAAGCATGATTAGGGCCAGAGTGAGACTTCCTAGAGTGAATTCTCCTAATTTTGTCCTCGGGATAACCGACAGGGTATAAAATGTAACCCTCGTTATCTTGAGGCATGGGAGCCTTGCCCTTAACAAATTTGGACAATTTCTTAGGAGGGGCACTAAGTTTGACATTGCCTCCCTGTTGGAAACCAATGCCATCCTTAATGCCAGGGCGTCTCCCACTATAGAGCATACTTCTAGCAAATTTAAACTTTTCATTTTCTAAGTTATGCTCGGCAATTTTAGCATCTAATTTTGCTATATGATCATTTTGCTGTTTAATTAAGGCCATGTGATCATGTATAGAATCAATGTTAATATCTCTACATCTAGTACAAATAGAAGTGTGCTCAATGGTAGATGTAGAGGGTTTGCAAGATTTTAATTCTACAACCTTAGCATGCAATATATCATTCTTAGTTCTAAGGTTGGAAATAGTAGCATTGCAAACATCAAAATCTTTAGCCTTAGCAATTAATTTTTCATTCTCATTCCTAAGGCTAACAAGAGATAAGTTCAATTCTTCAATCTTAGCAAGCAAATCATCATTATTATTTCTAAGATTGGGAATTGAAACATTACAGGCAATAGAATCAACCCTAGCTAACAAATTAGCATTCTCATTTCTAAGGTTGTTTATAGTCTCATGGCAAGTGCTTATCTCACTAGATAATTTCTCACATTTTTCAACTTCTAGAGCATAAGCATTTTTAACTTTAACATGCTTTTTGTTTTCCTTGATTAGGAAGTCCTCTTGGGAGTCCAAGAGATCATCCTTCTCATGGATGGCACTAATCAATTCATTTAACTTCTCTTTTTGTTGCATGTTTAAGTTGGCAAAAAGAGTGCGCAAGTTATCTTCCTCATCACTAGCATTTTCATCACTAGAGGATTCATATCTAGTGGAGGATTTAGATTTAACCTTCTTCTTTTTGCCGTCCTTTGCCATGAGGCACTTGTGGCCGACGTTGGGGAAGAGAAGTCCCTTGGTGACGGCGACGTTGGCGGCGTCCTCGTCGTCGGAGGAGTCGCTAGAGCTTTCGTCGGAGTCCCACTCTCGACAAACATGGGCATCGCCGCCCTTCTTCTTGTAGTACCTTTTCTTCTCCTTTCTTCTCCCCTTATTGTCATCACCCCTGTCACTGTCACTAGAAATAGGACATTTGGCTATAAAGTGACCGGGCTTACCACACTTGTAGCAAACCTTCTTGGAGCGGGGCTTGTAATCCTTCCCCCTCCTTTGCTTGAGGATTTGGCGAAAGCTTTTGATGACAAGCGTCATTTCCTCATTGTCGAGCTTGGAGGCGTCGATTGGTTGTCTACTTGGTGTAGACTCCTCCTTCTTCTCCTCCGTCGCCTTAAATGCGACCGGTTGTGCTTCGGACGTGGAGGGGCCATCAAGCTCGTTGATCTTTCGTGAGCCCTTAATCATAAATTCAAAGCTCACAAAATTCCCGATTACTTCCTCGAGAGTCATTAGTGTATAACTAGGATTACCACGAATTAATTGAACTTGGGTAGGGTTAAGGAAAATAAGTGATCTTAAAATAACCTTAACCACCTCGTGGTCATCCCACTTCTTGCTCCCGAGGTTACGTACTTGATTCACCAAGGTCTTGAGTCGGTTGTACATATCTTGTGGCTCCTTCCCTTGGCGAAGACGGAAGCAACCGAGCTCCCCCTCGATCGTTTCCCGCTTGGTGATCTTGGTGAGTTCATCACCCTCGTGCGCCGTCTTGAGCACGTCCCAAACTTCCTTGGCGCTCTTCAATCCTTGCACCTTGTTGTACTCCTCCCTACTTAGAGAGGCGAGGAGTATTGTTGTGGCTTGGGAGTTGAAGTGCTCGATTTGGGCCACCTCGTCCTCATCATAGTCCTCATCCCCTATGGATGGTACCTGTGCTCCAAACTCAACAACATTCCATATACTTTTGTGGAGTGAGGTTAGATGAAATTTCATTAAATCACTCCACCTAGCATAATCTTCACCGTCAAAGGTTGGCGGTTTGCCTAATGGAACGGAAAGTAATGGAGTATGTCTAGAGGTACGAGGATAATGTAATGGGATCTTACTAAACTTCTTGCGCTCATGGCGCTTAGAAGTTATGGAGGGCGCGTCGGAGCCGGAGGTAGAAGGTGAAGAAGTGTCGGTCTCGTAATAGACCACCTTCCTCATCTTCTTTATTTTGTCGCCACTCCAACGCGACTTGTGAGAAGAAGTCTTCTTTTCCTTCTTCTTCTCCTTCCTCTTCTCCTTGTTGCGGGACTCTTCCGATGAAGCCTTCTCGTGGCTTGTAGTGGGCTTGTCGCCGGTCTCCATCTCCTTCTTGGCGAGTTCTCCCGACATCACTTCGAGCGATTAGGCTCTAATGAAGCACCGGGCTCTGATACCAATTGAAAGTAGCCTAGAGGGGGGTGAATAGGGCGAAACTGAAATTCTCAAAAATAATCACAACTACAAGCCGGTTTAGCGTTAGAAATATAAACGAGTCCGCGAGAGAGGGTGCAAAACAAATCGCAAGCAAATAAGAGGTGTGACACGCGGATTTGTTTTACCGAGGTTCGGTTCTTGCAAACCTACTCCCCGTTGAGGTGGTCACAAAGACCGGGTCTCTTTCAACCCTTTCCCTCTCTCAAACGGTCCCTCAGACCGAGTGAGCTTTCTCTTCTCAATCACTTGGAACACAAAGTTCCTACAAGGATCACCACAAGAATGGTGCCTCTTGCCTCAATTACAAGTGAGTTTGATCGCAATAAAGAATCAAGAAAGAAGAAAGCAATCCAAGCGCAAGAGCTCGAAAGAACACAAGCAAATCTCTCTCACTAGTCACTAAAGCTTTGTGTGGAATTTGGGAGAGGATTTGATCTCTTGAGTGTGTCTATAATTGAATGCCTAGCTCTTGTAAGTGGTTGGAAGTGTGAAAACTTGGATGAAATGAATGGTGGGTGGTTGGGGGTATTTATAGTCCCAACCACCAAACTAGCCGTTTGGTGGGGCTGACTGTCGTATGGTGCACCGGACAGTCCGATGTACACCAGACATGTCCGGTGCGCCAGCCACGTCACCAAAGCCGTTGGGATTTGACCGTTGGAGCACTGTCTTTTGGGCCCGCCTGGATGTCCGGTGGCGCACCGGACATGTACTGTAGAGTGTCCGGTGCGCCAGTATGGGCGTGCCTGACTTCTGTGTGCGCTGGCGCGCATTTAATGCGCTGCAGGTAGCCGTTGGCGCCAAAGTATCCGTTGCTTCGTTGTCACACCGGACAGTCCGGTGTACACCGGACATGTCCGGTGAATTATAGCGGACTAGCCGTTGTGAATTCCCGAAGCTGGCGAGTTCCTGAGGCGCCGTTCCTTGGAGCACTGGACACTGTCCGGTGTACACCGGACAGTCCGTTGAATTATAGCGGAGCGCCTCTGGACTTTCTCGAAGGTGACGAGTTTGACTTGGAGTCCTCTGGTGCACCGGACAATGTCCGGTGGTGCACCGGACAGTTCGGTGCGCCAGACCAGAGGAGCCTTCGGTTGTCCCTTTGCTCTTTTGTTGAACCCAATACTTGGTCTTTTTATTGGCTAAGTGTGAACCTTTGGCACCTGTATAACTTATACACTAGAGCAAACTAGTTAGTCCAATTATTTGTGTTGGGCAATTCAACCACCAAAATCATTTAGGAAATAGGTGTAAGCCTAATTCCCTTTCAATTTGTAATGTCATAAAATTTTGGTGGTTTATTGGGGTACTCATTTTTCTTGATTAAAAAATAGCACAATATGACATGTTGAGGGCCATATCTTATGTGGCAGTACCGAGAGATCAGGGAGATGACGCCCCCAGGCCCTCCGCCACCGGCCTTTCCCCTCCCCGGCGACCACACCCTGCCCTTCCCCTCCCTGGCGGCCACACCCACCGCCGCAGCCCCTCGCCGGACTTCGCTCCAAACACGGCGACCACCAGCACAAATCACACTCTCTTGGCGCCAGGGCTCAAGTTGCAAGCCGTTTCGACTTCCCAGGCGGGGCGGTCCAAATTCCAGAGGTGGAGTAATACCAGCCCCATCTCTTCGTCTTCTGGTGGTTCTTGGGCGGCGCCGCGCTCCTACAAAGATGCGGCCCTCGCCATGGTCGGGTACCCTGCTCCCACGCCTCCGTCCTCAGTCTCTCCCCGACCGTGCAGAGCCTCTCTAGCTGGTGCGGTGGGGTCTTCGGAGGCCGACCAGTTGGTGCTTTCCCAAGGGTCGGCGCGGTCGTTTCCTTCGGAGGGCGGGTGGCAGGTGGTGGCACGTAGGCGTTCTGGACGTCCCCCTCCCGCTCCTCGTAGATGGTCCCCTGAGGACCTCCGAGGGCGGTGTTTCAATTGTCTCTCACCCTCTCACTTCGTCGCTTCCTGCCGTCGTCCTTCCCGCTGCTTTCGGTGCCTAGGTTTTGGCCACCGTGCCCCTGGGTGCCCGCTTAAGGTAGCTCGGAAGGCGCACCCTGAGCATCAGGTTGGTCGGGTTCCAGTGTGGCAGCGCCTTGGAGCGATGCAAGATCCTGCTCAGCATGGAGGTTTCAGGCGGAGAGAGTCGGTGTGGAGGCGAATTTCTCCGTCGCAGCCGGCCACCGGGGGAGAACTCCTTCCCCCCCCCCCCCGTTGATGGCACGAGGCTCCGGAGAGTCTACTCCACTGGCAGCTGGAGGCAGGAGGAAGAGGCGCAGGGCAAAGCGGCGGCGGGCTGCAGTTGGCGATACTCAGGAGCAGCGATCACGGTCCCCTACTTCTGCCTCCTCTGGTGGTTTGGGCGCGGAGGGGGCTGTGCAACATGTTGTTTGCGTAGAGACCCCTTCATGCGTGCTGGATTTCTCCATTGAAATGGCAAGGGAAGAGGCTGCGTTGCGGAAGGCCCTGTTCGTCACAGTTACTGGTACCAGGCCTGAGGTTCCAGCAGTTGACATCATCGAAGAAATAGCTCAAAGTTTCAACGTCAATAGAGCTAACATGTCTATTCATCGGACCTTGCCGGAAGATTTCTTGGTGTTTTTTCCCGATGAAGATACAGTTTCAAGGGTGCTCAATGGAGGAAAGATCTTTAGAGGTCCCCAGTTTGATCTGGTGTTCAAGAGGTGGACGCGCTGTGCGAATGCGTCTACGGCATCTTTACCAGTGCTACTGGATGTGGAGATTAGGGGTATTCCGGCGCATGCGTGGTCAAGAGCTACCGCCGAACAGCTGCTGCGTGACTCTTGTATTATCGATGAATTACACCCGGCGACCGTGTTGAAGTCGGATTTTTCATCCTTCATGTTGAGAGCGTGGTGTATCAATCGGGCGAAGCTTCATCGTAATATGGATCTCCTTATCACGGAGAAAGGTCCTGGCTCTGGTGAGAAGAGATGTTTATCCTACAAACTAAACATATTGGCTACCCCTGTCCCGGTTGAAGATGGCGCCCTCCCTGCGGATGTTGGTGATGGTGCTCCCCCCGATGGCGATGGCGGCCACACCCCGGGAGGTGGCGGCGGACACCAGCCTGGTGGTAGCCGAGGCCTTTCTTCCAGGCCTTCTTCCCCACGTCATCCACGCGGCTCGGATGGCGGGCGTCGCTCGGCCCTTTCTCGCCTAGGGTCGCAGCAGCCCTCCCGAAGAGTTGGCAATGACCTGGTGATCGCGCCTGGGGAGACTATCAATGGCGCGGTGGGCGAAGCGGCAGAGGTCCTACCGTCGGTGCTGTGCCCTTCCACTGAGGGCGCGGAGCTCAATGTGGGGGACGTGCGTGTGTCGGATGGTATGCCAGACAGACAAGCTGAGGAGTTGCTGCCAGATAAAGAAGCTGAAGAGCTGATCCCCGACAGACAAGCTGACGAGTCACTGGGACGGGCCCTTGACGGGCTAGTCTCGCCCCGTTGTCTGTCCTCTTTGGTTGGAACTGCTGAAGAAAAAGGCCAGTGCGAGGCTGAAGAGCTGTTCCCCGACAGACAAGCTGACGAGTCGCTGGGACGGGCCCTTGACGGGCTAGTCTCGCCCCGTTGTCTGTCCTCTTTGGCTGGAACTGCTGAAGAAATAGGCCAGTGCGAGGCTGCAGGTCAGGGCTGTCCAACATTGAAGGTTTACAGCAGAAGAAGGCAGAGGGATCCCTTACAGCAGACGCCTAGCCCACTGGAAGATACTTCAGTGGAATCTGATCATGTTAAAGACACAACTCCGGTTTGTGATTTCGTTGCCTTGGTGACAAAGAAGACAGATGGTCTGCTCCCCCCGCCGGTGCCTCTCAGAAGGGGATGTAAGCAGTTACCGCCTGATTTTATCCCTCGCCGAAGTAGCAGACTGGCAAGACAGAGGACCCCTAATGACGCAACCAGGCAGATCCAATTTGAATTATTAAGAACAATGGATATTGGTGGTGCGGATGAGGCGTTCAGCGATAAAGCTCTTGAAAAATATGGCAGGCTGTTCAACTCTCCCCTGTCTGAATCACATATTAAAGCCTTGGCTGCTTTGTTCGGTTGGTCAGTGCCTGTTGATATCCATCTCCAGGATGTCCAGGTGCTGCCTGCTGTCCTAGGTCCAGAGGATATAATGTGAGCCATCTCCCATGGTTATGTAGTTCTTGATGACTTTGTTTCCTATGGATCCTTCAAAAATTCTTTTTTGGAATGTTAGAGGTTTGAATAGAAAAGTCAGAAGGGATGGGGTTCGTGCTTTGGTCAATAATACTTGTCCTGACGTGGTATGTTTGCAAGAAACAAAGAAGAGTTCTATTTCTCGTTTCATGGTTGCGTCTCTCCTGGGAGTTGTTTTTGATGAATTTGTAACGCTCCCGGCAGTTGGCACTAGGGGGGGAATTTTATTGGCCTGGAAAAGTTCTTCGTGCAAGGTTACTCAATATAGAATTGACACCTTTTCAGTCTCAGCTCAGTTCCAGCACAACGATGGCACCCTCTGGTGGCTCACTGGAGTTTATGGTCCCCAATTGGATAACCTCAAGATTCTATTCCTGCAGGAATTGCAACTGATTCGTAATTTGTGCAATGGCCCGTGGATGATTGGGGGGGATTTCAACCTTATTTACAGAGCTGAAGATAAAAACAATGGCAACCTAAACAGAGCCATGATGGGAAGATTTAGACGTCTGTTAAACGAGCTGAATCTGAAGGAGCTGCCTTTACTTGGAAGGAAATACACTTGGTCCAATGAGAGATCTTCCCCCACCTTGGTCCGTTTGGACAGGGTGTTCCATACTGCAGATTGGGAAACCTTATATCCAAACTCTGTCCTTCAAAGCTCAGCTTCCTTGATTTCTGATCACTGTCCCCTTTTGCTTGGTTTGCATGAACTCGTACAAGGAAAAAGAAGGTTTCATTTTGAAAGTTTTTGGACAAGAATGGAGGGTTTTATGGATGAAGTGCAGCAGTCTTGGTTGCAACCTTTGGAGGGCTGCTGCCCTCTACAGCGTTTTGCTGGGAAACTAATGAGGCTGTCCAAACATCTGCATTCCTGGAGTCAGAAAAAGGTGGGCAACATAAAAAAACAGATGTTGATGGCTAAAGAAATTCTTCATAAGCTGGAAATTGCAAGAGATTCTAGATCTCTATCCCCACAGGAAGAGTGGCTAAGACAACGATTAAAACATCTTTCTTTGGCTTTGGTTTCCCTTGAGAGAACCATAGCCCGTTTGAGGAGTGGGCTGTTGTGGATGAAAGAAGGTGACGCCAACACTAAATACTTTCACCAGCACGCCAGATATAGGAAAAAGAAGAATTTTATTGGAAAAATCCAGGTCCAAAACAGATTAATCATTGATCAAAAGGAGAAGAAGGAGGTTGTTTGGGATTTTTATAATTCGCTGCTTGGAATGGTCCCTCCCAGAGCTTCGGCCCTAAATCTGGAAGCCTTTCATAGATGTCCGTTGAACCTCCAAGAACTTGAGCAGATGATCACCGAGGAGGAGGTTTGGCACACCATCAGGTCGCTTCCTTCTGACAAGGCTCCGGGGCCAGATGGGTACACAGGTCGATTTTATAAAAAGGTTTGGCCTATCATCAAAATGGATTTTATGGCAGCCTTGATGAAAGTTTGGCAGGGGGATGCTTCTAGATTATATCTGCTCAACTCAGCCTATGTTACTTTGTTGCCAAAGAAGAGTGAGGCCATTGAGGTGAAGGATTTCAGGCCAATAAGCCTAATTCACAGTTTTGCAAAAATTGTTACCAAGATTTTGGCTAATAGACTTGCTCCTAAGCTCCCTGACTTGGTCTCTGTGAACCAAAGTGCGTTTGTGAAAGGTAGAAGTATACATGATAATTTTGTCATGGTGCAGCAAACAGCCAAGGCTATTTATGGGCAAAAAATGTCTAGAATCTTATTGAAGTTGGACATTGGAAAGGCTTTTGACTCGGTCTCTTGGACCTTCCTTTTTGAGGCTCTTAGGCATTTGGGTTTTGGTCCTCTGTGGTGTGGAATAGTCTCAAGGGTCCTGAGTTCTTCCACTACTAGGGTCTTGGTTAATGGAGAGCCTGGAGATATTATTCATCACAGAAGAGGCCTTAGGCAGGGGGATTCCCTGTCCCCTATGCTCTTTATCATTGTTATGGATGTCCTCAACTCGCTGATACTGAAGGCGCAAGATATGGGTTTGTTGCAACCTCTTCTAAGGCGCGGTAGGGGCCAACGCATTTCCTTATATGCAGACGATGTGGTGCTGTTTTTAAAGCCTGAAATTGATGAGCTCAATTTGCTGAAGGAAATATTAAGGATTTTTGGGGAAGCTACAGGTCTTGTCACAAATATCAACAAATGTAGCATCACACCCATACATTGTAATGAGCAGCAAGTTGACATGTCCAAGGAGATTTTCCCTTGTAATGTGCAGCAGTTCCCCTGTAGATATTTGGGACTGCCTCTATCGGTAAAGAAGCTTCCAAAGTTTGCTTTTCAAGAGCTTATTGACAAGGTGGCTGACAAATTGCCAGGGTGGAAATCTGCCCTGATCACCAATGCTGGAAGACTGACTTTGGTTAAGGCTGTCCTCACTGCCATTCCTATATACCATCTTCTTGTCCTTCTATGCCCTAAATGGGTTATCAAAGCCATTGACAAGATTCGCAGGGGTTTCCTCTGGAAGGGCAGAAAAGATATCAAGGGAGGCCATTGTGCTGTTGGATGGACAAGGGTGTGTCGTCCGCTTAAGTTTGGCGGCTTGGGTATTCACAACCTGGAAATCCTTGGTTGGGCTCTTAATGTGAGGTGGATCTGGCTCAGAAAAACACAGGTAGAGAGACCATGGACTGAGTTTGACATAAAAGTTCATCCAAATGCTGAAGCTCTCTTTCGGGCCTCGGTTCACTCTTCTGTGGGGGATGGTGCCACAACTCTCTTTTGGATGGATAGATGGATTCAAGGACAATCTATTGCATTTTTTGCCCCTTACCTATTCAGTCGTATTCCGAGTAGGGTTAGGACAGGACGTACGGTGCAGGAGGCTATTGCTGATAATAGTTGGATTCAGGATATCTCTAGGGGTCTGACTGCTGTTGTCATCAGGGAGTTCCTTCTGGTTTGGGATCTAATTCAGGATGTTCATTTACAGACAGGAGTTCCTGATGTCCACATTTGGGTGCCTTGCGCTTCTGGCCTTTATTCCTCTAAGACGGCTTATAACAGCTTTTGGAACGGTACAACATCCTTTGAGCCGGCTAAAAGAATTTGGAAGAGTTGGGCTCCTCCAAAATGTAAATTCTTCATTTGGCTAGCCTCTCTCAACCGGTGTTGGACGGCTGACAGATTGGCCCGGCGAGGTATGGATCATCATGACAAATGCCTCTTTTGCGATCAACATGAAGAAACAGTCCAACATATTTTGCTCTCTTGTGTGTTCTCTAGAAACATTTGGTGGCAGGTGTGGTGTAAAGTGGGGTTGCAACATCTGGCACCTGGGCCTGAGGACATGATTTTCCAAGATTGGTGGAGCAATGCTGAAGGCCAGGTTCCTAAAGAGAAGAGAAAAGGTTTTAACACGTTGGTAATACTTGTGGCTTGGTGGCTGTGGAAACATCGAAACACTTGTGTCTTCGAGGGAGCTTCCCCGAGCACTAGAGATATCCTGCAGCACATCCATGAGGATGCTACGCTGTGGGGTATGGCCGGGGCTAGAGGGCTTAGGGGCTTATGGCCTTAAGTCTAGGAGGGCCTGCTGCTGTGTCATAGATAAGGGATGGGTGTGTTTCTGTATTTGTGTTTTCGACCTCCGTAAGGAGTTGTCTGTACCCCGGTCTGTTCTCAGACCTTTCTCTTTCTTAATATAAATTACACGCAGCTCTCCTGCGTGTTTCGAGAAAAAAAAAGACATGTTGAGAAGAGACTGTAGTTCCTTAAGTGTAATAAATAGGTTTTTAAGCTTCAAGGAAACGTACTTAAACAAAATACTAAACCAATAAATATGAAACATAAGAATCAAAGTTGAATACCTGAAATAAGCCTTCAGTTTGGTCCATATTCTCCTTTGATTCTTTCGCCAGCAGCACTCCTTTGATCCTTTCACCAGCAGCACTCCTAGGTATGCCTTGAATATATCCACCATTACAGAAGGGTTGGAGAATTTTCAGAAACTACAAGCCAATTCTCATGTCACATTATCAGGGGCAGTAGTGCTTAAATGTCTTTGGTTGCCCAAGAGATGAATTTCAACCTGTTAGAAGTTCAGTTCTCCTACTCCTCTAAGGTTTTGGTGTTGGATACACTAATGCCGCACCAGCTGAATTCACAAGAGAACAAAAAAACAATGAGATAATTAGGCATCATATCATGGGTATTATATGTGACAGCCCTCCCAAATTATCAGGCCCACATACACCAATCCTTGCCTTAATGGCCTCAGATTGCTATGCACGTGTACTGGGTAACTTAACAAGGCTATCGAGTTCATCTATTTGAACTCATCATCCCAAGGATCTCCCACATAACAGGCATATTACAGTAATCACAATTGATACACACATTGGAGATAGAGCGGAATACTTTTACAAAATACACTTTGCATTCTAGAACTCAAGTCTTACAACATAAAAGGGAATGAAATTATTACAAGTCCTGATAGTCTTTAGAGTGCATAACTTAACTACAATACTTGGAAAGGTGAAGCCTTTCCATAAAAGATTCACATAAGTAATCTAAGCTTCAAGACCTCCATAAGGAGCAACTAATAAAGCCAAGGCATCAAAAATCTTTCCTGCAACAACATAGGGAATAAAACCCTGAGTAGGCAATTACTCAGCAAGACTTACCCGACTAAGGAAAAGACTCTCAAGGGCATGCTAGCTTTTGGGGAATCAAGGGAAAAGCTCATCAATTATCAATGACTCCTTTTTGCATAAAAGCTTACTAATAATGGATCCTTAAGCCAAGTTTTATTTCACAAGTTAGGTTATTACCTGAATCTACTAACCTGTCTCTAGATTTTCCTAATCTAGATCATTCACTTGGCCTACACTAGATTGCTTTTAACCAAAACTCTGTTATACTTGTTATCTATGATGCAGAGCAGTGATCCAGTCTTCATGACCGAGAAGTAACGGCGATTCGAATCGATTAATACCCAGCTGGGGATCTCCAGCCACACGACATATGTAGCACTTAACCCTTGCATATGTCTACCATTCCCACGTGTCTTCCACTACGTGAACAGGTCCGCGCCACCCGAGAGTACGATACTCCACCATCCAGCCACGTGCCAGGTGGGTACACGCCACTCCCGCCATCTCTCCACTCCCAGTGCGCAATTGTCTTTTCACATATGGGAGTAGCCGGGTTCAGGCTTACCCATGACGAGGTATGTGGCCAGTTAAAAGGTCCTAGATCAACAGGCCTACAATCGGTACGGTCCTTGATTGACACAGACGGGCGACCTGTCCAGCTCAACGTCTGGTCTCATTTTAAACAAATTCTCAAAGTTTGATACCTGACAGAGGTACCCTGTTTGAATGATGAATTCATCCCCGCGGAGGATGCCTCCATCATCCCAAGCCCTTTTCCTTTTTTAAAAATCATGAGTCATAGATCAAAAATATTTTTCTTAATCTATAAGCATGACTAAGCATTACTAGTTTTTATAAAACAGGTAACAAGGTATGATAATCAATCTTTCAAGGATGGTAATGCATCAAGTGTTTAATCATTCAACTCCTATCACCTAATGCAGCATATAAGTGATAAAATTTTATAATACAAGGAAGGTGGCAAATGCACCGGGGCTTGCATTATTGCAGGAGAAGATCTAAAATCCTTCTACTCTGGTAAGAAGTTAGATGAAACTCCACCACTGGATCAGCAGGCACTGAAGTGAACTCCTTCTGCAGACACCACTTCTCCTAGGTGTTCTACAAGTCAATTACATGTAGATGAATGTTTGTTGTGGTACAGAAATGCATTTCATAAAAAGGTAACAAACAACCCATCCTGAGTACACTTTAATACAAGGTGCATAAAACTAGCCAAAACACTAGAGGATTACCAAGGGCACTAGAAGACATCATTAACTAACAATTCACCATGGGACTAACCCATCGTAAACTTCATCCAAAAGCTCAAACTTTCTTAAGCAACTTCATTTCCTAATTACCCGAGGTTAAAATCTTTTTTCTTTTCGGGCAACAATCTGTTTGCTGAGCAAATTTCTTCCAAATAGTTTCAAACTTGGACCAAGTGCTCAGCTAGTTAAGACAAGGTTCCCCAAAAAATTGGTATCTGCTGTAAAACTCCTAAATTTATTTCTACTACAAAGTACATGATTTTACACACCTCATAAAACTGGTCTTACAATTTTATCATTTTTGTACAATTTTTTGGCCTAATTTACAAGCTCTCAGCTAAATAAATAAGGGAAAACCCATTTCTTTATGTGCTGGAACTAGCCCACTGTGGTCCAGCATCGGGCAGAGTCGGTCTGCGGCTGGGAGCCCTCGTCCGCGCTTGCTCTTTTGCACAAAGACCCTAGCCGCTCAGAAAAATCCAACACACATCCTTGCCACTATTGGCTCCTCTCACTGACCACTTCACCCAAACCCCTCAACTTCTCTCCTTTTACAAAGTCTCGACCCCGACATGGCCGCGCGAGCTCCGGCGAACCGGCGTTTGATTAATCTGGGTGGTGCAAGGTAATCGACGACGACAGCACCCCCGCGACCCCCGAACCATGGCGGACCCGGGCATGGGCGCGAACTCACTGCGAGGACACCACAACCCGGTCACCGACGGCGATGGCGGAAAACACAGCCAGACGAGCTCGATCTCGCGGCCACCGTGTGGTAGAATTTCAATCAAAGGCGTGGAGAGTATCACTGATCTACCATGGCCATGGTGCATGCAACAATCCGAGCGGAGATGACGTGAGCTGAGGGGTCGGTGTGGAGACTGTCCCCGGCGCTGAACCGAGGCGTCGCGACCCCGTTCCAAGCAACACACAACAATAGAGCTAGAGATTCCAACCGGGTGAGCTTCACTAACCTTTGCAGAGCACGGAACATTCACCACATGGGTGAAAAACTTCACAAGAAAGCCTGGCCACGGCGAGGTGGGGAATTTAGTGGGCGTGGTCACCAACTAGGGAGCTGGCACATAGCACAAGAGCAAATCAGATTTGGGGGTTTGAAAGGGAGGTTACCCAGGCCTGAACACTGCCACATCACTCACACGATGACCACAAATTTGGAGCTCAAGAGTAGGGGAAAAACTTCACAAAACCAAACCCTAAGGTGGCTGAACGAGGGAGCAAACAGCCATGAGCACACCATGCAGGCAGTGGAGAGTGGTCTATATGGTGCTAGCACTGCATGGCCTCCACACGTGGCATACAATCACAGTGCCACACAGGTTCATGGGTGCAGCCAAAACACTTAATTTGGTTCATTTTACATAAACAATAGAAGGCAGATAAGGACTCCACCTAGGACAGGCTCACATAAATCCAACTTGACATTATCTGCATGGGTAAAACTTTCAGAATTTTGTTGTCCAGTGCACTCCACCACAGAACTAGCAGATGAGATTTTTACTGCTCACAGGCCATACAACAGTCCAAAACTAAATATTTCGCAGTAGTGATGAGGTTACTAAATCCTTGGTCATACACTCTATCTCTGTTACAACTCGAGCACTCTAGTGAAGTCCAGCCAACAGAGAAAAAATCTTCAGTTACAGAATCCCAACCCTGAATTTTCTGTTTCAGCTACCCGAACACATGAACCTGACAGGATCACTTTGGAGCAAATTTTCTCCCAATTTTCAGTAATAACAGGCTAACCTTAGTTAACAAAATTTGCTCACAAAACATACCTCTACAAACCTGCTGCAGCAAACCTAGGTCAAATAATCATGGACCAAGAGTTATAGTGCTTCAAAGTGGGGTGAAAATACAGAAATTCAGATTCAGCTATCTGAACCAAATTCAGTACACATCTATCTGACAGAGCAACTTTGAGCTCAATTTACTCACAAATTTTAGTGGTAACAGGGAGATCTCCGTTAACAAAACTTGTTGACAAAATATAGCTCTACAAATTTGGTGCAGGAACCATAGACCAAAGGCTCATGGATCAAAAGTTATAGTGATCCAAAGTGGGCTGGAAACGCTAAAATTCAGATTCAGCCAACTGAAACCAAACTGAACTCAACACCTGACAGGGAGATTTTGGACACAGTTTACTCCAATTTGTTTGAAGCACAAAATCAAACTTACTTAAGAAAACATATTCACTGTTGTATGTTCTTCCACTTTACTATAGAAACCATAGTATATAACTCCAAAAATTAGCCACAAGAAAGCTCCAAACTTGAGCAAAACTCACTGAAATTCAGTTTCTGCCAACTGAACTAAGTCTGAAATCTGGAGTCCGACAGCATGTTTTTAGACACTATTTTCTCCTATTTCTAGGCTAGTTCAGGGGGATCCACCGCAATGAAAATTACTCACCATATTACCCTCTAACACTTTTCTCTAGATAACGCAGGCCATAACATCAGAAGTTTATCACAACAGGGATCTGAAGTTTGCTAAAAATGCTGAAACTGCACTTCAATTTCTGAATCAAAGTCCAGAAATCACAAGTCTGACAGCTCCAATTTGGACCACTTTTTATCCAAGTTCCAAGTAGCTTTAGGGGTATGACCTTTGACCAAACTTGCACACCAACATATGGTCTTTAAACTTGCTACAGGAATTTCAGTCCAAAACCATATAGATCAATCACAACATAGCTCCAAACTAAGCAATAAAATACTGATTTCAGACTTGGGCTATTATTCAAAATCTGAATACTCAGAATTCAAACAGCTCAACTTTGAGCCACTTTTACTCCAAGTTGCATATGGTTTTAGGGACAGGTTGCCTAAGAAAATTTGTACCCCTAGTGTAGCTCTACAACTTTGTTACATTGTCCACCTTCAAACTGTTTATAGACCAAAAGTTGTAAAGGCCTAAAAACAGCTGGTTGATATTATTTTCAGCAAATTCCAAATTGCACCAAAACTGAATTTTTGCAGTTTACTCCAAGTTTTCGTATAAAACTTGGACATCTTCACACATGGAAGTTGTTCAACTTTCCAAGCTTTACCACTTTGGTATATGGACCTTTGGCAACTTCTCACTAGATTTTAAATTCCACTTTTCGGGCTAGTTTATGGTTTCAATTTAAATTTTGGACCTATTAAAATGCATTCTAGGTGTATCAAGCTAGATGATGCTAATGCATATGATGAGATGCCAAAATTTTAGTTCTCGTAACACCAAGGGTGTTACATTATAATAGTAAGTATTAATCATCAATGGACAAAAATAGATAAGAGTCGATAGTCAGCTACAAGATTAACACTATAGGCTAACAAGAAGAAAACTGAATTATCTGAATGGTGATCAGATTATGTGAAGAACTAAATTTGTGAACTAAATATAAAACCCCCAAATTCCAAGAAAAAGGATACTACAAACAACAACTATTCAAAAATCAACTGCAAAAAATCTCTGAACATCAGGGCTATGGAAAACAACATGCAACTTGCATTTCCTATTGTCAGTTTGACACTATGCTCTAGTGAAAAATGTATCATGCATATATACTTTTTTACTAATCCCTTTGCATACAAATTCACAACTACAGAACCAAACCACAACTACGAGCTATTTTTTACTAATCCCTTCTCCAATTTAGACATCCAGAAGAGAGCTTGTTTTTGGTATGGCTTTAGAATAGAGACCAGGGTAGTGGGACAAACTGGCAAATCACAGTACCTTGCTAAATAGAAGGAAAAAAAGTTTGCATCATTATCAAACATTAACTAACATAGAGCAATATCTCCTGCATCAACCTCAGCTACATCGTTGGGAACACGAGCTATCGTTGGGAACACGAGCTTCCCCTGAATCTTCACAGTGGACGAGTTGACAAGCGGGACAAGGCATTGCGTCCACTTTGGGGGCAGCTTCCCAATCTACAACCACATCATAGAGAATGAGACAGAGCAAATTCGAACAAAGAATTCATTCGCTTGAACAATATTTAAGAGTAAACGCGCATCATAAGATGATTTGAGTAAAACCTCTCGAGCTCGTTTGGTGGAGAAGTGAACAAACTGTGCTAGAGCCAGCGCCTTCTTGGCAGTCATCTTTAACCCATCATAGATCTTCCCTTATAAAGGAAAGGCAAAATGGACAATCTCCTTGGCATCCAACCTCCTCCTCGCACGATTGGTGGATAGCTCGGGCACATAGGACTTGCCGACGAGCATCCAGTCGCACTCCATAGTGAAGTTGACAAACTCACTGTTGGGGACTTGTTCTCAAATACTATGAATTAAGAACAAGGCAACACAAAATGTTAAAGGTTAAGGCCCTTCGTCCTTCGAAGCATTATTCCCCTTAGGACATAATGATCTTCAGACGAAGGTCATGAAGGACATACCTTCATGATGGCAGTGTATATTAATGAAAGAAGAAGCATATAAAACATAGAAAACAACATGAATGATTGTGTAACATTATTAACTCATCTTTTTATTATATTGTCCTGAATAAACAGAAATAATACAGAATTACATTTGTACCTTTGGCTTGACAAAAGGAGATAGTACAAGCGCAATGCACAAGTGTCGGTGTTTCGACCCTGGGGGGTCCCTGGACCGACGAGTAAATTGTCGCTACGTGTCCCAGCCCAGATGGGTCGGCGCGAGACGGAACACAAGGGGGGAACAAAAAGGGGAACCGCGGCTCGTGTTGTCCTGCGCCCAGGGCGGATGCGCTTGCAGTAGGGGGTTACAAGCGTTCGCGAGGGAGAGGGAGAGAGAGACTGTCCGTCAGCCCGTCCTCCCGCGCGGCCACCTTCCCGTACGAGGGCCCCGGACCTTCCTTTTATAGATGTAAGGAGAAGGCCCAGGTGTACAATGGGGGGTGTAGCAATGTGCTAACGTGTCTAGCAGAGAGGAGCCAGAGCCCTATGTACATGCCGACGTGGCTGTCGGAGAGGTGTTGGTGCCCTGTTCATGTGATGTCGTGGCCGTCAGAGGAGCGCTCGAGCCCTGTAGAAGCACAGCTGTCGGGGCTGTCGGGTCCTTGCTGACGTCTCCTTGCTTCCGTAGGGGGCTGAGAACCACCGTCGTCATGGAGCACGCGGGGTGCCATCATTACATGTTTACCGGGGCGAGCCAGATGGGACGCCGGTCTTGTTCCCCGTAGCCTGAGATAGCTAGGGGTAGGGTAATGATGTACCCCCCTGTAGCATGGTCGGTCCGAGCCCAAGGCCGGGCGAGGTGGTGACTCCTCCGAGGTCGAGGTTGAGTCCGAGCCCTGGGGTCGGGCGAGGCGGAGACCGTCTTCCGAGGTTGAGGCGGGGGCCGAGCCCCAGGGTCGGGCGAGGCAGAGCTTCCTATGGTGCCTGAGGCTGGACTCGGCTGCTGTCAGCCTCCCCCTGGCGGGTGGCACAACAGTCGGAGCAGGGCAGGCGGCGCTGTTTTCCTGTCAGGTCAGTCAGTGGAGGGGCGAAATGACTGCGGTCACTTTGGCCCTGTCGACTAAGGAGCGCGCGTCAGGATAAGGTGTCAGGTGATCCTTGCATTGAATGCTCCCGCGATACGGTCGGTTGGCGAGGCGATCTGGCCAAGGTTGCTTCTCCGCGAAGCCTGCCCGAGCTGGGCCTCGAGCGAGTCGAAGGTGCGCCTGTTGCTTGATGAGGCCCTCGGGCGAGGCGTGAATCCACCTGGGTCTACTGTTCCTGCCTGAGGCTGGGCTCGGGCGAGGCGAGACCGTGCCCCTTGAGTGGACAGAGCTTTGACCTGTAATGCGCCCATCAGGCCTTTGTAGCTTGTGCTGATGGTGGTTACCAGCCGAGATTAGGAGTCTTGGGGGTACCCCTAATTATGGCCCCCGACAGTAGCCCCCGAGCCTCAAAGGGAGTGTTGGTACTCGCTTGGAGGCTTTATCGCACTTTTTTGCATGGGGACCGGCCATTCTCGGTTACATTCTGTTCCAGTGGGTGCGCGCGAGCGCACCCGCCGGGTGTAGCCCCCGAGGCCTCGGAGGAGTGGTTTGACTCCCCCGAGGTCTTAGTGCCTTGCGTGACGCCTCGGCCGGTCTGGTTGTTCCCTCATGCGATCTGATCGTAGCCCGGGTGCATGGTTAGGTTCCGAGTTCTCGGGCTGGTATGTTGACGCTGTCAACGGTTTGGCCGCAGCCGGGTTTGCGAGAGCAGTCCCCGAGCCTCTGCACAGAGCGAGAGGACGGTCAAGGACTGACTCGGCTTTTATCATACGCCCCTTCGTCGCCTTTCTGCAAGGAGGAGGGGGGAAGCGCCATGTTGCCCTCGGAGGGCGCCGAACATGGTGTCTCCAGTGAGTTGCTAACGGGTGATCCGAGTGGACGCCCGTGCCCCGTTCGGTAAGGGTCGGCTAGTGGCCCAGAGGCGCGCTCCAAAAGTACTTGCAGGTGATTTGCCGGACCCGGTCCCGTTTGATAGGGTCTGAGGGCTCGATGCCTCCCTCTGATGGGATTCCGTTACAGAATCGCTCCTGCTGGTCTCGGAAATGTCCTAGGGTACCTCGGCAGCGTAGCCCGAGCCTCGGCCATGTATCGGACGTACCCAGAGTCATCCCTCGCTCTGCGTGTTCTAAGGCGGCTGTCGAACCCTTCGGGGGGCCAGCCTTCGAACCCCTGATCAGTAGTGGGCGCGGAGCCCGAGTGGCCTGAGGCGGCTGTCGAACCCTTCCGAGGGGCCAGCCTTCAAACCTCTAACCAGTAGTGGGCGCGGAGTCTGAGTGCTTTGAGGCGGTTGTCGAACCCTTCCGAGGGGCCAGCCTTCGAACCTCTGATCAGTAGGAGGGCTCGGGGCCCGCTTCCTTCGCGGAGAAGGATCCCTTTCGGAGTATCCCCTTTCCCGGTCCCTGTAGCAAGAGAGAGAAAGGGGAAGAGGAAAAGGATACGAAATTGAACGATGTGGCGCACCTTTTTTGACGCGGTCATCATGGCGGAGGTGAAGCGTCGCCCGCTTCGCCTGCCAAAGGTGTCGCCTGCCTTGCCGCGGAGTTAATGCGACGGGACGAGTGGTTCGCGGGGCAGCCGTTGTGCGTGCGCGAGCCGTTCGAGGGATGGAACACGGGCGCATCGTCTTCACGCCGTGGGAGAGAGCTCCCCTGCTGCTCCGGGAGGGGACGTGAGCCTGCAGACGATTTGACTGCTGCTTCCGCCCGCCTGCCGCCGTCATTACTGTCGGCCCACTTCTGGCCATATCGACCGTCACACCTTCTCCCGCGGCTGACTGACCCGTGACCAATGCGCTTGGTTAGCACTGTTGGGCTGAGCGCAGGGTTGCCTCGAGTCGCGGCACCGGTTCCGCAGTCGAGAAGGCGCGATACTGGCGCAAGTGGCGGTGGAGTTTTTCGCACGTAGTAACCGGCGCGCCGGTTACATGACGTGTGGGCCTGGGCCTTCATGTTGGATGCGTCGAAGTCGAAAGAGTGCATCCCCGTGGTGCAGTTGCATGCTGCCTACATGGTGGTCCGCCCTTTCACCCGCTGGTTTAGGCGAAGATGGAGGAGTGCTTGTAACCACTGGGCGGTTACACGCTCCGCGCGTGGCGGTTTGGCTTCTTCTGTCCCAGGTCAGCTTGCATGTCGTGTGGGACCCAGCCCCCGTGTCGTAGGGGGAGGACCTTGGAGTGCGTTGGTGAAGACTTAGTCCGTGACGCCTGAGGACGCGAGTGGGGAGAGTCGCCTTTAAAAAGGGATCGACCCCTCGAGTGGTAGCCATGCCTTCGCACTCTCCTCATGCATTGCGTCCTTCCGCCTTCCGAGCCCCCGGATGGGGAGCGCCCGTGTTGCCTTCGTCTCGTTGTGGGAGGAGCGCAACCTCGTGGAGGTTGGCACCTTTCAGCCATCGCTCGGCTTCAAGGATTTTCATCAGGCAGCCCGGCTGCATCCCCTCACCAATGGTCACCCAAGACGGTGACCACCAGTTCGATGGTGGGGAGAAGCAAGCTGGGCTGCGGCCTCCGCCCCACCCTCAGCTTCAAGGATCTTCATCATCCTTGCTTGGGAGGAGGGCGAGGCGAGCCGGGGCCTGCCTTCGCGTGGGCTGGCGTCCCGCTTCTTCCTTCGGCTTCTGGGGGTGGAAACCATCCTCCAGCTCTACGGAGGAGGCGTCCTCCAGCCATGCCGGGGAAGGCGAACTGCTGCTGCTCAGCCAGGGTGCAGCATTCTGTCCTCTGTCCGGGCGACGGTGGCCAGCTGCACCGGGGGGTCTCACAACACGTCGTACGCCGTGAGGGTGGTGCTCGTGTTCTGGGACGGTCCCATTCTCGTTTTCATGGCGAGGACGGGAGTGAGGACCTGCCGGTGCGGTTTGGGGCGGCCGGCGCTCGCTGGTGCGGTGTTAGTGGGCAGGTGGACGCCGCCATCGGTGCTGAGGTGGTGACAGCTGGAGAAAGCTTCTCCGTCGACGAGATCGTCAGCGCCACCCGCGGACCGACCTCCGGCTCTTTGGCTTTAATATCTGGTTCTCGTCCCTCGAGTGGGGATGCGAACGAGAGCCTTCCAGCGGTAGCGTCCACCCTGGGACCATCGCTGCTGCTGCAGAGGTCGCCGGCGAGTCACCCGGACTTTGTCGTCCCGCAGGCCCTCTGATGTGGGGGTTGTTCGTACCCACGGGGGTAGAACCGGAGTTCCATTTGTAATGGCACCTTGAGTGCCGGTGTTTGTTCATTGTGGCTGTCGGGGCCTGAACATCTTGGTATTTGAGTGCAATACCGTGTTTTGTCGGCGTTTCGAACCCGAGGGGTCCCTGGACCGACGAGTAAATTGTCGCCGCGTGCCCCAGCCCAGATGGGTCGGTGCGAGACGGAGCGCGAAGGGGGGAGACAGGCGTAAAAGGGGAAACCCGCGGCCTTCGTGTTTGTCCCGCGCCCAGGTCGGGTGCGCTTGCAGTAGGGGGTTACAAGCGTCCGCGCGGGAGGGAGCGAGAGGCCTAAGCGCGCGCCGTCCCGTCCTTCCCCGCGCGGCCAACCCTCTGTAAGAGGGCCCTGGACCTTCCTTTTATAGGCGTAAGGAGAGGGTCCAGGTGTACAATGGGAGGTGTAGCAGCGTGCTAACGTGTCTAGCAGAGAGGAGCTAGTGCCCTAAGTACATGCCGTCGTGGCAGCCGGAGAGGTTTTGGCACCCTGTTCGTGTGATGTCGTGGCCGTCGGAGGAGCGCTGGAGCCTTGCGGAAGGTCAGCTGTCGGGGCTGTCGAGTCCTTGCTGACGTCTCCTTGCTTCCGTAAGGGGGCTGAGAGCCACCGTCGTCATGGAGCATGCGGGGCGCCATCATTATTTGTTTTATCGGGGCGAGCCAGATGGGACGCTGGTCTTGCTCCCCGTAGCCAGAGCTAGCTAGGGGTAGGGTAATGATGGCCCCTCCTGTGACGTGGTCGGTCCGAGCCCTGGGTAGGGCGAGGCGGAGGTTCCTCCAAGGTCGAGGTCGAGTCTGTCTTCCGAGGTCGAGGTCGAGTCCGAGCCCTGGGGTCGGGCGAGGCGGAGTTCGCCGTCTTCCGGGGCCGAGGCCGAGTCCGAGCCCTGGGGTCGGGCGAGGCGGAGTTCGTTGTCTTTCGGGGCCGAGGCCGAGTCCGAGCCCTGGGGTCGGGCGAGGCGGAGTTCGTCGTCTTCCGGGGCCGAGGCCGAGTCCGAACCCTGGGATCGGGCGAGGCAGAGCTTCCTATGGTGCCCGAGGCCGGACTTGGCTGCTGTCAGCCTCACTCTGTCGAGTGGCACATTAGTCAGAGCGGCGCAGGCGGCGCTGTCCTCTTGTCAGGCCGGTTAGTGGAGCGGCAAAGTGACCGCGGTCACTTCGGCTCTGTCGTCTAAAGGGCGCGCGTCAGGATAAGGTGTGAGGCCATCTTTGCATTAAATGCTCCTGCGATACGGTCGGTCGTCGTGGCGATTTGGCCAAGGTTGCTTCTTGGCGAAGACTGGGCCTCGGGCGAGCCGAAGGTGTGTCCGCTGCTTGAGGGGGCCCTCGGGCGAGACGTAGATCCTCCGGGGTCGGCTGCCCTTGCCCGAGGCTGGGCTCGGGCGAGGAGAGATCGTGTCCTTGAGTGGACCGAGCCTTGACTTAATCGCACCCATCAGGCCTTTGCAGCTTTGTGCTGATGGGGGTAACCAGCTGAGATTAGGAGTCTTGAGGGTACCCCTAATTATGGTCCTCGACAGTAGCCCCCGAGCCTCAAAGGGAGTGTTAATACTCGCTTGGAGGCTTTTTTCGCACTTTTTTGCAAGGGGACCGGCCTTTCTCAGTTGCGTTTTGTTCCGGTGGGTGCGCGCGAGCGCACCCACCGGGTGTAGCCTCTGAGGCCTCAGAGGAGTGGTTTGACTCCTTTGAGGTCTTAATGCGTTTCACGATGCTTCGGCCGGTCTAGTTGTTCCCTCATGCGAGCTGGCCGTAGCCCGGGTGCACGGTTGGGTCCCAAGTTCTCGGGCTGGTATGTTGACGCTGTGAACGGTTTGGCCGGAGCCGGGTTTGCGAGAGCAGCCCCCGAGCCTCCACACAGGGCGAGAGGGTGGTCAAGGACAGACTCGACTTTTTTACATACGCCCCTGCATCGCCTTTCCGCAAGGAGGAGGGGGGAAAGCGCCATGTTGCCCTCGGAGGGCGCCGAACATGGTGTTTCCAGTGAGCTGCTAACGGGTAATCCGAGTGGACGCCCGTGCCCCATTTGTTAGGGGTCGGCTAGTGGCCCGGAGGCGCGCTCCAAAAGTACCTGCGGGTGATTTGCCGGACCCGGTCCCCTTTTGACGGGGTCCGAGGGCTCGATGCCTCCCTCTGATGGGATTCCGTTACAAAAATCGTTCCCGTTGGTCTCGGAAATGTCCTAGGGTACCTCGGGAGCATAGCCCGAGCCTTGGTTATGTATCGAACGTACCCAGGGTCATCCCTCGCTCTGCGTCTGAGGCGACTGTCAAACCCTTTCGAGGGCCAGCCTACGAACCCCTGATCAGTAGTGGGCGCGGAGCCTGAGTGGCCTGAGGCGGCCGTTGAACCCTTCCGAGGGGCCGGCCTTCGAACCTCTGACCAGTAGTGGGCGCGGAGCCTGAGCACTCTGAGGCGGCTGTTGAACTCCTCCGAGGGGCCAGCCTTCGAACCTCTGATTAGTAGGGAGGCTTAGGGCCCGTTTCCTTCGCGGAGAAGGATCCCTTTCGGGGTATCCCCTTTCCCGGTCCCTGTTGTAAGAGAGAGAAAGAGGAAAAGGAAAAGGATACGAAATCGAAATGACGTGGCGCACATTTTTTGACGCGGTCATTATGGCGGAAACGAAGCGTCGCCTGCTTCGCCCGCCAAAGGTGCCGCCCGGCCTACCGCAGAGTTAATGCGACGGGACGAGTGGTTCACGGGGCGGCCGTTGCGCGTGCGCGAGCCGTTTGAGGAACGGAACACGGGCGCACCGTCTTCACGTCGTGGGAGAGGGTTCTCTCGCTGTCCCTGGAGGGGACGTGAGCTTGGCTGACGACTTGACCGCTGCTTCCGCCCGCCTGCTACCGCCATTACTGCCGGCCCATTTCTGGCCGTATCGACCGTCGCGCCTTCTCCCGCGGCTGGCTGACCCATGACCGACGTGCATGGTTGGCATTGTTGGGTCATACGCAGGGTTGCCTCGAGTCGCGGTACTGGTTCCGCAGTCGAGGAGGCACGGTAGTGGCGCGAGTGGCGGTGCAGTTTCTTGCAAGTAGCAACCGGCGCGCCGGTTACATGACGTGTGGGCCTGGGCCCCCATGCTGGACGCGTTGGAGTCGAAGGGGTGCGCCCACTTGGTGCGGTTGCATGCCGCCTGCATGGCGGTCCGCCCTTTCACCTGCTGGTCTAGGCGAAAGTGGAGGAATGCTTGTAACCGCTGGGCAGTTGCGCGCACCGCGCGCGGCGGTTTGGCTTCTTCTGCCTTGGGCCAGCTTGCATGACGCGTGGGACCCAGCCCCCGTGTCGTAGGGGGAGGACCTTGGAGCGTGTTGGAGAAGACTCAACCCGCGATGGCTGTGGACGCAAGTGGGGAGAGTCGCCTTTAAAAGGAGGGTGACCCCCTTGAAAGGCAACCATGTCTTTGCGCCCCCCTCATGCGTCGCGTCTTTCCAGCTTCCGAGCCCCCGGATGGGGGCACTCGCAGTTCTTCCGCCTTGTCGTTGGAGGAACGCAACTTCGTGGAAGTTGGTACCTTTCAGCCATCGTTCGGCTTCAAGGATTTTCATCAGGCAGCCCGGCCGCATCCTCTCGCCGGCGGTCACCCAAGACGGTGACCACCAGCCCCTGGGTGTGGAGAAGCAAGCCGGGATGCGGCCTCTGCCCCTCCCTCAGCTTCAAGGATGTTCATCATCAGTGCTGGGGAGAGGAGTGCGCCGAGTTGGGGTCGGTCTCTGCGCGGGCAGCGGCCCGCTCCTTCCCTCAGCGATCGGGGGGAAGGGCATTCGCGGTTCGTGGCGCTGGCAGCTGCCGCGTGTTCGGCTCTCCGGCCCGAGCGGCTTCGGCGCCGCTTCCGGTGCCACCTTCCGCCACGGCAGCCGGAAGAGGTTTCTCCACCGACGAGATAGCCGGTGCCGCCCACGGACTGACCTCCAACTCTACGGCCTTCTACTCGTCCTCGCCCCTCGAGTGGGGACGTGGGTGAGGGCCTTATGGCAGCAGCATCCGCCCTGAGGTCATCGCTGCTGTTGTTCGGCCGCTCGGAGCAGAAGTCGTCGTCGCTGCTGCTGAAGCGGGCGGCAGCGAGCCATCCGTCGGCCTTCTGTTGCTCCGCAGGCCCTCCAATCGTGGGGGGTTGTTCGTACCTGCGGAGGTGGAACCGGAGTTCCATTTGTAATGGCACCTTGAGTGCCGGTGTCTTGTTCATTGTGGCTGTCGGGGCCTGAACATGTATGTACCTTCGGCACGGAGCCGTGTTTTTTTCCTCATTTCGAGCACTAGGACTCGCCTGTCGGCTAACTGAACCGCTTAACCAAGTGTGAGTTGTCTCGTGCGAAGGTGACGAGTGAGGTATTCGTATCCCGGAGGCGTAGGAGTCCCTCGGCTCGGTCGGCCTTGCTGCCCGAGGCTTCTCTTGCTTAGTTAAAGGAACCCCTCGGCCGCCCTTCGATGAGCCGAAGCCGGAGGCAGCGGTGTCAGCATGGACAGAGGCAGAGTTGGTTCAAAAAAAAGACTTGGTCGGCCGAAGCCTGGCCGGGCCGTCCACTGGCGGGACCGACGCCGGAGTCGAGTTGCCGAGGCCACGAGCCAGGCTAATGTCCTCGGGGGACAGCTGGCTGAGGCTTCGGGGTGGCTAGCCGAGCTGTCTGCTCGGGCCGGATTCCTGGAGAAGACCCTGGCGGCGATGGCCCGGGCGCGGTGCTGATGTCGTCCTTCGGAGTGGAGATCCTCCGACCGCGTTGCCGTCCGAGGCTAGGTCGGACTTCGCCGAAGATGTAGTTGACGCCGAGGGTGCTGCTGCTCCCTTCAACTGTCAATGTCCGAGCCTGCAGGATCGGTTTATCTTGTAGTGTGCGTATGTTTTCTGCGGCCGCCGAGGCCCAAACATACTGTCGTCGTGTTGTAAAGCTGCGTTTCTTTTCCTCTTGTTTCGAGTATCTGGACTTATTGGTCGGTAACAGAATTGTTTGTCCGAGCGAGAGTTACTTTTCACGGAAGGTGATGAGTGAGGTATCTGTATCCCAGAGGCGTAGGAGTCCCTCGGCTCGGTCGGCCTTGCCGCTTACGTGTACTCTTGCTCGTTCGTAGGATTCTGCTATCGATATAGTCGAGAAGGCCCGAAAAATTGTTTCGGCAAAAGAGTTTTCGAGCGTGAAGACTTGTTCGGTCCGCGGAATCACTTATCCGAGCGTGAGTTACTTATCGCAGAACGTGATGAGTGAGGTATCCGTATCCCGGAGTCATAGGAGTCCCTCGGCTCGGTCAGCCTTGGCTGCTTACGTGTACTCCGTCGTTTTCGGGATCCCACTTTCGAAGTAGTCGAAAAGCACGAAAGACGTTCTGGCAGAAAAGATCTTTTCCGAGGAAAATTTTGACGCGGAGGGGGTTCCCCCCTTCTAGCCCCCGAGGGAGGGTCGGGCTTTGTTGAGGCAAGGCTGACCCTTCCTTGATGGTTAGACTTTGTGTGTGAATGAGGTGTACGAACGACTTGAAAGCATCTTAAGGGTAGAAGCGACGTAGCTGTCGGATGTTCCAAGTGTTGCTGTAGACCTTGCCTTGACTGTTTGCCAGCTTGAATGTCCCGGGCTTCAGGACCTTGGCGATGAAGAAGAACGGCCCTTCCCAGGGAGGCGTGAGCTTGTGCCGCCCTCGGGCGTCTTATCGCAGCCGAAGCACCAAGTTGCCCACCTGGAGGTCTCGGGACCGAACCCCTCGGGCGTGGTAGCGTCGCAGGGACTGCTGGTACCGCGCCGAGTGTAGTAAGGCCATGTCCCGAGCCTCTTCCAGCTGGTCCAGTGAGTCTTCTCGGTTAGCTCGATTGCTTTGGGCATCGTAGGCCCTCGTCCTCGGGGAACCGTATTCTAAGTCCGTGGGCAAGATGGCCTCGGCCCCATAGACTAGAAAGAACGGTGTGAAGCCCGTGGCTCGGCTCGGCGTTGTCCTCAGACTCCAGACCACCGAGGGGAGCTCCTTCATCCATCGCTTGCCGAACTTGTTGAGGTCGTTGTAGATCCGCGGCTTGAGCCCTTGCAGAATCATGCCGTTGGCACGCTCTACTTGCCCGTTCGTCATGGGGTGAGCCACGGCGGCCCAGTCCACCCGGATGTGGTGATCCTCGCAGAAGTCCAGGAACTTTCTACCGGTGAACTGGGTGCCGTTGTTGGTGATGATGGAGTTCGGGACCCCAAAGCAATGAATGATGTTGGTGAAGAACGCCACCGCCTGTTCAGACCTGATGCTGTTTAGGGGTCGGACCTCGATCCACTTGGAGAATTTGTCGATGGCGACCATCAAGTGCGTGTAGCCCCCGGGTGCCTTCTGCAAGGGGCCGATGAGGTCCAGCCCCCACACAGCAAACGGCCAGGTGATGGGTATCGTCTGCAGGGCCTGAGCGGGCAAGTGTGTCTGCCTCGCATAGAACTGACACCCTTGGCAGGTGCGGACAATTCTAGTGGCATCGGCCACCGTGGTCGGCCAGTAGAAACCTTCTCGGAAGGCGTTTCCAACAAGGGCTCGAGGCGATGCGTGATGACCGCAAGCCCCCGAGTGTATTTCTTGTAAGAGCTCCTGGCCTTCGGCGATGGATATGCATCGCTGGAGGATGCCCGAGGGGCTGCGGTGGTAGAGCTCCTTCCCGTCCCCTAGCAAGACGAACGACTTGGCGCGCCGCGCCAACCGCCGAGCTTCGGCTCGGTCGAGGGGTAGCTCTCCTCGGTGGAGATATTGTAGGTACGGGGTCTGCCAGTTTCGATTAGGCGTGACCCCGCTTCGCTCCTCCTCGACGCGCAGTGCCTCACCCACGGGGGCCGAGGGTGCCTCGGGCTGAGCCGAGGGTGCCTCGGGCTAAGCCGAGGCCTTCTCGGGCTCAGGCGCGTCGTCGGTCTTGGCGGAGGGTTGATGCAGGTCTCGGGAGAAGACGTCCGGGGGATCCGTTGTCTGCCCCGAGGCTATCTTAGCCAGCTCGTCCGCGGTCTCGTTGTATTGTCGGGCGATGTGGTTGAGCTCGAGCCCGTAGAACTTGTCTTCCAGGCGCCGAACCTCATCGCAGTAGGCTTCCATCTTCGGGTCGTGGCAGTGGGAGTTCTTTATGACTTGGTCGATGACGAGCTGCGAGTCACCGCAAGCGTCGAGGCGTCGGACCCCTAGCTCGATGGCGATGTGCAACCCGTTGACCAGAGCCTCGTACTCAGCCACATTGTTGGACGCCGGGAAGTGGAGGCGTAGCACGTAGCGTAGGTGCTTCCTGAGGGGCGAGATGAAGAGCAGGCCCGCGCCTGCCCCTGTCTTCATCAGCGACCCGTCGAAAAACATGGTCCAGAGTTCCGGTTGGATCGGAGCTGTTGGGAGCTGGGTATCGACCCATTCAGCCACAAAGTCCGCCAAGACTTGGGACTTGATGGCCTTCCGAGGGGCGAACGAGATTGTCTCGCCAATGATTTCCACCGCCCACTTTGCAATCCTACCCGAGGCCTCTCGGCACTGGATGATCTCCCCCAGGGGGAAGGATGACACCACAGTTACCGGATGAGACTCGAAGTAGTGTCGCAACTTCCGCCGCGTTAGGATCACCGCGTACAGCAGCTTCTGAATTTGTGGGTAGCGGATCTTGGTCTCGGACAGTACCTCACTGATGAAGTAGACTGGCCTCTGGACAGGCAATGCATGCCCCTCTTCTCGTCTCTCAACCACGATCGCGGCGCTGACCACCTGAGTGGTAGCGGCGACGTAGATCAAGAGGGCTTCTTCGGCCGCGGAGGGCACCAAGATGGGTGCGTTCGTGAGGAGCGCCTTCAGGTTCCCGAGGGCTTCCTCAGCCTTAGAGGTCCAAGTGAAGCACTCAGCCTTTCTTAAGAGGCAGTACAGAGGCAGGCCTCTTTCGCCGAGGCGCGAGATGAAACGGCTCAGAGCCGCAAGGCATCCCGTGACCCTCTGTACGCCTTTCAAGTCCTTGATGGGCCGCATGTTGGTGATGGCCGCGATTTTCTCCGGGTTGGCCTCGATGCCCCGCTCGGAGACGATGAACCCCAAGAGCATGCCTCGGGGGACCCCGAAGACACACTTCTCGGGATTGAGCTTTACGCCTTTCACCTTGGGACACCGGAATGTCGTTTCAAGGTCGGAAAGGAGGTCAGAGGCTTTCCTCGTCTTGACTACGATGTCATCGATGTAGGCCTCGACCGTTCGACCAATGTGTTCGCCGAACGTGCCGATGACATCTGAGTCAGTGATGTTAGGCAACTCGGTGCGCTGCTTCGAAAATCACCGGATGTAGTCCCGCAGGGATTCTCCTGGCTGCTGGCAGTAGCTTCGGAGATCCCAGGAGTTCCCAGGGTGCACGTATGTGCCCTGGAAGTTTCCGGCAAAGGCTTTGACCAGGTCGTCCCAGTTGGAGATCTGCGCAGGAGGCAGATGCTCTAGCTAGGCTCGGGCAGCGTCGGAGAGGAACAGGGGGAGGTTGTGGATGATGAGGTTGTCATCGTCCGTTCCACCCAGCTGGCAGGCCAGCCGGTAGTCCGCGAGCCACAGTTCCGGTCTTGTTTCCTCCGAGTACTTGGTGATGGTAGTCGGGGTTCGGAACCGGGTCGGGAACGGCGCCCGTCGTATGGCCTGGCTGAAAGCTTGCGGACCGGGTGGTTCGGGCGAGGGACTCCGATCCTCCCCGCTGTCATAGCGTCCCCCACGCCTAGGGTGGTAGCCTCGGCGCACCTTCTCGTCGAGGTGGGCTCGACGGTCGCGGCGGCGGTGCTCGTTGCCGAGGCGGCCCGGGGCTGCAGGCCTTGCGTCCCGCGTGCGCCCGGTGTAGACCGAGGCTTCCCGCATGAATCGGGAAGTCGCGGCGCGATGCTCCGGGGGGTACCCCTGCCTTTGGGAGGCAGAGCTTTCGGCCCGTCGGACCGCGGCATCCTCCAGGAGATTCTTGAGTTCTCCCTGGAAACGCCGCCCCTCGGTGGTGGATGGCTCCGGCATCGCTCGGAGTAGTATTGCTGCCGCAGCCAGGTTCTGGCCGACCCCACTGGAAGCCGGGGGCAGCCATGCCCTGGCATCGTCAGCGATGCAGTGCTGGACGTCCTAGGCCAGATGACACGCTTCTCCGGCCGGTGCTCGGCCTGCCCACTCCTGCCCGATGTTCTGTCGGAGCTGCACAAGTTGTCCTGCTTCCTCGTCGAGCCTGGCCTGCATCTCGCGGATTTGCTCGAGCTGTGCGTCCTGACCCCCCGCAGGGACTGGGACCACAGCTAGCTCCCGAAGGATGTCAACGCGAGGCGCAGGCCTAGGGGGATCGCTGTCCTCCGGCATACCAAAGGGGTTGGCTTCGTCGAGACCCCCTAGATCAACGTGGAAACATTCGCGACTTGGGCCACAGTCCTCGTCGTCAAGGCTGTGGCCACCATCGGAGTAATTGGAGAGGCAGTAATCACATGCGGTCATGAAGTCTCGCATGGCGCTGGGGTTATCGAGTCTGGAGAAATCCCAACCAGAGTCGGGCTCGTCATCTTCCTCGGAACCCAGGGGCCCGTAGGTCAAGACGGCCATCAGTCGGTCCCAGGTTGACCACATATGGTACCCCGTAAGGTTAGGATATGCCTTTACGAAAGCATCCACCGAAGCGGGGTCGCTTGGTGGGTCGAAGCTGAATCTAAGAGGCACAGGGTGGAAAACGGACGGTACCTCTTGATCGACGGATGGTGACGAAGTCGCGTCGGGGACGGACTGCACCGTTATCTCAGGTACGAGGCTAACGCCCAGCAAGTCCTTCGCGAGCGTGCTGGCGTCCTCTGTCCGCTTGGGGTTGGCGTGTTGCGGGGAAACGACGCTCGTCTTCGTCTCAGACACGAGGTCAACGCCCGACGTGTCCCCCGCTGGGGCGCCAGCGTCGTCGACTCCCTCGACAGCCAACGAGGTGCCACCTCCTGCTTGGCCATGGTTGCCCTGCCTCCTCCTCCTGCGGCGGGGAAGGTGACGGGACAGGCCCGGATGCTGCTCTTCCGCCACGGGGGGAAGACGTCGTCGATTCCGCCGCCGTCGAGCGGGCTGATGGCCGCCATTGTCGTTGTCGCGCGGCGGAGGAAGGAGTACCATGTCGTAGCTGCCGTCGAGGGACATGAACTCGAGACTCCCGAAACGAAGCAGCGTCCTGGGCTGGAGAGGTTGCTGGAGACTACCCATCTGGAGCTTGACGGGAAGCTGTTAGTCAACACGCAGCAGGCCCCTACCTGGCGCGCAAACTGTCGGCGTTTCGACCCCGGGGGGTCCCTGGACCGACGAGTAAATTGTCGCTGCGTGTCCCAGCCCAGATGGGTCGGCGCGAGACGGAACACAAGGGGGGAACAAAAAAGGGAACCGCGTCTCGTGTTGTCCTGCGCCCACGGCGGATGCGCTTGCAGTAGGGGGTTACAAGCGTTCGTGAGGGAGAGGGAGAGAGAGAGACTGTCCGTCAGCCCATCCTCCCGCGCGGCCACCTTCCCGTACGAGGGCCCTGGACCTTCCTTTTATAGATGTAAGGAGAAGGCCCAGGTGTACAATGGGGGGTGTAGCAATGTGCTAACGTGTCTAGCAGAGAGGAGCCAGAGCCCTATGTACATGCCGACGTGGCTGTCGGAGAGGTGTTGGTGCCCTGTTCATGTGATGCCGTGGCCATCGGAGGAGCGCTCGAGCCCTGTAGAAGCACAGCTGTCGGGGCTATCAGGTCCTTGCTGACGTCTCCTTGCTTCCGTAGGGGGCTGAGAACCACCGTCGTCATGGAGCACGCGGGGTGCCATCATTACATGTTTACCGGGGCGACCTAGATGGGACGTCGGTCTTGTTCCCCGTAGCCTGAGCTAGCTAGGGGTAGGGTAATGATGTACCCCCCTGTAGCGTGGTCGGTCCAAGCCCAAGGCCGGGCGAGGTGGTGACTCCTCCGAGGTCGAGGTTGAGTCCGAGCCCTGGGGTCGGGCGAGGCGGAGACCGTCTTCCAAGGTCGAGGTTGAGTCCGAGCCTTGGGGTCGGGCGAGGCGGAGACCGTCTTCCGAGGTCGAGGCGGGGGCCGAGCCCTGGGGTTGGGCGAGGCGGAGCTTCCTATGGCGCCTGAGGCTGGACTCGGCTGCTGTCAGCCTCACCCTGGCGGGTGGCACAGCAGGCGGAGCAGGGCAGGCGGCACTGTTTTCCTGTCAGGTCAGTCAGTGGAGGGGCGAAATGACTATGGTCACTTCGGCCCTGTCGACTAAGGAGCGCGCGTTAGGATAAGGTGTCAGGTGATCCTTGCATTGAATGATCCCGCGCTACGGTCGGTTGGCGAGGCGATCTGGCCAAGGTTGCTTCTCCGCGAAGCCTGCCCGAGCTGGGCCTCGGGCGAGTCAAAGGTGCGCCTGTTGCTTGATGAGGCCCTTGGGCGAGGTGTGAATCCACCTGGGTCTACTGTTCCTGCCCGAGGCTGGGCTCGGGCGAGGCGAGACCGTGCCCCTTGAGTGACCTGTATTGCGCCCATTAGGCCTTTGCAGCTTGTGCTGATGGTGGTTACCAGCCGAGATTAGGAGTCTTGGGGGTACCCCTAATTATGGTCCCCGACAACAAGCGAGTACAAATCAGCGTGAACAGTATGGGGGTACTGTTCATCTATTTATAGGCACAGGGCGCAGCCTGTGCAGAATTACATTTATACCCTTTACAATTGATTACATTCATGACACAAACTATCATGGGTCAAACTGTCTTTCCATCTTTAAGTCGTTGCAACCCTTCGTCTTAGGCATGGCGTTATGCCGAAGTTCCCTGTAAGGTAGCTTCAGCATTATTTCCAAGCTGATCTTCCGAAGGTGTTTCTTCTTACAGGACCTTCGGCTACGAAGCAGACCCCCAACACTCACCGTTCGATGGCGCCACCACCATCCTTATGTGAGTCACCGGGACAGACGCAACCACCCTGAGGGGCCATGGCTGCGACCGATGCTCGCACATCTCGACGTCGACGGGCGGCGACCGTGGCGCCTGTTGGTACATCTCGATGTCCATGGGTGACCATGCAGGTAGGGTGGTCCAGTAAGTCAGCTTAGCCCTATCATATGAACTCACAACTCACTTAGTTTCCCTCACGGAACCAAATATTTGATCCATAAATATTCCTCCCCTGGAGACACGAACCAATCTGCGCTTGCCCCTAAAACTGTGACATCTCTAGCAGCACCAATGTCCTCATAACAAATTCACAGCACAAAGCCGCTATGCGCTTGTGCAGCAACCCACTAGTCCTTGAATCCACCTAGACTAATCTTGGCCTCATGACTCAAGTACTCAACAAACAACATACAAGTAAAAACATGGAGCAGAAGCATCTGATGGCCAAACAGTAGCTGGATGGGAAAGAGCCAAGCATCTGAGACAAGATCGGATCTCATACCAAAGTTGAAGCCAAGGGAGGTCATGAGAGCCTTGTTGCAGATGACGATGGAGGCGGAGGACACCACTGAGAGGCTGAGCACCCTCGCCATCCCTAGCTGGAACTTGTCCCTGACCACCCCATCTCCACCCCGCCACAACAAGAAGACTACAAGCAGAGTGGGTGGTAGAGCACCGATTCACATCGGCGGGCAACACCTGTGAGGCACAACAACCGCATCGAGAATAATAGGACACAACCATGAGCTAGTTTTTCCGACCAAAACTACATCTTTGATCCGAAAGAACGAAATTCAAGCAAACGAAGATGGATCTGGGAAGCGAGCTCATGGCTGTGAAGCGAAATCATGGATCTGAGGCGAGTGTGGAAGTGGTAACAGCAAGGCGACCTAAGAAACGAGGAGCGACCGGCAGAAGGGGCCGGATTGGATGAGTTTGGCTTTCGCGACTGTGTCTTTGGCCTCCTCACCCCCTCTCCTGCTCGCCCAAGATCGAAAAGGGCTTCTTGCATCAACCGAGCAAGCGACTTCCATTGACCGAGCATGAGCGCGAGGACTGTGGTGCGCAGTCGCGCGGGGGCGAGGATGGCGGGTTGCGAGCATTGATGCCAGGCGGGTGAGAATATTGAGGGCAGGGGCAAGCACGTCAGAGAGCGGGGTGGAGGCCGATGTGAAGGAGATGAGAGGAGGGAGGCGAGCGTGGCCGGCGGGGATGGGCGCCTGTCACGACGGGCCAGCGCGGATGGAACGCATGTGGGCGAGGATGGAAGGGGCGGGGAAGAGGATGGAAGGGAGGCGGGGAGGAGGACCACACTCGGTTTTGCCCGGCGAGGATCGCGGGAGGATGGGGCGATGTCGCGGCAGGGGAGGGAGGAGGCACGGAAAATACGGGAGCGGGGGCATGGCGCACTATGGACGCCCACAGTAGAGCCTTATAGAGTAGTAGAGAATAATCTAATATGGGCACCTGGTGCTAGCACGGCTTCACCCCCGTGCTGACACTCTGGGCGGGCCTCGACTGGTGCTCCCGCCCCAGGCACCCTACCTCGGCACCGTGCCCTATGGGCCCTACGCCCAACGTCGACCCCCAGCGCCCGCACGGCCCATTACTGCACCTACTGAAAGTCGCCTAGAGGGGGTGAAATGGCAAATCTGAAATTTATAAACTTTAAGCACAACTACAAATCGGGGTTAGCGTTAGAAATAAAGTCGAGTTCGAAAGAGAGGGCGAAAACAAATCACAAGCAAATGAAAGCGGATGACATGGTGATTTGTTTTACCGAGGTTCGGTTCTTGCAAACCTACTCCCCGTTGAGGTGGTCACAAAGACCGGGTCTCTTTCAACCCTTTCCCTCTCTCAAATGGTCACCTAGACCGAGTGAACTTTTCTCCTTAATCAACGGGTCACTTAGACCCCTTATAAGGACCACCACAACTTGGTGTCTCTTGCGTTGATTACAAGTTGTTTGAGAACAAGAATGGAGGAATAAGAAAAGCGATCCAAGCGACAAGAACTCAAATGAACACAAATGTCTCTCTCACTAGTCACTAATTGATTGGAGTGATCTTGGACTTGGGAGAGGATTTGATCTTTTGTTTGTGTCTTGGAATGAAGTCTAGAGCTCTTGTATTGAATGTAATGGCTGAAAACTTGGATGCCTTGAAGTGTGGTGGTTGGGGGTATTTACAGCCCCACCCACCAAAATGGCCGTTGGGGAGGCTGTCTGTCGATGGGCGCACCGGACACTGTCCGGTGCGCTAGCCACGTCACCCAACCGTTAGGGTTCGACCGTTGGAGCTATGTCAGCCTAGGCCACCGGACAGTCCGGTGGTGCACCGGACAGTCACTGTTCACTGTCCGGTACGCCTTCTGGCGCTGCTCTGACTTCTACGTGAACTGTCCGCACACTGTAGCGCACTGTTCACCTTTTGCAAACAACCGTTTGCGTTGTAGCCATTGCTTCGCATGGCACACCGGACAGTCTGGTGAATTATAGCAGAGTGGCTTTTCCAGAAACCCGAAGCTGAGCAGTTCAGAGTTGATCTCCCTGGTGCACCGGACACTGTCCGGTGGCACACCGGACAGTCCGGTGCGCCAGACTAGGGCAGCCTTCAGTTTCTTTTGCTCCTTTCTTTTTGAACCCTATCTTGGACTTTTTATTGGTTTGTGTTGAACCTTTGGCACCTGTAGAACTTATAATCTAGAGCAAACTAGTTAGTCCAATTATTTGTGTTGGGCAATTCAACCACCAAAATCATTTAGGAAAAGGTTTGACCCTATTTCCCTTTCAATCTCCACCTTTTTGGTGATTGATGCCAACACAAACCAAAGCAAATGTATAAGTGTAGAATTGAGCTAGTTTGCATAAGGTAAGTGCAAAGATTGCTTGGAATTAAACCAATTTTTACTTTTATTAGATATGCATGGATTGCTTTCTTTCTTTTAACATTTTTGACCACGCTTGCACCACTTGTTTTGTTTTTGCAAATTCTTTTGGAAAATCTTTTCAAAGTCCTTTTGCAAATAGTCAAAGGTATATGAATAAGATTGAAGAAGCATTTTCAAGATTTTAAAGTCCCCCCTGTTTCAAATGCTTTTCCTTTGACTAAAAGAAAACTCCCCCTGAATGAAATTCTCCTCTTAGAGTTCAAGAGGGTTTTACCAATTGAAAGACGATCAACTATTTGAAATATACTAAGCAATTGAAAACTCCTCCTTTAAATATTTCATCATAAGATACCAATTGAAAACTTCATTGTTTCGATTTTTTTTGAAATTGGCGTGGTGGTGCGGTACTTTTGCTTTGGGCTAATACTCTCTCCCCCTTTGGCAAACAATATATGAGTGAAGGATTATACCAATGTGGAGAGCGATGCGGAGTGACGGCGAAGGGTAAAGAATATCGGTAGAGTGGAGTGGAAGCCTTGTCTTCGCCGAAGACTCCATTTCCCTTTCAATCTATGACTTAGCATGAAAAACACTTGAAAAACACATTAGTCATAGCAAATGAAAGAGATATGATCAAAGGTATGTAAATGAGCTATGTGTGCAATGTATCAATCAAAGTTCCTAGAATCAAGGATGTTTAGCTCATTCCTAAGTTTGGTAAAAGTTTTCTCATCTAGTGGTTTGTTAAAGATATCGACTAATTGTTCTTTGGTGCTAACATAAGCAATCTCGATATCCCCCCGTTGTTGGTGATCCCTCAAAAAGTGATATTGAATGGCTATGTGCTTAGTGCGGCTGTGCTCAACGGGATTATCCGCCATGCGGATTGCACTCTCATTATCACATAGGAGAGGGACTTTGGTTAATTTGTAACCATAGTCCCTAAGGGTTTGCCTCATCCAAAGCAATTGCGCGCAACAATGGCCTGCGGCAATGTACTCGGCTTCGGCGGTAGAAAGAGCTACTGAATTTTGTTTCTTTGAAGCCCAAGACACCAGGGACCTTCCCATGAACTGACAAGTCCCTGATGTGCTCTTTCTATCAATTTTACACCCTGCCCAATCAGCATTTGAATAACCTATTAAGTCAAAAGTAGATCCCTTGGGGTACTAAAGACCAAACTTAGGTGTATGAACTAAATATCTCAAGATTCACTTTACGACCATTAGTAAAGATCCGGTCGAGATGCACACAAATAGAATAAAGATCCTATCATCGATCGATATACCTTTTGATCTACGGATTTACCTCCCGTGTCGAGGTCGAGATGGCCATTAGTTCCCATGGGTGTCTTGATGGGCTTGGCATCCTTCATTGCAAACTTGGTAAGTATATCTTGAGTGTACTTGGTTTGGCTGATGAAGGTGCCCTCTTGGAGTTGCTTCACTTGAAATCCTAAGAAATACTTCAACTCCCCCATCATATACATCTCAAATTTTTGAATCATAATCCTACTAAACTCTTCACAAGTAAATTTGTTAGTAGACCCAAATATGATATCATCAACATAAATTTGGCATACAAACAAATCATTTGCAATGGTTTTAGTAAAGAGAGTAGGATCGGCTTTACCGACTTTGAAGCCATTAGCGATAAGGAAATCTCTTAGGAATTCATACCATGCTCTTGGGGCTTGCTTGAGCTCATAAAGCGCCTTAGAGAGCTTATAGACATGGTTAGGGTACTCACTATCTTCAAAGCCGAGAGGTTGCTCAACATAGACCTCCTCCTTGATTGGTCCATTGAGGAAGGCACTTTTCATGTCCATTTGGTAAAGCTTAAAGCCATGGTAAGTAGCATAGACAAGTAATATGCGAATTGACTCAAGCCTAGCTACGGGTGCATAGGTTTCACCGAAATCCAAACCTTCGACTTGTGAATATCCTTTGGCTACAAGTTGAGCTTTGTTCCTTGTCACCACACCATGCTCATCTTGCTTGTTGCGGAAGACCCACTTAGTTCCTACAACATTTTGGTTACGACGTGGAACTAAATGCCATACCTCATTCCTTGTGAAGTTGTTGAGTTCCTCTTGCATTGCCAACACCCAATCTGAATCTCTTAATGCGTCTTCCACCCTGTATGGCTCAATAGAAGACACAAAAGAGTAATGTTCACAAAAATGAGCGACACGAGATCGAGTGGTTACCCCCTTATGAATATCGCCGAGGATGGAGTTCACGAGGTGATCTCGTTGTATCGCTTGGTGGACTCTTGGGTGAGGCGGTCTTGGACCCTGATCATCTTCCTTGTCTTGATCATCATTGGCATCTCCCCCTTGATCATTGTCCTCCTCTTGAGGTGGCTCTTCTTGATCTTCATTTTCATCATCTTGAGCTTGATCCTCATCTTGAGTTGGTGGAGATGCTTGATTTGAAGATGATGGTTGATCTTGTGCTTGTGGAGGCTCTTTGGATTCCTTAGGACACACATCCCCAATGGACATGTTCCTTAGCGCGACGCATGGAGCCTCTTCATCATCTAGCTCATCAAGATCAACTTGCTCTACTTGAGAGCCGTTAGTCTCATCAAACACAATGTCACAAGAAACTTCAACTAGTCCAGTGGACTTGTTAAAGTCTCTGTATGCCCTTGTGTTTGAATCATAACCAAGTAAAAGCCTTCTACAGCCTTAGGAGCAAATTTAAATTTTCTACCTCTTTTGACAAGAATAAAACATTTGCTACCAAAGACTCTAAAATATGAAACATTGGGCTTTTTACCGGTTAGGAGTTCATATGATGTCTTCTTGAGGATTCGGTGAAGGTAGAGACGGTTGATGGCGTAGCAAGCGGTGTTGATTGCTTCCGCCCAAAACCGGTCTGAAGTCTTGTATTCATCAAGCATGGTCCTCGCCATGTCAAGTAGAGTTCTATTCTTCCTCTCCACTACACCATTTTGTTGAGGTGTGTAGGGAGAAGAGAACTCATGCTTGATGCCCTCGTCCTCAAGAAAGCCTTCAATTTGAGAGTTCTTAAAATCTGTCCCATTGTCGCTTCTAATCTTTTTGATCCTTAAGCCGAACTCATTTTGAGCCTGTCTCAAGAATCCTTTTAAGGTCTCTTGGGTTTGAGATTTATCCTGCAAAAAGAACACCCAAGTGAAGCGAGAATAATCATCCACAATTACAAGACAATACTTACTCCCGCTGATGCTTATGTAAGCGATCGGGCCAAATAGATCCATGTGGAGTAGCTCAAGCGGCCTGTCGGTCATCATGATGTTCTTGTGTGGATGATGAACACCAACTTGCTTCCCTGCTTGACATGCACTACAAACCATGTCTTTCTCAAAATGAACATTGGTTAGTCCCAAAATGTGTTCTCCCTTTAGAAGCTTGTGAAGATTCTTCATCCCAACATGGGCTAGTCGGCGATGCTAGAGCCAACCCATATTAGTCTTAGCAATTAAGCAAGTATCGAGTTCAACTCTATTAAAATCAACTAAGTATAGCTGACCCTCTAATACTTCCTTAAATGCTACTGAATCATCACTTCTTCTAAAGACAGTAACACCTATATCCGTAAAAAGACCGTTGTAACCCATTTTGCATAATTGAGAAACAGAAATCAAATTGTAATCTAAATAATCTACAAGAAAAACATTGGAAATAGAATGGTCAGGAGATATAGCAATTTTACCAAGTCCTTCGACCAAACCTTGATTTCCATCCCCGAATGTGATAGCTCTTTGGGGATCATGGTTTTTCTCATAGGAGGAGAACATTCTTTTCTCCCCAGTCATGTGGTTTGTGCACCCGCTATCAATGATCCAACTTGAGCCCCCGGATGCATAAACCTACAAAACAAATTTAGGCCTTGTTCTTAGGTACCAAACGGTCTTGGGTCCTTTGACATTAGAAACAAGCACCTTGGGTACCCAAACACAAGTCTTGGAGCCCTTGTGTTTTCCCCAACATATTTTGCAACTACTTTGCCTTATTTGTTAGTTAAAACATATGAAGCATCAAAAGTCTTAAATGAAACAATAGGCTCATTTGATGCAATAGGAGATTTCTTTTTAAGCAATTTAACATGAGTGGTGTCGGCGTTTCGAGACCGGGGGGTCCCTAGGCCGACGAGTGAATGTCGCCGCGTGCCCTAGCCCAGATGGGTCGAGCGCGAGGGCGAGCGCGAAGGGGGGAGAGCGAGGCGGCCGGAGACTGGCGTGAGAGAGGTGGGAATCCCGTGGCCTTCGTGTTCATCCCGCGCCCAGGTCGGGTGCGCTTGCAGTAGGGGGTTACAAGCGTCCACGCGGGAGAGGGAGCGAGCGGCCCCAAGCGAGCGCCTGTCTCGTCCTCGTCCCCGCGCGACCAACCCTCTCTAAGAGGGCCCTGGTCCTTCCTTTTATAGGCGCAAGGAGAGGATCTAGGTGTACAATGGGGGGTGTAGCAGAGTGCTACGTGTCTAGCGGAGGAGAGCTAGCGCCCTAAGTACATGTCGTCGTGGCATCCGGAGAGATTTTGGCACCCAGCTGGTGTGATGTCGTGGCCGTCGGAGGAGCGATGGAGCCTGGCGGAGGGACAGTTGTCGGAGCGGTTGAGTCCTTGCTGACGTCCTCTTGCTTCCGTAAGGGGGCTGAGAGCCGCCGCCGTCATAGGGTACGCGGGGCGCCATCATTGCCTATCTGGCGGAGCTAGCCAGATGGGACGCCAGTCTCGTTCCCTGCGGCCCGAGTCAGCTCGGGGTAGGGTGATGATGGCACCTCCTGTTGACGTGGCTGGTCTACGCCCTAGGTTGGGCGATGTGGAAGCTCTTCCGAGGCCGAGGTCGAGTCTGTCTTCCGTGGTCGAGGTCGAGTCCGAGCCCCTGGGTCGGGCGAGGCGGAGTTCGTCGTCTTCTAGGGCTGAGCCCGAGTCCAAGCCCTGGGTCGGGCGGAGCGGAGTTCATCGTCTTCCGGGGCTGAGCTCGAGTCCGAGCCCTGGGTCGGGCGGAGCGGAGTTCGCCGTCTTCCGGGACTTAGCCTGAGTCCGAGCCCTAGGTCGGGCGGAGCGGAGTTCGCCGTCTTCCGGGACTTAGCCCGAGTCCGAGCCCTGGGTCGGGCGGAGCGGAGTTCGCCGTCTTCCGGGACTTAGCCCGAGTTTGAGCCCTGGGTCGGGCGGAGCGGAGTTCGCCGTCTTCCGGGACTTAGCCCGAGTCCGAGCCCTGGGTCGGGCGGAGCGGAGTTCGCCGTCTTCCGGGACTTAGCCCGAGTCCGAGCCCTGGGTCGGGCGGAGCGGAGCTTCCTATGATGCCTTCGGCAGGGCCTGACTGCCTGTCAGTCTCACTCTGTCAAGTGGCACCGCAATCGGGTTGCTTCTTAGCGAAGGCAGGGCCTCGGGCGAGCCGGAAATATGTTCGCCGTTGGAGGGGGGCCTCGGGCGAGACGGAAATCCTCCGGGGTCGGTTGCCCTTGTCCGAGGCTAGGCTCGGGCGAGGCGTGATCGAGTCCCTCGAATGGACTGATCCCTGACTTAATCGCGCCCATCAGGCCTTTGTAGCTTCATGCTGATGGGGGTTACCAGCTGAGAATTAGGAGCCTTGAGGGTACCCCTAATTATGGTCCCCGACAAGTGGATTTCCTAGAACTAGATGCCTCGCTCTTATACATAAAAGCATGATGAGAGCCAGAGTGAGACTTCCTAGAATGAATTCTCCTAATCTTGTGTTCGGGATAACCAGCAGGATATAAAATATAGCCCTCGTTATCCTGAACCATGGGAGCTTTGCCCTTAACAAAATTAGACAATTTCTTAGGGGCATTAAGCTTGACATTGTCTCCCTGTTGGAAGCCAATGTCATCCTTAATACCAGGGCGTCTCCCACTATAGAGCATGCTTCTAGCAAATTTAAATTTTTCATTTTCTAAGTCATGCTCATTAATTTTAGCACTAAGTTGAGCTATGTGATCATTTTGTTGTTTAATTAAGGCTAGGTGATCATGTATAGCCTCAACATTAATGTCTCTACATCTAGTACAAATAGTAACATGATCAACACTGGATGTAGAGGGTTTGCATGCATTTAATTCATCAATCTTAGCATGTAAAATAGCATTCTCATTTCTAAGATTGGAAATAGAAACATTGCGAACATTTAAATCTTTAGCCTTAGAAATTAATTTATCATTCTCAATCTTAAGGCTAGAAAGAGATTCATTCAACTTGTCAATCTTAGCAATCAAACTAGCATTATCATTTTTGACAAGAGAATCATCACAAACATTTGATTTCTCAATCTTAGCAATTAATTTGGCATTCTCATTTCTAAGGTTGGAGATAGTATCATGGCAAATGCTAAGCTCACTAGTCAAATTTTCACATTTTTCTAACTCCTGAGCATAAGCATTTTTCACCTTAACATGCTTCTTATTTTCCTTAATAAGGAGGTCCTCTTGGCTATCCAAGAGTTCATCCTTCTCATGAATAGAACTAATTAATTCATTCAATTTTTTCTTTTGTTGCATGTTTAGGTTGGCAAAAAGAGTGAGCAAGTCATCCTCATCATCACTAGAGCTAGCCTCATCACTAGATGTTGCATATTTAGTGGAAGCTCTAGATTTTACCTTCTTCTTTTTGCCGTCCTTTGCCATGAGGCACTTGTGGCCGACGTTGGGGAAGAGGAGACCCTTGTTGACGGCGATGTTGGCGGCGTCCTCGTTGGAGGAGGAGTCGGTGGAGCTCTCATCGGAGTCCCATTCCTGACATACGTGGGCATCGCCGCCCTTCTTCTTGTAGTATCTCTTCTTTTCCTTCCTCTTTCCCTTCTTGTCGTCGCCCCTGTCACTATCACTTGATAATGGACATTTTGCAATGAAATGACCGGGCTTACCACACTTGTAGCAAACTTTCTTGGAGCGGGGCTTGTAATCCTTCCCCCTCCTTTGCTTGAGGATTTGGCGAAAGCTTTTGATGATTAGTGCCATCTCCTCGTTGTCGAGCTTGGAGGCGTCGTTGGGAGCCTACTTGACGTAGACTCTTCTTTCTTCTCCTCCGTCGCTTTGAATGCGACAGGTTGCACCTCGGGTGTGGAGGTGGCGCCTCGCTCGATGATTTGTTTGGAGCCTTTGATCATCAACTCAAAGCTCACAAACTTTCCTATAACCTCCTCGGGAGACATTAGCTTGTATCTAGGATCACCACGAATTAATTGAACTTGTGTAGGGTTAAGAAAAACGAGTGATCTTAGAATAACCTTGACCATTTCATGGTCATCCCATTTTGTGCTCTCGAGGTTGCGCACTTGATTCACCAAGGTCTTGAGATAGTTATACATGGCTTATGGCTCCTCCCCTTGGTTGAGCATGAATCGACCGAGCTCCCCCTCGATGGTTTCCCGCTTGGTGATCTTGGTCACCTCATCTCCTTCGTGCGCGGTCTTGAGCACGTCCCAAATCTCTTTGGCACTCTTCAACCCTTGCACCTTATTATACCCCTCTCGACTTAGAGAGGCGAGGAGTATAGTAGTGGCTTGGGAGTTGAAGTGCCGGATTTGGGCTACCTCGTCTGAATCATAGCCTTCATCCCCCACCGATGGTTCCTGCGCTCCAAACTCAACAATGTCCCAAATGCTAGCGTGGAGTGAGGTTAGATGGTGTCTCATTTTATCACTCCACATACAATAATCTTCACCGTCAAAAACCGGTGGTTTGCCTAGTGGGACGGAAAGTAAAGGAGTGCGTTTGGAAATGCGAGGATAGCGTAAGGGCATCTTACTAAAATTCTTGCGCTCATGGCGCTTAGAAGTGACAGACGGCGTGTGGGAGCCGAAGGTGGAAGGCGACAAAGAATCGGTCTTGTAGTAGACCACTTTCTTCATTTTCTTCTTCTTGTCGCCACTCCGGTGCGACTTGACGCGGGGAGGTGATTCCTCCCTCTTCTTGTTGCCGGACTTCTTTGATGGAGCCTTCCCGTGGCTTGTGGCGGGCTTCTCGCCGGTCACCATCTTCCTCTTGGTGTGATCTCCCGACATCACTTCGAACGGTTAGGTTCTAATGAAGTACCAGACTCCGATACCAATTGAAAGTCGCCTAGAGAGGGGGTGAATAGGCAAATCTGAAATTTATAAACTTTAAGCACAACTACAAGCCGGGGTTAGCGTTAGAAATAAAGTCGAGTCCGAAAGAGAGGGCGAAAACAAATCACAAGCAAATGAAAGCAGATGACACGGTGATTTGTTTTACCGAGGTTCGGTTCTTGCAAACCTACTCCCCGTTGAGGTGGTCACAAAGACCGTGTCTCTTTCAACCCTTTCCCTCTCTCAAACGGTCACCTAGACCAAGTGAGCTTTTCTTCTTAATCAACGGGTCACTTAGACCCCTTACAAGGACCACCACAACTTGGTGTCTCTTGCGTTGATTACAAGTTGTTTGAGAACAAGAATGGAGGAAGAAGAAAAGCGATCCAAGCGACAAGAACTCAAATAAACACAAATGTCTCTCTCTCACTAGTCACTAATTGATTGGAGTGATCTTGGACTTGGGAGAGGATTTGATCTTTTGTTTATGTCTTGGAAAGAAGTCTAGATCTCTTGTATTGAATGCAATGGCTGAAAACTTGGATGCCTTGAAGTGTGGTGGTTGGGGGGGTATTTATAGCCCCACCCACCAAAATGGTCGTTGGGGAGGCTGTCTGTCGATAGACGTACCGGACAGTCCGGTGCGCCATCGGACACTGTCCGTTGCGCCAGCCACGTCACCCAACCGTTAGGGTTCAACCGTTGGAGCTCTGTCAGCCTGGGCCACCGGACAGTCCAGTGGTGCACCGAACAGTCACTGTTCACAGTCCGGTGCGCCTTCTGGCGCTGCTCTGACTTCTGCGCGAACTGTAGCGCACTGTTCACCTTTTGCAGACGACCATTGGCGCTGTAGCCGTTGCTCCGCGTGGCACAACGGACAGTCCGGTGGCACACCTGACAGTCCGGTGAATTATAGCGGAGTGGATTTTCTAGAAACCCGAAGCTGAGCAGTTCAGAGTTGATCTCCCTGGTGCACCGGACACTGTCCGGTGGCACACCGGACAGTCCGGTGCGCCAGACCAAGGCAACCTTCGGTTTCTTTTGCTCCTTTCTTTTTGAACCCTATCTTGAACTTTTTATTGGTTTGTGTTGAACCTTTGGCATCTGTAGAACTTATAATCTAGAGCAAACTAGTTAGTCCAATTATTTGTGTTTGGCAATTAACAACCAAAAAATCATTTAGGAAAAGGTTTGACCTATTTTCCTTTCACCTACCTAGCACCCAACCCCGCCCGTGCAGCTACTAACTCCCGTGCTGACACCCTGGGTGGCCCTCGACTGGTTCTCCCGCCCCAGGCGCCCACCTCGGCGCGTGCCCTGTGGGCCCTACGCCCAACGCGGACCCCCAGCGCCCGTATGGCCCGTTACTGCGCCTACCTAGCTCCCGACCCTGCCCGCGCAGCTATTATACCGCGCAAAAAATAGTACAAAGAAGCACTCGAACCCACGTCCCTGCTCCAGAAATTTGATACTAACCAACAGACCACACATATATTAGTGTTTAGAAATACACAATAATTATATTTGAATAAATAACTTAAAACATATTTATATGATATATAACAACCGTACTTTGCTAATTTCTACTAATAAGCCCAGCATTCTACTCCGCCGCCCCTACAACTGCAACTAACTGTGCGGGGAATCCAACCGCGGGGCTCACCTTGTAACGATCTAACCAACCGACTTATCAGCAGCTCAGGATCCTCCCTACAAATAAATACCAGTGCCACCTCGCCAATTAATTTGGTCAGCCTTCCACTTTCAAACGATCTCAACACAATCCAAAGAACGACGTGGGAGAGCGAGCGATAGAGCCAGAACAAGAGCAAGAGAGGAGCGATCGATCGAGAGGAGAAGACGAAAGAGTCACGGGAGCGAAGGACCGATGGCCGACCCAAGCTACTTGAAGAATGGACAACAGCGCACTCATCTATTACATTTCACTGAAGCCTTTATAGGCCAATGTTTACAGTAGGACGATGACTGAGCTACTAACCGCGATGCCTTGCATGCAGCCTTAAGAATCGGTCATCGCATAAGAATCGGTCAGCTACAGTTACAAGAAGATATACTCCAATAGCCCCCCTCAGCCTGTACCATCCTTGATGTTCAGGCTGTCTCTAAATTCCTGGAATAAAATGCACGGCAATCCTTTTGTAAATATGTCTGCATATTGGGAGGCAGACGGTACGTGAAGAACCTTAACTTCGCCGAGAGCAACCTTGTCCCGAACAAAATGAAGATCAATCTCAATATGTTTAGTTCTCTGGTGTTGGACTGGATTTGTAGATAGATACTGAGCACTGACATTGTCACAGAATACAACTGTTGCTTGAGTTAGAGGTCTGCGCAATTCCTGCAGAAGAAGGCGAAGCCAGCAGGCTTCAGACACAGCGTTGGCCACTCCCCGGTATTCTGCCTCTGCACTTGAACGAGACACTGTAGGTTGGCGTTTGCTGGACCATGACACAAGGTTGCCGCCATAGAATACACAATAACCTGAGGTAGATCTTCTTGTGTCAGGGCATCCGGCCCAATCCGCATCTGAGTAAGCAATAAGGTGGTGGCCAGAGGACTTATGAAGATGCAGACCATGATTGATGGTACCAGAGATGTACCGAAGCACCCTTTTCAGAATTTGCATATGTGTCGTGCGTGGGGAATGCATGAATAAGCAGGCCTGTTGAACAGCATATGTGATGTCCGGTCTGGTGAGAGTGAGGTATTGCAACGCTCCAGCCAATCTACGGTATTCAGTAGGGTCATCAACCGGATCACCAGTAGTTGAAGAAAGTTTGGACTTGGTGTCTATGGGAGTAGAAACCGGATTGCAGTGAGCCATGCCTGCCTGCTGAAGGATATCCTTTGCATATTGAGTCTGGCTGAGAAAAAGTCCAGTTCGAGTCTGGTGGACCTGGATGCCAAGGAAGTGGCGTAATGGACCTAAATCGGTCATAGAGAATTCTCGGCAAAGACTAAGAATAATGGAAGATAGAAACTGGTTACTGTTAGCCGTGAGTATTATGTCATCCACATAAAGAAGGAGATATGCAGTGTTTGTAGACGTGTGAAGAATAAACAAAGATGTATCAGCCTTGGAAGCCTGGAAACCAAGAGACCGGATGTATGAAGTAAAGCGAAGAAACCAATTACGAGGTGCTTGTTTGAGACCATAAAGAGATTTGACTAGTTTGCACACATGATGTGGTTTAGATGGATCAACAAAGCCTGAAGGCTGAACACAGTAAACAGTTTCAGAGAGATTGCCATGTAGGAAGGCATTTTTTACATCTAACTGGTGAATAGGCCAAGAATGTGATGTCGCAATACTCAGTACCGTGCGAATAGTAGGTGGTTTGATGACTGGACTGAATGTTTCTTCATAATCGACACCATATTCCTGATTAAAACCACGAACCACCCATCTTGCCTTGTAGCGTGCCAGTGAGCCATCGGGGTTGTACTTGTGACGAAAAATCCATTTGCCAGTAATAATATTTGCACCTGCAGGTTTAGGAACTAAGCACCAAGTATTGTTAGACATCAGAGCATTATATTCTTCGTGCATGGCCTGGCGCCAATGGGGATCAGTTAAGGCAGAACGATATGTTTTTGGAATGGAAGAGATTGTGGACAGAAGATTCGTGAAGACTTTAGGCTTAAAAATTCCAGATTTGCCTCGGGTCTGCATGTGATGACGAGTGATGTCCGGTGATGCGTAACGGAAGACTGGAGCTGACGGGAGCGTGCTGGTAGAGGCATGTGGAGAAGTACGTGGCGTGGAAATAGGGGCCCTAGTGGAATCAGGTTGCAGCGGTGGACATGAAGTGGTATGTGACGTTGAAGCTGAATTGGAGGGAAGTAGCACCACGGGAGGCCCTGGAACGAGAACTGAGGGAGAGTTGTTGGGATCTGTTGTGGGTGTGGTCAGAAGTGGCTGCTGTGTGCGAAATGGGAAAGTATCCTCGTCAAAATTAACATGGCGAGAAATGATAATTTTGTTTGTGTTAAGATTTAAGCAACGATAACCCTTGTGATCTGCAGGATAACCAAGAAACACACAAGGAGCAGAACGATGGGATAATTTATGTGGCATGGTGGCGGAAAGATTAGGATAACAAAGACATCCAAACACGCGAAGATGAGAATAGTCCGGTGATTGACCAAAAAGAATTTGGTAAGGAGTGTTAAAATTTATAGATTTAGATGGACGTCGATTGAGAAGGTACGTGGCCGTATGGAGAGCTTCAACCCAATATGAAGGGGGCAGATCGGCCTGGAAGAGTAATGTACGTAGAATATCATTAATTGTGCGAATAGATCGTTCGGCCTTGCCATTTTGAGCTGAAGTGTAGGGGCAAGAAAGACGATATGTGGTGCCATTTTTAGAGAGAAAGGAACGAAGAGTTTTATTGTCAAATTCAGTGCCATTGTCGCACTGAACAGATTGAATCCGAAGATGAAACTGTGTTTGAGTGAAAGCATAGAAATTCATAAGAATAGAAGGGACATCAGATTTATGGCGCATCGGAAACGTCCAGATATAATGAGTAAAATCGTCGAGAATAACAAGATAATATTTGTAGCCCGTAAAACTTGAGACTGGGGAGGTCCAAAGGTCACAATGTATTATTTGGAATGGAAAATAGGTTGGCGTCTGCGAATTATAGAATGGTAAGCGAACATGACGCCCTTTCTGGCATGCATCACAAACATGTGTGCGATTATTAGAAATAGAAAATTGCGATAAAATGTGATCAAGACTATTGTGTCCCATATGGCCAAGACGTCTGTGCCACAAGGTCGATGGTGTAGAGGTGTGGAGCGCCATTGGAGCCTGAATAGACGAACTGGACTGGAACGGGTAGAGGTCACCACGGCTACTGCACCTCATGATCTCGGCTCGGCTGCGAAGATCCTTGATGGAAAAACCAAACTGGTCAAACTCGACAGTGCAAGAATTGTCAGCAGTAAATTTGCGTACAGAGATCAGATTTTTGATGAGGTGGGGAGTATGAAGAACAGATGAAAGATGAAAGGAGCGGTGGGGAGTACGAAGGGTAGTATTGCCACTGCCTAAAATTGGAAGAGCAGAACCATTTCCAACCAGGATGCATGAAGAATTATGCAATGATGAGGAACAATAATTGGGCATGGTACCTGGATCACTTGTCATATGAGCGCTTGCACTGGTGTCCATAAACCAGTCAGATTGGGCAGGCTGCTGAGGCTGAGAAGCCGCATGAAGAGCGTGAATAAGTGCCGTCGTGTCGAAAGATGGCGACGTGGCTGGTGACATCTGCGTGGTCGGAGTGGCAAATGGTGTTGCCAGAGGTGGGGAGATGGCGGCGTTGTACGCATGAGCAGCAACAGGAGGTCGCGGTCCCAGAACACCAGGGCCTGTAGTCCCCGTCCAGGGTGCACGCCAGGCAGATCCAGACATGAGCCAGGCGTGCAGCTGCTGCAGAAGAGCAGCTGGGCTGAGTTGGGGAGGACGGGGGTTGAATCCATAGCGGCCCCCACGACCTCGACCGCGGCCGTTCCAGCGGCCACCGCCACCACGGCCACGACCACGAGAGGCAAATGGAGAACGGTCGCCGTCTGGACGAGTTGACGGAGAGTTGGTGAAGCCGCCACTGTTGTCTGTGGTTGTGGTCGCCGTGAGGGCTGATTCGTTGCCCGATGCTTTGGAGGACCCAAGCGTGTTCTCGGCGACGATGAGATGATCTCGCGCCTCCATGAAGGTGGGGAAGGAAGGCATCGCCGGGAGCATCTGCTTGAGGACATGAAATTTAGGGTGCAAGCCTCGGATCAGTTGATGTACCAGCGCGCGATCGTCGATAGGCCGATCGCAATCGGCAAGAGCATCGGCGAGGGTCTTGAGACGATGACAGAATGCAGCGGCACTCAGATCGCCTTGCTCCAGATTGTGAAGGTCTTGTTCAAGTTGGACAGCGCGACTGTCTTTGTTGCCGAGGAAGAAGTTCGCGATCTTGGACCAGACCTGATGAGCTGTGCCGTCGTCGTCATCCATCACCATGTCGAGGAGGTCATCAGCGAGCGTGGCATGGAGCCACATGAGGACAGTGAGATCCTCTTGAATCCAGGCAGCATCGTCCGGACGTGGTGGCGTGCCGTCGACATGGTGACGAAGATGGAAGCGGCCTAGAACGACGTGGAACAGACGTCGCCAGCGCCGGTAGGCTGTGGAGACCATGTCGAGGCGGATTGGAACAAGACTAGTGATGTTTACTGACTGGGCTGCGCTGACGAGGGATGAAATGAGTGCACCGGATTGGGGAGTAGCAGAGGGGTCAGGCTGTAGAACGCCGGACGCCATGGGAGGGTGGGTGGGGAAGAAGAAGAGAAATAGTGTTTAATTGTGGATGAAGTTGAACCTAGCTCTGATACCATGAAGAATGGACAACAGCGCACTCATCTATTACATTTCACTGAAGCCTTTATAGGCCAATGTTTACAGTAGGACGATGACTGAGCTACTAACCGCGATGCCTTGCATGCAGCCTTAAGAATCGGTCATCGCATAAGAATCGGTCAGCTACAGTTACAAGAAGATATACTCCAATACTACTATTGGGAAAACATCGAAAGCCCCGTCGTGCTCGTCGCCACCTTTGCCGCCGCCATCTTCATGTGCGCGTGCCTCGCCTTCATTTTCGTGTGCATCATGGAATGGTGGCAATCGCCACGGATGCGCCTCTTCAGGCTCGGCGGCGTCACCACCCTGAGGCGGAACCTGGACTACCCCTGCACCCTGTGCCAAAACAGCATGGAGGCCGGCGAGAAGGTCCGCACGCTCTCCTGCAACCACGTGTTCCACTGCGGCGGTAGCGACAAGTGCGAGGGCATCGACCACTGCCTTCGCACTGGACCGGTGGAGCCCTGTCCGACCTGTGACCGGGTTCCTCATCCCGTGCCGTGGAAGCGGACACCGCCACCGTCGCCACTACCTATACCTTCGCAGGGAGCATCGGCTGCAGCGCTACCACGTTTGCGGCTCATCCCGTTGTCGACGCGGGATTTGGACGAGGCGCTGCTGCGTTGGGAGCACAACCAGAAACGAGCGGAAGCGTCGTCATCAGCATCGCTGCATCGGCGCCACCCGCGGACATCGACGTCGGACAAGGAGGAGGTGTTGCCGCTTCCCGCGGACGACGAGATACTACCTGAGGCGCCGTCATCGCAGTAGACACGCGTGCGTGATCAAGCCTGGATGGGACGGTGTTGACACAGCACGTCCTGTGTGCGGCGATCTCGAACTGGGTCAGTTCGGGGAGATGTTCTTCTAGGATTCTTTCGTCATTTTGTTTTCTGCTTCGTTGAAACTGATCGAGGGTAGTGCGTCTTTCTGATGGTCAGAGACTTTGTTTCCGCTTTTGCTTCCTTCGAACTCATCGAGCTTAGCTGCGTTCCTGCTCTTTTGTTAGGACTTCAGAGTTGAGTCCACGCCTTAAAGAACCAAATGTCTGAATGCCAAGGAACGATGACTTGTTAGTTCTTACATCAGCTATAATGTTCCGACAAAAGCATGAATAGATGCTTGGTTTTCATTGCTCTTATACTCTGTCTCCATGTGAGAATGATTTCAGTATGAACTGTTGGCAGCATGGTTTGCTAATTTCTTGCTTGACATCAGTTACTTCATATGCTTTCCAAAACCTTGTTGGTTATGATTCATAGTTCGCTGCTTGTTTGCTTTATATCGCGTTTATTTCGTTCTTGCTATTGCGGGTATTGTACCTTAATGAATATATGATAATTGAAGATCATTATACTGCATAGCCCTCTACTCTTCAGTTTTTTCACTGTATGCAACGCCTCATCAGTTTGAGACACGAATTTCAGGACGATATGAGCAGGTTTTGATTTATAACCCGGATCTGCTTGTGATATCTTGTGTGTGATGCCATGATTATACCTACATATTGTTCCTAATTTCCTGTTGCCATTTTGTTTTTTTTTTCAGTTTCTTGTGTAGGAATAGTAGAGGCAGAAAATCTTAGTTCTGCCAGGTTCTGTGCTTGTCCATCTGTTCCTCCACAATTGTTTCGTTAGTTGACGAAGTTTGTCATATACTGTTAGTAATAGACATAATCAGTTCGTTTCAAGGGAAATTTGGAGCGCAATAATTTCCGGTGACAATAGTGTAACTATCTCTAGTGATGTTTTTTTTTGGTTCAGCCTGGCTTGATATTTCAGGCCCTGTTTGTACCCTCGAGATTATATAATCTAGTTTAAATAAGTTGAGAGGTAAACAAACAACATAGATTATTAGGTGGATTATATAATCTAGATGTCTAGAATATGATAATCCATAAGAAGGTCTTTAAATGCTTATATAATCTACTATCCAGTTGCCCGTGCTTTGCTACGATTTTTATATATCATATAAATAGGTACTGAGATATTTATTTAAATATAATAATTATTTATTTCTAAACACTAAGGTACATATGGTCTGGTGATTAGCTCCAAACTTTTTGAGCAGGGGGCGTGGGTTTCAAGTGCTCGCTCTGCACAATTTTTTTATATACTTATTATTTATTTCTAAACATTAAGGTATGTGTGGTTTGGTTTTAGCTGCACGGGCGGGGTCGGGTTCTGGGTAGGTGTAGTAGTTGGCTGCGCGGGCGCTAGGGTCCACAGGGTAGTAGCTGAGAGAGCACTAGACGTGGGGCCCACAGAGCAAGGCCCCCGAGGAAGGGCACATGGTGCGAGTCCAGAGTGTCGGCGCGGAGGGTAAAGCTGTGGTAGCACCAGGTGTCCACATTAGATTCTTAATATAGAGTATAGACTAGGTATATGCCCGTGCGTTGCAATAGGTCACTTGTGCACGCATAGGTCTTGTTTAATGATGTTATCAACCAATAGGTGACACGTATGCATAGGTCATTGTTTAGTGATGTTATCAACCGAACTCTACACGTCGGATCGGCAGGCTAGGGAGGTGGAATCGGGAGGCGGGCTCGAGGGAGGGGCGTCGGGTGTGTGCGGCCGCGAATCGCGTCGGGAGGCAGGCTCGGGGGTGGCAGGTGGCTGGAGGTCATGGCATGCGGAGCGCGACACGGTTGGAGTGAAAGGCGGGGAAGAGGTGGAGGAGGCCGGGCGTGGACGGTTATTTCAAAGTGTTGGGTCTACCTGTCGGTGATAGGAGAGGCAGAACTAGAAAAGGTCAGGATATCCCTTACCTTCTTCATTGTAGTATAGTTAAGTGCCCGTACATTGTTAGGGACATACATAGACCTTGTTTAAATAAGATAGTTATTTAAATATTTATTTAAACACGTTCCGACAAAATTTGCGAATAAAGTTTGTTTGGTGTTTATACCTTCCCTCATGACCTTCTAGACTACTTTCTTCATCGAGATAAGTAGAGGACATGTCCTATTTGAACATGAATAAATCCTATAATTTAGTTACCAACTATGTTTCTATATGTGACTGAAACGTTGTGGGTTCGACAACATTGTACAAGCTTGACTATATTGGGCACCAACTATATATGAAGCTAGTTTATCCTTCTGTACAGCTTTGCATTCACAAGCTACATATGCCTGACAGAACCACGGAGCAAAAAAAAAGGAAGAAAGCCGTCGATTTTCTCGAAAGCATGCAATCACTACAGTAAAACGATACAAGTCCGACGGCTCCATTATGTCCGACGGCTGCCTAGGAGACCGTCGGACATAAGCTTATGTTCGACGGCCGCTAGCAGCCATCGGATATAAGGGAGAATATCCGAGGGCTGGGAGGCGGACCGTCGGACATAAGCTTATGTCCGACGGCTGTCCGATAAGCCGTCGGACATAAGCTTATGTCCGACGGTTTCCTAGTTGGCCGTCGGAAGTAATGGATTTTAACCGACCCCCGCGCCCACGTCGGTTTCATTTCTCTCTGTCTCTCCCGCTCGCCGCTGTCGCATGCGTAGCCGCCGCCGTCGCCGCCTAGCCCACGCCGCCGCCACCATCGCCGAGGAGCCGCCACCGTCGACCAGCACCGCCCAAGCCTCTCCCGGGGACCTCCAGCCCCGTCCCGACGCCCAGCCCGCACCCGACCGGCAACTCCACCGCCGCCCAAGCGACACCACCGCGTCGACCGGTAACTCCACCGCCGCCCAAGCGACACCGGAGCCGCCCCGACGCTGCCCGCGGCCGCCGGAGCCTCTGCCCCCGTCCTCGACGCCACCGGCGCCCGCCCCGACCCCGCCGGCGTCCGCTAATCGTCCGGCAAAGTAAGGAATTTTATAATGTTTAGTATAATTTTGTATATGCATATATTGTTTGATAGCAATGTTTAGTTTTGTTATGTCCGACGGCTTAATTTAATTATGCAATTAAATTAGCTTGTTTTAATTTATTTATTAGTGGCTATATAATTTAAACTTTTAATTTCCGAGGGTAATTATTAAGCCCTCGGAAATAAGGTTGTTTTATTTGATTTAGTGTCCCGTGAAATGATTTTTTGTAGTGCTATTGTATTAGTTTGGTTAATTAGTGACTATTGTATTAGTGTGGTCAATTAGTAATCATAACTAATTAAGTTAACGAAACCTAGGCGTCACCCGTTTCGGCCCAACACACCTTACAAGCGACGCATGTGAGGTATGTTGGGCCGGAATTGTCCCTTTATTGGACAGCCTCGGGGTGACCGACAGAGTCCGTGTTTATGACAAAGGCATGTGCTCCTGCTTAGTTTCGGCAGCATAACCTCTCTGTTCTCTAATTGCACCATTTTTAGGCGTGCGATTGGAGAACAACGGGGTTATGCTGCCGAAATTTCGCACGACCACATGTCTTGTCATAAACACGGCCTCGTCGGTCACTCCTGGGTGGGTTTAGGACCTATCCTTTCCTACAGATGTAGGGGCGTGATTTCTTCGTAAAAACGGATGGCCCGTGCATTACTTATCTAATTAAGTTAACGTCTCGTATCTAGTATGGAAGAGAATCGTTGATGGATGTATGAAGGTTGGAAGAAAAGAGGTGCTCTATCAAGTGAGTGGGTGGCCAAGACTGATGCTTTTCTCGACCATGCTTTTGCTCGGTCAGAGACTGGAACCGATGTTAGGTGCCCTTGTAGCAAGTGTCGAAACATTAATTTCCTTGACAGGAGGACTATGTCGATACATATTTGCAAGAACGGTTATATGCCAGGCTATGAGGTGTGGGTGCACCACGGTGAGGACCCACCTCCTCGTATTGTATCGGAAGTTCAGTCACATGAAGAGGAGGACTACGATAGGATGGAAGAGATGCTTGACGATGTACGCCATGAGTTTCTAACCGTCGATTCGGAGAACCCCGGTCAACCCACCGAGTTTGAGGATCCAGCTACACCTGAGGTTCAGAAGTTCTTCGAGCTCCTTAAAGCTGCCGAAGAGCCATTGCATGAGCACACAAAAGTGACCGTCCTTGTATTTGTGACTCGACTTATGGCTATTAAGTCTAAGTTTGCATTCTCAAACAACTGTTACAAGGAACTTTTGAACTTGATCAGTGATGTACTTCCGAAGAATCACAAGATGCCAAAGGACATGTATCAGTCTAAAAAGCTGTTATCTGGCCCAACAAGCGGGCGTGCCGATGCCGACATATGGGATGCCGCCTCCGGACTTTGCACTGCCAATGCCAATGTTGGCGCATCCACCTCCGCCTCCGCCTCCGTCACAATTCCCTATGGTATGTACACATATGCGTGTGTGACATGTTCATAGATGTCTTATGTGTTTAAATGAACAACTGAGTGGTTACTATTTCATGTGCTTGTGTTATAGGGATTTCAGACACCACCCGCTTCAGTTGCCGCATCTGGAGATGGGTCTGGTCAAGACGACACAACACATTCGTGGGTCAACAACCTTTTCAACACGCAGAGTCCAGCCGGAGGAGGTGGCTACTCGAACCATCCAGACGATGGATATGATTGATGTGTCGTGATGTTTATTTATGAAACACTTTGCAACTCTTGTTTGTGAGACACAATTTCAGTTTGCAACAACCGTAGAACCTATATGTTGATGTTAAATTTGTGAATGTTAATATTTATGTGAGAATATTTGTGATTGTGAATACTTATTAGAATGTGTATATTTGTGATTGTGAATGTGAATGTGTATATGTGCATGAATCTGTTTTTGTTTTGTAAATGTCAGATTTTAAAAAACAGAATTTTGTGTAAATTCTGTAATTTGTTATGTCCGACGGCCTAGTGGTAGCCGTCGGACATAACCATGCCTTATGTCCGACGGCATTAAATACCGTCGGACATAAGGGATGCTTATGTCCGACGGCCTAGCTACGGGCCGTCAGACTTAATCCTGTGGGGCCCACAGGCTGACCGGTAAAACGGTTGGGATTTATTATTTCCGACGGGCACACGCAGCCGTCGGAGATAGCTTATGTCCGACGGCTGCCGTCGGACATTGCACTATTTCCGACGAATTATCTCCGACGGCTTAAAGCCGTCGGAGATAAGGCATTGCCGTCGAAGATAAGCTATTTCCAACGGTTTAATTCTTATGTCCGACGGTTTTGGCCGTCGGACGTTGTTCCGTTTACTGTAGTGAATAACCAGCATCTTATCTTCTAGTTATATGCCAACTTGTGAACTTGAATTCACTGCGACGAGAGGCAGCCCTGCGTTTGGTCCTTGGGGATCATGCCACCACCCTTGACATGTCGATCGCCTCCACCATGGACACCACTTCTAGCATCTCGGGACGCTTGTCTGGGTTCGCGTCCTAGCATCGCTTCATCACGTTTGCTAGCGAGCTCGGACAACGGCGTGATATCTCAGGCCTCAAGTTATGTACAAAATTTTCATTTCACCTCAGGTTTTCAGTGACAAACATGGTGGCAAGGAACAGGACAAAAGCATGTATTTATTTTCACCTGGCAAACAATGGCAGAGGTGACTTCAGAAAAGCTGAGATCAGGGTGCGGCATGTCACAGTAGTATATCTTTCATAGGTAGAGATCCCAAAGTTGTACACGTGACACTTCCTATTGTAAGTGTGGCCATTGAGGACCTACATGTTGGATCTTTTATGGGCTTGGCCCATTTATTGAATAAACTCTATGGTGTGTAATGGTGGAGAATACTAATAGTACCATATTGGAAGTCCAAGGGTCTTTTGGCTTGACTTATATGGTGGGAAGTATTCTACCTAACTTGAGAACTCAAGAAATGGACAAGGGCGTGCCACACACGCGCGTGCGCATCGCCGCCGCTGCCGGCCGGGCTCGGGCCGGGCGTGGCGTGGCGTGGTTGTGTTAATTTTTAGCACTCACTAACCGCGTAAACCTTTTAGTTGCATGTCTCTTCGTCAGCTGCATGCGAGACTCTTGTCCTTCAGCTGTCTGTCCCTTGGCGTGCAGCATGCGACCCTTCTCCTTCAGCTTCCAGAACCCCTGGCACTTGGTACATGAGAACAGAACCATTTCAGAGTCACAGCCCAGCCGCAAGTGAGAGTATTCCCATCTTGTGACTCTGCGCGCACAGAGAAGCGAGAGGGCAGGTGCCTCCGAAGCCCTTGTCGTTCGAGACCTTGCACGGGGGATCGACAATTAGGTTTTTGGGGAGCGTCTACGCGACTGCCCAAAACATCTTCTTCCTGGCGACATGACAAGAGAAGCTGGACAAGGATCTGGATCATCAGAGCGCATGGGAGGGTATGATCAGTTTATTTCCTTATTGTTTTACGTTTTACAGATTATATATGTTTCATATATTCATCTGTGTTGTTTTATATGTAGCTATGATTTTATCTTATCTGTTCTGTCTTATTATAATATGATAGATCTGTCTGTTTTAATTTTACAGTCATGCTATTTATGTTTCTATCTGTTTATTTTCAATTGTTCAGTCAATTTATATGTTTATCGTATTTATATGATTTATATGATTCATATGCTTTGTGTTCTCATGATCCATATTGTTATGGATATATTTGAGATCATGATTTCTATGGTTAATTATCTTTTATATGTCATCATCATAATGTTAATTTATGGAATTAAAATGATACGAAAAATGCCTATAATTCTAACAATCCAAAAACCTAATGTTAGGCATTTTTTCTGTCAGAGGTTTTGCTGCTGTGCTAAAGCCTGATCATTTTGATGGTAAAAACTTCTTGATTTGGAAAGCCAAAATGGAATTGTGGCTTACTGCAATGTCTTGTTTTCATGCCGCTGAGGGCAAGCCTATCAACTTACCTCCTGAGGATGAGGCTAAGTTTAAGGCTGAAGACAACCTCTTTCGAGGAGCAGTAATTAGTGCACTGGATACTAAATTCCAGAAAAGCTATATCATCCTTCCTACAGGGAAAGAGCTGTGGGATGCACTTGTTGGAAGGTTTGGAGTAACTGACACTGGTAGCGAGCTGTATCTCATGGAGCAGCTGTATGACTACAAGATGGTTGAGAACCGATCTGTAGTGGAACAGGCTCATGAGTTTCAGGCACTAGCTAAGGAACTCGAACTTTTTCCTTGTCCTTTGCCTGACAAGTTTGTGGCTGGCGATATAATCGCCAAGTTGCCACCTTATTGGAAGGACTTTGCTACCTCTCTCAAACATAAGAGACAAGAGTTCAATGTGGAAGAGCTCATTGGCACTCTTGATGTTGAGGAAAGGGCTAGAACAAAGGACAGTGAAAAAGGTGTTGAGACCTCTACTTCTAATGTGGTGCAGAAGAGAAACTTCCGCAAGTTTAACAAGAAGAAAAACCAGAATAAACAAGAGAACGCAAATAAACCTGTTCAAACAGCACAATTTAAAAAGAAGAACAACAACAACAAGGGAAAGGGAGGATGCTTTGTCTGTGGCAGTGATCAACATTAGGCAAGAGAGTGCCCTGATCGCAAGTTCACACAGGACAAGAAACTAGCTAATGTTGTAACCACTGAAACTGGAGATGGAACATCTGGGTATGGTAATTCTTTACCATTTGTTCTTTCAGTTTGTAATTCACCTGAGTGGTGGATGGATAGTGGTGCAAACATTCATGTGTGTGCTGATGCCTCTATGTTCTCCTCCTACCAGGTCGGGAGATTTGGCGCCTTGTTAATGGGAAATGGGTCGCGTGCTCATGTTCTTGGTGTTGGTACGGTCGTTCTGAAGTTTACTTCGGGAAAGATGGTGCCATTGAAGAGCGTGCAACATGTGCCCTCTATCAAGAAGAATCTCGTTAGCGCTTCTATGCTATGTCAAGATGGATACAAAGTTGTTCTTGAGTCAAATAAATATGTTGTGTCGAAACATGGTACTTTTGTTGGTAAAGAATATGACTGCGGAGGCTTGTTCCGTTTATCCCTGCATGATGTGTGTAATAAAATGGTGAATTCTATTCATTTTTCTGATGAGTCAGATTTATGGCATTCACGTTTTTGTCATGCAAGCTTTGGCTGTCTTATGTGGTTAGCAAATCTAAATCTAATTCCTAAATTTAACTTGGTCAAAAAGTCTAAGTGCCATGTGTGTGTTGAATCAAAACAACCTCGCAAGCCTCACAAGGCTGCTGAGGCGAGGAATTTGGCACCTCTAGAACTTGTTCATTCTGATCTATGCGAGAGGAATGGAATTTTGACCAAAGGTGGTAAAATATACTTTCTCACTTTTATAGATGACTCCACTAGATTTTGCTATGTGTATCTCTTAAAAACAAAAGATGAAGTGTTCAATTATTTTAAGACTTATAAAGCTGAAGTTGAGAACCAACTTGAGAGGAAAATAAAACGTTTAAGGTCCGATCGAGGTGGAGAATATTTCTCTAATGTGTTTGATGAGTTTTGTGTGGAACATGGTATTATTCATGAGAGGACACCGCCATTCTCACCACAATCCAATGGGATTGCTGAAAGGAAAAACCGCACTCTAACAGATTTGGTGAATGCCATGTTGAGTACAGCGGGATTATCCAAGGCATGGTGGGGTGAGGCGATTTTGACAGCATGTCATGTCCTGAATAGAGTTCCAAAAAAGAACAAAGAGATCACACCATTTGAGGAATGGGAAAAGAGAAGATTAAATCTCTCATATTTGCGCACTTGGGGTTGCTTGGCTAAAGTGAATGTGTCAATCAACAAAAAGCGTAAACTTGGGCCTAAAACTATTGATTGTATATTCCTTGGGTACTCCTTTCACAGCACTGGGTATAGGTTCTTAATTATAAAATCTGATGTGCCTGATATGTATGTTGATACTATCATGGAATCAAGAGATGCAACATTTTTTGAGAATGAGTTTCCCATGAAGAATACACCTAGTGATACAAGTCATGAGACTATAATTCCCCATGAGCACGAACTGTCGATTCCTATAGATCATGCTGAGGATTCTCACGTGCACATCCCTAAGGAGGATGACACTATAGTCACTCGAAAGAGCAAGAGACAGAGGGTTGCAAAATCCTTTGGTAATGACTTTATAGTGTACCTTGTGGAAGACACACCAACTACCATTAGTGAGGCATATTCCTCTCCTGATGCTGACTTATGGAAGGAAGCAGTAAGGAGTGAGATGTAATCTATTATGTCTAATGGAACTTGGGAGGTCGTTGACCGTCCTTATGGTTGTCAACCTATAGGTTGCAAATGGATCTTCAAGAAAAAGCTTAAGCCTGATGGTACAATTAAGAGGTACAAGGCAAGGCTTGTGGCCAAAGGATATACCCAAAAAGAGGGTGAAGATTTCTTTGATACCTACTCACCAGTGGCTCGATTGACTACAATTCGCACATTAATAGCCGTGGCAGCCTCTTATGGTCTTATCATTCATCAGATGGATGTTAAGGCAGCTTTCCTAAATGGAGAGTTGGATGAGGAGATCTACATGGATCAGCCAGAAGGGTTCATTGCGGATGGTCAAGAGAACAAGGTGTGCAGGTTGATAAAATCATTGTATGGCCTAAAACAAGCACCTAAGCAATGGCATGAAAAGTTTGATAATACTCTTACAACTGCTGGTTTTGCTGTAAATGAATCTGACACGTGTGTATACTACTGGTATGGTGGGGGTGAGTCTGTTATGCTGTGCCTTTATGTTGATGACATCTTGATCTTTAGATCAAATCTCAATGTGATTGAGGAAGTTAAAAATCTTCTATCGAGAAATTTCAAAATGAAAGATTTGGGAGAAGCTGATATCATTCTAAACATCAAGCTTGTTAGAGAAGCTAATGATGGGGTAATTTTGTTACAATCCCATTATGTGGAAAAGGTATTAAGTCGCTTTGGTTTTAGTGAATGTGATCCTGGTCCAACACCTTATGACCCTAGTGTGCTATTGAGAAAGAATCGGAGAATAGCAAGGGATCAATTGACATACTCCCAGATCATTGGCTCGCTCATGTACCTTGCAAGTGCAACAAGGCCACACATTTCTTATGCTGTGAGTAAGCTAAGTCGGTTTGTGTCGAAACCAGGAGATGATCACTGGCGTGCTCTTGAGAGAGTGTTGCGGTATTTGAAAGGTACTATGACATACGATATTCATTACAAACCCTAGAGTTTGGTGGGGATTGTTGGATCTTTTATGGGCTTGGCCCATTTATTGAATAAACTCTATGGTGTGTAATGGTGAAGCATACCAATAGTACCATATTGGAAGTCCAAGGGTCTTTGGCTTGACTTATATGGTGGGAATTATTCCACCTAACTTGAGAAGTCAAGAAATGGACAAGGGCGTGCCACGCGCGCGCGCCGCCGCCGGCGGCGGCCGGGCCGGGCTCGGGCCGGGCGTGGCGTGGCGTGGCAGGCAGGCAGGCAGGCAGGCGAGCGGGCGTGGTGTGGTTGTGTTAATTTTTAGCACTCACTAACCGCGTAAACCTTTCAGTTGCCTGTCTCTTCGTCAGCTGCATGCGAGACTATTGTCCTTCAGCTGCCTGACCTTTGGCGTGCAGTATGCGACCCTTCTCCTTCAGCTTCCCTCTGCGAGAGGTTAAGTAGAGGAGAACCCCTGGCACTTGGTACATGAGAACAGAACCATTTTAGAGTCACAGCCCAGCCGCAAGTGAGAGTATTCCCATCTCGTGACTCTGCGCGCACAGAGAAGCGAGAGGGCAGGTGCCTCCGAAACCCTTGCCGTTCGAGACCTTGCACGGGGGATCGACAATTAGATTTTTGGGGAGCGTCTACGCGACTGCCCAAAACATCTTCTTCCTGGCGACATGACAAGGAAAACTGGACAAGGATCTGGATCATCAGAGCGCATGGGAGGGTATGATCAGTTTATTTCCTTACTGTTTTACGTTTTACAGATTATATATGTTTCATATATTCATCTGTGTTGTTTTATATGTAGCTATGATTTTATCTTATCTGTTCTGTCTTATTATAATATGATAGATCTGTCTGTTTTAATTTTACAGTCATGTTATTTATGTTTCTATCTGTTTATTTTCAATTGTTCAGTCAGTTTATATGTTTATCGTATTTATATGATTTATATGATTCATATGCTTTGTGTTCTCATGATCCATATTGTTATGGATATATTTGAGATCATGATTTTTATGGTTAATTATCTTTTATATGTCATCATCATAATGTTAATTTATAGAATTAAAATGATACGGAAAATGCCTATAATTCTAACACTACATGCATACGCCAATGTAACCCACAGGCATAGGTACACTCCTTCAAAAAACATGAAATAAAAATGCAATTGTAGATAAAGGATCCTGAGTTTCAGATCAATTGAAAATCCTGCTACCTTGCAAATGATGCATCGGTGTGAAAACAATGGATAACGCAGCTTCGAGAAGAGAATAGCAAAATCGTTGACCAAATTACTGAAGAGAATAGAGGCCACACAATCTGTGTGGTTTTTAAGATACTTCAGCTGTACCATGCAGGCATGTTTCCATCTTATACGTAAGTATTTTCCTTGCAAATACCTATTGATATAAATAAAATGCTTCTCCAGGTGTGCAGTTTAGGATTTAGGAACGGACGGATGGTTAAAACGAAATACCTTAGGAGCCATGTAACCAAGCATCCCTGTTTCACCGCTCATATCGCTAGGATTTGAAGCCTCAACTCGAGCAACACCAAAATCAGCAACTTTTACAGTTCTCATTTTGTCCAGAAGCATATTTTTAGTCTTGACATCACGATGCACAATCTTCTTTGAAGTGGGGATAGCATAATCTATTGAAACAACATATATCACAATTATATCTTCCATGAAAAGAGTGAAGATGCATAACCGCAAAATTCCAGGCAAAGATCAAGAAAGAAAAGCGATCAATTGCATTTTTACTCAGTGGAGTACAACTTATATGGCTGATGTGGGTGACATTTTTACGATGTATCCATTTTCCAAATACCTGATATCGAAAATCTTGAAGTATGTGTGGTGTGCAAAAGTGAAAGAGAATGGCTTCACAACCACGACAATCATTTTTATGATAGAAAATTCCAGAGATTGTATTGAGAATGGACCAAATCATTTCCAAGAATATAAAGGTACCTGCAATATGCATGACCCATGATGAACTTGACCAAAGATGCAGACTGATAAGCAGAATCGATGCTTTGTTTTATGAAAACCAACATCTTCGAGGGTTGCTTGCAGATAGGATGAAGGACATTAAGGCATTATCATCTCAGCTATCTAAAGCCAGTACAGAACTGTCTCTTCAGTTGTTGTCTGAACAAGAGCTCTTGAGATAAAAAACCTTAAAAAAACATTGAGTGGATCCAACAGGAAGAATATGATTTAAAGTACTATAATAGTATAGTGTAAGGGAATTCATATTTTCAGTGTTACACCATTGCCAAACTGCTAGCTATTTACGTAAGCTTCATTAAGAGGAGCTACAAGGTCCAATGATTTCTTACCTTACTACACAGGATCACAAATAAGAGATCAGCGGGCTTGCAGATCTAGAGGTAACCAACAAGAGGGGTTCCAATCATACCAGTAACACCATTGCAGACACCATGGATGTGGTGATGCGGTTGCAGAAAACAAGGGAAAGTAGGTATATTAGTTGCATTTTAGGCATAATATTAGTGTATGCATTATTAGGTTCGCAGTTATTAATTTTTAAAAGGGAAATGTGCCCTTGGCCAATTTCTATAATGTTCTGGTGATTAAGTGCCCAACACATTTAATTAAGTTATAATGTGCCAAATAAAGTGAGAAGTACAAATCAAGGAAAAATGTATGTTTATAGACTTGGTGAATTGTTTTGTGTACTAACATGGTTATCCAAGTGCTAGAAACAGTGACTAAAGAAGAAGAAAGGAAAAAGCTTGGGTCTATGCAGCCAATCCTCAGCTAGGTCTGGCACACCGGACTGTCCGGTGGTGCACCGGACAATGTCCGGTGTGCCACGCTGGTCCGCGTGAAAAGGCTGCTCTCGGGACTTGACGGCGGCGTACGACTATAATTCACCGGACTATCCGATGGTGCACCGGACTGTCCGGTGAGTCATCCGCGGTGAACTCGTCGCTCTCGGGAAAAGCAAAGGGGCGACGTGGCTATAATTCACCGGACTGTCCGGTGAGCCAACGGTCGCCAGCGCGAACGGTCGACCGCGCAATCTTCGCGCGACACGTGGACTACTCCAACGGTCGGCTGGTGCACCGGACAGTGTCTGGTGCGCCAACCAGCCCAGAGGAGCAACAGTTGGATATGCCAAATTTGGAAGGAGAACGCGCACCGGACCGTCTATAGGACCTGTCTGGTGGGGCACCGGACTGTCCGGTGCGCCACTCGACAGAAGGCAAGGATAGCCTTCCATGTTGACCTCCAACGGCTCCTAGTTGCCTTGGGGCTATAAAAGGGACCTCTAGGCGCATGGAGGAGTCACCCAAGCATTCTCTAAGTATTCTAAAGCATCCAGACTCCGCTCCCGCGCATTCGCTTCATTGTGTTAGTGATTTGAGCTCCATTTCAGTTGCGAACTCCGTGTGTTGTGTTTCGAGCTCAAATCGTGACTTGTGTGCGTGGTTGTGCTGCGAATTTGAGTCTTGTGTGGGTTTCTCTTCCCAACCTTACTTCGTGCTTTCTTTGTGATCAATATTGTAAGGGCGAGAGGCTCCAACTTGTGAAGATTCCTCGCAAACAGGAAAATACTCTAAGGAAAATACCGGGGTATTCAAGTTGATCATCGGTTCACTTGAAAGGGGTTGAGTGCAACCCTCGTACATTGGGACGCCACAACGTGGAAGTAGGCAAGTGTTACTTGGCCGAACCACGGGATAAAAATCGCGTGTCTTGCGTTGATCTCTCTGTGATTGTTTGTGTTCACGAGAACTCGCTTCAAGCTACTTAGCCATATTAACACTCATAACTAAGTTTTGTGGCTATTATTGTTTGATTTTTACAGGATCACCTATTCACCCCCCCTCTAGGTGCTCTCAATTGGTATTGGAGTCGTACTCTTCATCTAAGGGACTAACCGCCCGAAGAGATGGATCCTAAGGGAAAGGGGATGATGGTCAACGACAAGGAAAAGGAGTCCGTCCTCAACGAGCCAAGAGACGACAAGCCTACTAACTCAGGCTCGAGTCAAAAGAAGAGAGAAGGGAAGAAGAAGAGGCGCATCAAGAAGATCATCTACTACGACAGCGATGCCTCGTCTTCTTCACCACACGACGACGACGACGACTCTTCAAAAAGGAAAACGGTCAATCAAAACTATTCATTTGATTACTCCCATATTCCATTTAATTCAAATGCTCATTTGCTATCAATTCCACTTGGGAAACCTCCACACTTTGATGGAGAAGACTACTCTTTCTGGAGTCATAAAATGCGTAGTCATTTATTTTCTTTCCATCCTAGTATCTGGGAGATTGTTGAAAACGGAATGCATTTTGATAGTACTGACACCCGTTTTCATAAATGAGCAAATACATAAAAATGCACAAGCTACTACTGTCTTGCTAGCTTCACTGTGCAGGGATGAATATAATAAGGTGAGTAGCTTGGACAACGCCAAGCAAATCTGGGACACCCTCAAGATATCTCATGAGGGAAACGACGCCACCATGATCACCAAAATGGAGTTGGTGGAAGGCGAGCTGGGTAGATTTGCGATGATCAGGGGAGAGGAGCCAACGCAAACCTACAATAGGCTCAAGACCCTGGTCAACAAAATACGAAGCTACGGAAGCACAAGATGGACGGATCATGATGTCGTTCGACTCATGCTCAGGTCATTTACTTTAATTGACCCCCATCTTGTAAATCTTATTCGTGAAAACCCCAGGTACACAAAGATGATGCCCGAGGAGATACTCGGAAAATTTGTAAGCGGGCGCATGATGGTTAAGGAGGCAAGATATGTAGATGACGCATTAAACGGCCCTCTGCCTGTCTACGAGCCACAACCCGTTGCGCTCAAGGCAACTAGCAGCAAGGAGGCACTACCAAGCAAGGTAGCTCAAGTGGAGGCTGCCGGCCTCAACGAATATGAGATGGCGCTTATCATCAAGCGTTTCAAGACCGCACTTAAAGGACGCAAGGAGTACCCCAATAAGAACAAAACAAGGGGAAAGCGCTCGTGCTTCAAATGCGGTAAGACTGGTCACTTTATTGCAAATTGTCCCGATAATGATAGTGACCAGAGACAAGAAAAGAACGGGAAGAAGGAGAAAAAGAAGAACTATAGGAAGGCAAAGGGTGAGGCGCACCTTGGAAAGGAATGGAACTCGGACTGCTCCTCTTCTGACTCCGACGACGAAGGACTCGCTGCTTCAGTCTTCAAAAAATCCTCCCTCTTCCCCAACGAACGCCATACATGTCTTATGGCCAAGGAGAAAAAGGTACGTGTTCGGGACACTCCCAAGTATACTTCTTCTAGTGATGAAGAGTCATCTGATGATGAAGTAGATTATACTAATTTATTTAAGGGTTTAGATAGAGCTAAAGTAGATAAAATCAATGAGTTAATTGATGCTCTAAATGAAAAAGATAGATTGCTAGAAAAGCAAGATGACATTTTATATGAGGAACATGACAAATTTGTTAGTGTTCAAAAGTCTCTTGCCTTAGAACTTAAAAGAAATGAAATGTTGTCCTCTGAGTTGTCTGCCTGTCAGGAATCTATCTCTAGTCTAAAGAATTTGAATGTTGAATTAACTGCTAAACTAGAGGAAGCTAATGTAACAAAATCATGTATAGAGCATGTTGTTATTTGTAATAAATGCAAGGATTTTGATATTGATGCTTGTGATGAACATCTTGCGTCCATTACTAAATTAAATGATGAGGTGACAAGTCTTAATGCTCAACTTAAGACTTGCAAGATTGATTTTGATAAATTAAAGTTTGCTAGGGATGCCTACACTATTGGTAGACACCCCTCAATTAAGGATGGACTTGGTTTTCGAAGGGAAACCAAGAACTTAACAAGCCAAAAGGCTCCGATTCTCACCAAGGAGAAAGGGAAGGCCCCCATGGCTAGTAGTCCTCAAAGAAACCATGCTTTATTAATAATAGGAAAATTGCTAGTCATCCTCATCATAATAAGAGTCATGTTCATGTTGCTTATAATGATTCACATGCTATGTTTGCCTCTAGCTCTACTTTTGTGCATGGTGGAAATAGGCCTAGGAAAAATCATGTTGTGCATCATGTGCCTAGGAAAATATGCAATGAATCTACTACTATTTTCCATGCTTGCAACACTTCTTTTGTTCTTTCATGTAAGAATGCAAAAGTAGTTGCTAGGAAGTTGGGATCTAAATGCAAGGGAGACAAAACTTGCATTTGGGTTCCAAAAGTTATTGTGACTAACCTTGTAGGACCCAACAAGAGTTGGGTACCTAAAACCCAAGCTTAAATTCCTTGCAGGTTTATGCATCCGGGGGCTCAAACTGGATAATCGACAGCGGATGCACAAACCACATGACGGGGGAGAAGAAGATGTTCACCTCCTACGTCAAGAACAAGGATTCCAAGGATATGATCATATTTGGAGATGGGAACCAAGGCAAGGTAAATGGCTTGGGCAAGATAGCCATCACCAACGAGCACTCCATATCGAATGTATTTCTAGTAGAGTCGCTTGGTTACAACCTTCTGTCTGTAAGTCAATTGTGTCACATGGGTTACAATTGTCTTTTTACAAACGTTGATGTATTTGTCTTTAGAAGGAGTGATGGTTCACTAGCTTTTAAGGGTGTATTAGACGGCAAACTCTACTTAGTTGATTTTTCGAAAGAGGAGGCCGATCTAGATGCATGCTTAATAGCTAAGACTAGTATGGGCTGGCTGTGGCATCGCCGTCTAGCACATGTTGGGATGAAGAACCTTCATAAACTTCTAAAGGGAGAACATGTGTTAGGACTAACCAATGTTTGTTTCGAGAAAGATAGGCCTTGTGCAGCATGTCAGGCAGGAAAACAGGTGGGAAGCACTCATCATAGCTAGAATGTGATGACAACATCAAGACCACTGGTGCTTCTTCACATGGACCTCTTTGGACCCGTTGCCTACCTTAGCATCGGGAGAAGTAAGTATGGTCTTGTAATTGTTGATGATTTTTCCCGCTTCACTTGTGTGTTCTTTTTGCAGGATAAATCAAAAACCCAAGGGACCCTAAAGCGCTTTCTAAGGAGGGCTCAAAACAAATTTGAGCTAAAGGTGAAAAAGATAAGAAGCGACAACGGGTCCGAGTTCAAGAATCTGCAAGTGGAGGAGCATCTTGAGGAAGAAGGCATCAAGCACGAGTTCTCCGCTCCCTACACACCACAGCAAAACGGTGTGGTAGAGAGGAAGAACAGAACGCTTATCGACATGGCGAGAATGATGCTTGGAGAATTCAAGACGCCCGAGCGGTTTTGGTCGGAAGCTGTGAGCACAGCTTGCCACGCCATAAACCGGCTCTATCTACATCGCCTTCTCAAGAAGACCTCGTATGAACTCCTTACCGGTAACAAACCCAACGTTTCTTACTTTCGTGTATTTGGGAGCAAATTTTACATTCTGGTGAAGAAAGGTAGACATTCTAAATTTGCTCCCAAGGCAGTAGAAGGGTTTTTAATAGGGTATGACTCAAATACAAAGGCGTATAGAGTCTTCAACAAATCATCGGGTTTGGTTGAAGTCTCTAGCGACGTTGTATTTGATGAAACTAATGGCTCTCCAAGAGAGCAAGTTGATCTTGATGACATAGATGAAGATGATGTTCCAACGGCCGCAATGCGCACGATGGCGATTGGTGATGTGCGACCACAGGAACAATAAGAGCAAGATCAGCCATCTTCCTCCACAATGGTGCATCCTCCAACACAAGATGATGGACAGGTACCTCAAGAAGAGGAGCGTGATCAAGGGGGAGCACAAGAAGAACAAGTTATGGAGGAAGAAGCACCACAGGTCCCTCCAACTCAAGTCCGAGCAACGATCCAACGACATCACCCCGTTGACCAGATTATGGGTGACATAAGCAAGGGAGTAACTACTTGCTCAAGATTAGCTAACTTTTGTGAGCATTACTCATTTGTCTCTTCTATTGAGCCTTTCAGGGTAGAAGAGGCCTTGCAGGATCCAGATTGGGTGTTGGCTATGTAGGAAGAGCTCAACAACTTCAAGAGAAATGAAGTTTGGAGTCTGGTGCCACATCCAAAGCAAAATGTTGTGGGAACCAAGTGGGTGTTCCACAACAAGCAAGATGAGCACGGGGTGGTGACAAGAAACAAGGCTCGACTTGTGGCAAAAGGTTATGCCCAAGTCGCAGGTTTGGATTTCGAGGAGACTTTTGCTCCTGTGGCTAGGCTAGAGTCTATTCGAATTCTATTAGCCTATGTCGCTCACCACTCCTTCAGGCTATTTCAAATGGATGTGAAAAGCGCTTTCCTCAATGGGCCAATAAAGGAGGAGGTATACATGGAACAACCCCCTGGCTTTGAGGATGACAGGTACCCCGACCATGTGTTCAAACTCTCTAAGGCGCTCTATGGACTTAAGCAAGCCCCAAGAGCATGGTATGAATGCCTTAGAGATTTCTTAATTGCTAATGCTTTCAAGGTTGGGAAAGCCGATCCCACTCTTTTTACTAAGACTTGTGATGGTGATCTTTTTGTGTGCCAAATTTATGTCGATGACATAATATTTGGTTCTACTAACGAAAAGTATTGTGAGGAGTTTAGCAGGGTGATGACTCAAAAGTTCGAAATGTCGATGATGGGCGAGTTGACCTACTTTCTTGGGTTCCAAGTGAAGAAACTCAAGGATGGCACCTTCCTCTCCCAAACGAAGTACACTCAAGATCTTCTCAAGAGGTTTGGGATGAAGGACACCAAGCCCGCGAAGACACCGATGGGAACCGACAGGCATGTCGACCTCAACAAAGGAGGTAAGTCCGTTGATCAAAAGGCATACCGGTCCATGATAGGGTCATTACTTTATTTATGTGCTAGTAGACCGGGCATTATGCTTAGTGTATGCATGTGTGCTAGATATCAATCCGACCCCAAGGAATGTCACCTTGTGGTCGTTAAGCGAATTCTTAGGTATTTAGTTGCTACGCCTTGCTTCGAGATCTGGTATCCAAAGGGGTCTACCTTTGACTTGATAGGATATTCAGACTCCGATTATGTCGGGTGCAAGGTTGATAGGAAGAGTACATCGGGGACGTGCCAATTCCTAGGAAGGTCCCTGGTGTCTTGGAGTTCCAAGAAACAAACATCCGTTGCCCTATCCACCGCTGAGGCCGAGTATGTTGCCGTAGGACAGTGTTGCACGCAACTACTTTGGATGAGGCAAACCCTCCGGGACTTTGGCTACAATTTGAGCAAAGTCCCACTCCTATGTGACAATGAGAGTGCAATCCGCATGGCGGATAATCCTGTTGAACACAGCCGCACTAAGCACATAGACATCCGACATCACTTCCTGAGAGACCACCAGCAAAAGGGAGATATCGAGGTGTACCATATTAGCACCGAGAACTAGCTAGCCGATATCTTTACCAAGCCGTTGGATGAGAAAACTTTTTGCAGGTTGCGTAGTGAGCTAAATGTCTTAGATTTGCATAACATGGATTGATCTATAGCATACATGTGTTCTATGCCTTTCATCATGTTACTTTATGCATTTTGTGTTATCTATTTGTGGTGCTCAAGTTGTACAAAATCTCCCCGAACCTCACAAGTCCATATGCAAATGGTGCACATATTTAGGGGGAGACATGCTACAACTTGACCCTTTGAGACTAATCTTTGTGTTTGAGTATACTCGATATAGTCTCAATAGTGAATTGAAAGGGAAAGGTGAACTTGGATGATGCAAAGACTTCCACTGCACTCCGGTATTAGTGTACTCTCTTCCAAGTTCATACTTCTGCTCTCATTGCCTCTTTTTGCTCTTAATTGACATTTTTGGTGAGGCAATGGGGTTAAAGGGCCAATAATGATCCCGTTTTGGTGCTTAATGCCAAAGGGGGAGAAATTCAGGCCAAAGCAAATGGATCAGCTACCACTTGTGAATTTCAAAAATAATAGAGTTAGAATTTTTGATTTATCCAAAATACTCTTATTGCAAAATTTGGTCTCTTGTGGGGGAGAATTTTGATTATGGGAAAAAGGGGGAGTTTTTGGCACTTGATCAATTTTACTCTTGGAATAACTCTTTATGTGCCCAAACAAGTGTGTTTGACTTAGAGATAGGCAAATGAATTTGATTTGCAAAAACAAACCAAGTGGTGGCAAAGAGCAATCCAAATATGCCAAATTATAGTCAAAAATGATTTGGTCTTCAATTGCATTGATGTTGCACTTCTTTTGGTTCCTTTTGGTTGTGTTGGCATAAATCACCAAAAAGGGGGAGATTGAAAGGGAAATGTGCCCTTGGGCAATTTCTATAATGTTTTGGTGATTAAGTGCCCAACACATTTAATTAATTTCTAATGTGCCAAATAAAGTGAGAAGTACAAATCAAGGAAAAAGATATGTTTCTAGACTTGGTGAATTGTTTTGTGTACTAACATGGTTATCCAAGTGCTAGAAATAGTGACTAAAGAAGAAGAAAGGAAAAGGCAAAAGCTTGGCTCTATGCAGCCAATCCTCAGCTCGGTCTGGCACACCAGACAGTGTCCGGTGCGCCAGGCTGGTCCACGTGAAAAGGCCGCTCTCGGGACTCGACAACGGAGTAAGGCTATAATTCACCGGACTGTCCGGTGAGTCATCAGCGGCGAACTCGTCGCTCTCGGGAAAAGCAAAGGGGCGACTTGGCTATAATTCACCGGACTGTCCGGTGAGCCAACGGTCGCCAGCGCCAACGGTCGGCCACGCAATCTTCGCGCGACACGTGGACTGCTCCAACGGTCGGCTGGTGCACCGGACTGTCCGGTGTGCACCGGACTGTCCAGTGCGCCAACCAGCCTAGAGGAGCAACGGTCGGATATGCCAAATTTGGAAGGAGATCACGCACCGGACCGTCTACAGGACCTGTCCGGTGGGGCACCGGACTGTCCGGTGCGCCACTCGACGGAAGGCAAGGATAGCCTTCCATGTTGACCTCCAACGGCTCCTAGCTGCCTTGGGGCTATAAAAGGGACCTCTAGGCGCATGGAGGAGTCACCCAAGCATTCTCTAAGTATTCTAAAGCATCCAGACTCTGCTCCCGCGCATTCGCTTCATTGTGTTAGTGATTTGAGCTCCATTTGAGTTGCAAACTCCATGTGTTGTGTTTCGAGCTCAAGTCGTGACTTGTGTGCGTGGTTGTGCTGCAAATTTGAGTCTTGTGTATGTTGCTCTTCCCAACCTTACTCTGTGCTTTCTTTGTGATCAATATTGTAAGGGCGAGAGGCTCCAACTTGTGGAGATTCCTCGCAAATGGGAAAATACTCTAAGGAAAATACCGTGGTATTCAAGTTGATCATCGGATCACTTCAAAGGGGTTGAGTGCAACCCTTGTCCATTGGGACGCCACAACGTGGAAGTAGGCAAGTGTTACTTGGCCGAACCACGGGATAAAAATCGCGTGTCTTGTGTTGATCTCTCTGTGATTGTTTGTGTTCACAAGAACTCGCTTCAAGCTACTTAACCGTACTAACACTCATAACTAAGTTTTGTGGCTATTAGTGTCTGATTTTTATAGGATCACCTATTCACCCCCCTCTAGGTGCTCTCAATTTTGTCCCGAAGATCCTGAAGAAAGAAACACCTTCGGTAGGTCCTCTCAAAAGCAGTGCCGAAGCTATCACCCATAAAGCTTCGGCATAGTGACATGTCCCAAAACGAAGGAGTGAACCGACTTAAAGATGAAATGACTAATCGACCCATGATAGTTTGTGTCATGATTGTAATCGATTGTAAAGGGCATAATTGTAATTTCATACAGGCTGCGCCCTGTGCCTATAAATAGATGAACAGCACCCTCGCACTGTTCATGCTATCTTGTAATCACTTGCACGCGACACCTGGATTATTGCCTTCTGTCAAGTCAAAGGTATAAATGTGATTAAATGTTATGTTTTAATATTTGAGTTTGTATAATGAAATATATGAATAAGTTTAAGTGCTTTAAGATATTATTCTCTCATGTCATACATATCTTATCTTTGATTATTTCATAACCTTAGTCATGAAGGTACACCCTTCATGACCTTCGTCCGAAGATCATTATACCTTTGAGGAGATAATGCTTCGATGGACGAAGGGCTTTAACATTTAACATTTTATGTTGCCTTGTTCTTAATTCATAGTATTTGAGAACAAGTCTCCAACATTGGCGCCCACCTCCGGTGAACTCACTTCCACTTTTTGAGCTGGTGGCTTCGTTCAACAACCAAGTTGAAGCTGCTTCGGCTACGAAGTTGGTGCTCCCGATAACAGGCGGTTCATGCTCAGAGTCAGCCAACAAGAAGCAGAAGAAGGAGTCTCAGAGGAGGGTACAACATGTCGGGGTGCAGGGACCCTTCATCAAGTCGAAATGGTCCCACATCCCAATTACCTTCTCCCAGGAGGACCTTCAGCTCAAGGATTACCCTCACAATGATGCTATGGTCATTTCTTATGTCATTAAGGGATTTCTAGTCCACAATGTTCTGGTTGATACAGGCAGTGCAGCGGATATTATATTTGCCAAGGCCTTCAGACAGATGCAAGAACCAAAGGATAAGATTCATGACGCTACACCCTCTTTGTGGCTTCGGAGGAAGGCAGATCGTAGCACTCGGCAAGATCACGATGCCAGTGACCTTTGGATTTGTCAACAATACAAGGACTGAGCAAGTTGTGTTTGATATTGTCGACATGGAGTACCCCTACAATGCAATCATTGGTCGTGGGACACTCAATGCTTTTGAAGCAATTCTTCATCCAGCATATCTATGCATGAAGATATATTCAGATCAAGGGCCTATTGCTATTCATGGAAGTCAGGAAGCTGCCAGAAAGGCTGAAGGAAACTGGACAGTTTCAAAAGCAATCCATAATATAGATGGAGCCGAAGCTTGTGAGCAGTATAAGTACAGAAGGGAGAAGGTTGCTTCGGCCGATCAGTCGAAGCCCATGCTTCTATGTGAAGATATAGCAGAGCAGAAGGTATTACTGGGATCTCAATTATCTAAGGAGCAGGAGAAAACCCTAATAAGGTTTTTGTTCAACAACAAAGATGTCTTCGCATGGTCATCCAACGATCTCTGTGGTGTCAACAGGGACGTCATTGAACATTCGCTCAATGTCGATCCATCCATCAGACCAAGAAAACAGAGGCTTCAGAAAATGTCTGATGACAAAGACGAAGGTGCTCGAAATTAAGTGAAAAGACTTCTTAGTGCTGGAGTCACCAGAGAAGTAAAATACCCAGAATGGCTAGCCAACATTGTTATGGTGAAGAAGGCCAATGGTAAATGGAGAATGTGCATTGATTTTAATGATCTCAACAAGGCTTGTCCAAAGGATGAGTTCCCATTACCAAGAATAGATTCTCTAGTGGATGCAACAGCTTCGTCAGAGCTCATGAGTCTACTAGACTGTTATTCAGGCTACCACCAAATCTGGATGAAGAAGAAAGATGAGCCAAAATCGAGCTTCATAACCCCCAGTGGTACATATTGTTATCTTCGGATGCTTGAGGGGCTCAAGAATGCTGGAGGAAGCTTCAGTAGAATGACAGCCAAAGTCCTTCACTCTCAGATAGGCAGAAATGTGCCAACATATGTTGATGATGTCATAGTAAAGAGCACGAAGCAGGAAAATCAGATTGCTGATCTGCAGGAAACATTTGCTAATTTTAGGCAAGCTGGCCTAAAATTAAATCCAGAAAATGTATCTTCGGAGTAAAGAAGGGAAAATTCCTTGGTTGTCTAGTTTCAACGAAGGGGATCGAAGCTAATCCGAATAAAATCGAAGCTATTCTTCGGATGGAGCCGCCAAGCACAAAGAAGGGGGCTCAACGGCTGACAGGAAGACTGGCATCTTTAAATCGATTCATATCTAGATCAGCAGAGAGAAATTTACCATTCTTTGAAGTGCTGAAGTCGGCCGAAGTCTTTCAATGGGGATCAGCTCAACAGAAAGCCTTCGAAGAGCTGAATTAATACCTGATAGATCTAACAACGCTAACTCCACCCATGCCAGGGGCTCCTCTGCTATTGTATGTGGCATCTTTGCACTCTGCAGTAAGTGCGGCGCTTGTACAGGAGAAGCTTGAAGGACAAACTGAAAAGCAAGTCCCAGTATATTTTGTCTCCAAAGTATTAAGCTTATCAAAGAAAAATTACACAGAATTGGAGAAAGTGTTGTATGCTGTATTAATGGCCTCCAGGAAGCTTCGGCATTATTTTCAAGCTTACCATATAATTGTTCCTTCATCATAGCCTCTTAAGGATATTATGAGGAACAGAGAAGCTACTGGAAGGGTTGGAAAGTGGGTCGCAGAGCTCAATGAATTCACCATTGACTACGTGCACAGGTCTTCAATTCAATCCCAGGCGCTAGCAGACTTCATCGCTGACTGGACGCCAGGGGCTCACGAAGAAGGGACAAGCAAGGATACCGAAGCTTGGACGGTGTTCTGCGATGGTTCTTGGGGAACCTTCAGTGCAGGAGCAGCTGCGGTCCTAGTGGCACCTTCAAAAGTCAAAACATGTTTTGCAGTCAAACTGGATTTCAATTGCACAAATAATATTGCTGAGTACGAAGCACTTCTATTGGGGCTTCGGAAACTAAGGGCAATGGAAATAAGAAGGGCCATCCTAAAGACTGATTCTCAAGTTATTACTGGCCATGTGGATAAGAGCAGCAAGGCAAGAGATCCGAAGCTTAAAAAATATCTGGATGCAGTCCGAAGGTTGGAAGCTTCCTTCGAAGGTTTTTTCGTCAAGAATATTCCAAGAGGTGAAAATGAGCATGCAGATTTGCTAGCCAAATCAGCGGCTCAGGGGCTCCCCCTACCCTCCGAAGTATTTTTTGAAGCAATAAAAGCACCTTCAGTTGAGCTCATGGAGAAAGCAGTGCTTACTATTTCTCCAGTTCACAGTGAAGACTGGAGAACTGAAATAATATCTTTCCTTCAAGGCAATTGTCTTTCAAGTGACGAAGCTTATAACAAAAGAATGGAGGCAAGAACAAGACCATATGTAATAATAGAAGGGGAATTGTATAAACATGGAGTTTGCTCACCACTTCTTAAGTGTTTATCAAGAGCTGAAGGTATGGAATTAATGAAAGAGATACATGCAGGTCTGTGTGGATCTCACATTGGATCCAGGCCCTTGTTGGTAAACGTTTTTCGACAAGGATTTTATTGGCCGAAGGCAGCTTCGGATGCAGCATAATTAGTTCAAAAATGCGAAGGCTATCAAAAATGTGCAAAAGATCAGAAGCAACCTTTATCTCTCACTCAATTAATACAACCCACTTGGCTGTTGCAAAGGTGGGGCCTCGATTTGCTAGGCCCACTTCCACCAGCACAAGGAAATCTAAAATATGTTGTGGTGGCGGTAGAGTATTTTTCCAAGTGGATTGAGGCGAAGCCTTTAGCCACAATAACTTCGGTCACGGTCCAGAAATTTTTCTGGCAAAATATTGTTTGTCGCTTCGGAGTGCCGAAGGCTATTACTATGGACACGAGACACAATTCAATGCTGAAGCTTTCAAGGAATTCTGTGAACAAATTGGCACGAAGATTCATTTTGCATCGATCAAACATCCGGAGTCAAATGGACTTGTTGAAAGAGCCAATGGCATTATAATGACGGGAATAATGAAGTTAATCTTCAATCAGCCCAGAGGAAAGTGGCCAGATGAATTGATCAAAGTGGTGTGGAGCCACAATACAACAATATCAAGGTCAACAGGTTTTACACCGTTCAAACTATTGTTTGGTGACGAAGCAATAACTCCAGAAGAAGCTAAGGCAGGATCAATAAGAACAGTAGCTTCGGCAGAAGACGAAGCTGATTATTCTATGGCAAAAGATGCTATAGAAGGGATCAGGCTTCAGGCCGTGGAGAATATCAATAAATACCAAGCCGAAACAATAAAATGGCGTGACAGAAAAGTTCGTCTAAAGAACATTAAGCCAGGGCACTAGGTACTTCGGAGAGTGGCCAACCCAGATACAGTACGCAAGCTACAGCTGAAGTGGGAAGGACCTTTTTTGGTAGTATCTTCGTCAAGACCTGGCTCTTACAGAATAAAAGGATATAGACGGCAACGACATTCCTAGATCTTGGAATGCGGATGAGCTTCGGCGGTATTATGTTTAGCTTGATGTAATCTTTTTATTATTCCTATGGCACCCTTTTCCTTTCCGAAGGGGGGGAAAGGTTTTTAATGGGGCCATAGCATGTAATTTCTCTTTTTCTTATTCAGCTCTACGAGAGCAAAATCCCCCAAAAATGTAAATGTAAAAATTGAGCATGCACCATCGAGTGCAGGCAAAAAGGAAAAAAAAACAAGAAGAAGCTCGAAAGTCGTCCCTAAGGGGATGCAGAGCACGACAAAGCTACAAAAAGCCATTCCTAATGGAGCGCAGCGTAAGTTTTCTGTTCAAAAGTCGTTCCCAAGGGAATGCAGAGCTTACAGCAAAAAGTCAACGCTGATACCGCCGAAATATAAGGCAAAGCGCGAAAAGTCAATGCGATATCGCCGAAATAGAAGGCGAAAAAGTTCAAAAGACGTTCCTAAGGGAATGCGGAACTTACAGCGAAAAGTCAGCGCTGATACACTGAAAAATAAGCAGTGAAGCCAAAAAATAAACGACAAAGAGACTTCGGTCATTCCCAAGGGAATGAAGGCTATGGTTGTGGCTTCGTATGCGTGTGTTTGGACATTCATTTGCACGACACATTACATCATACATTTGCATTCATAAACATTCATTTAGACATACATAGGGTCATCATCATCATAACATAGGCAGATGCTTCGGCTCTAAAGATAAGGCTTCGGCAAAAATAAAAAGAAGCAGTTTCATGCTTCATTGTGTACGAAAAGAAGGGAAGGTGTTTTTCGCCTTCGGCTCAAAAAATGCTAGTTTCGTTCACATCAAAGCACTTCATACATTGGTGGAAAGGTAAAAATATATTACAAGGTATGGACAAAATTTACAGAGTAAAGCCTAATTCTTAAATTACAATATTCTTTACAAAGGTTATTACAAGAGTTCTTAGAGTTTTTTCCACAGCTATCTATTCAAGCTTCATCATTATCTATTAAGCTTCAGCTTTGTGTCCTTCAGCTTCGTCATCTTGCTCCTCAGCTTCGTCATCCTGTACATATTCAAGTATTGTAAGGAAAATTCAAGTTTAAAGGAAAAAAGTAAGCACAAGGTATGATTTTGTTACCGGCTTAAGATGACTTCGTCACCAGCTATGCTTCGTCCACCCTTCATCCCTACTAGTTTTATAAATCTGTTTCCTATGCTTCGGGCAAGACTGGGAATATCAACCAGATCTGCTGGTGATAAACTAAAGTTGGGCCTATTGACAATTTTTCCATGTGAGCAACCAGATTTCAGGAAGGCGACAGCTGTGCCCCGAGAAGCTACCAGGGCACAGAAATCACCATGTCCGGCTATAATTTCATCAAGGTCATCAACTTCACCCTCGATATGTTCGAAGGCCCCCGGCAGGTCTTTAGCCGAAGGACTAAATTTTTCACAGCTGGCTCCAACCGAATTGAAGATCTGCTTCAGCCGTTGTACACATCGGTTACTGAACTCCAGACATTTGTTTTGAAGCTCTGTCAATGATTTTTGCAAACTTGAACTTTTCTCGACCTCAGCTTCAAAATTTGCATTAAACTTCTGCTTTTCCTGTTCGAAGCTTTCTGATTTTGAGAGAAGCTCCGTATTTAACTTTGCAATTTTAGCTTTAGCTTCTGTCAATAAACCTTCTGTTGTCTGAAGCTCGAAATCCTTCTTTTCAAGAGCAGCTGCTTGATCTTTTATTTTGCTTTCTAAACCCTCAATTATAACTTCATGTTTTTATCTTCAAGATCTTGTTGCATTCTCAAAGCTTTACTCAACAGCATACTCTGTGCACAAAGCAACCTTTGTTAGAAAACACCTTCATTGTTAAAAACAATAAAAAGTTAAAGAAAAGTTTTTACCTTGAAATTGGAATAGAATAAACTACCGACGATGTGCTGTCGTCGGTAGCGGCTAATGTCTGTCTCAAGCTTCGGGAAACCAATACTCTTTGATAGAGTACCGATAACCTTCGCTCCGGTTTGATCTCGGACGCAGCCTAACTTTTCATCGTCAACACCACCGAAGAGTAGTGCCCCTGGTTGATATCCATAGGATATGGCATATTCTTTTAACTCTTCTTTCTGAGCCTTCGTCAACTCTTGTCCAACTAAGTTTTGAAAATTGAAAATTTCCTCTCCCGAAGCATCTTCAGCTATTTCCTTCTCCTTCTCAGGTACTGTAGCCATGGATTCTTCAGCGGCTGCGGCAACTTCTTCTGTGGCCATGTCTAGAAGTATCTTATCAATGTTAGAAAGTGTGCTTTCTAAATGTACATCTTCGGCTGTGGCAGCTTCGGCAGCTGCAGCTTCAGTAGGTGCAGCTTCGGTAACTGTTGCGCTCTCAACAGCTGGTGCCTTCGAAGCCGAAGCTGCTGGTGGTGTCCATTCAATAACTTCTGTCATTGTAACAATTCTTCGTTTTTTCGGCCCAGCTGCTATTGGGGACTTGTCCTTAAATGCTATAAATTAAGAACAAGGCAACACAGAGATTGTTAAACGTTAAAGTCCTTCGTCCTTCGAAGCATTATTTCCCTTGGGATATAATGAGTTTCAGACGAAGGTTATGAAAGACATACCTTCATCAGTACAACAAATAATGAAGAAGGATTCATATAAAGTATGAGAAATAACATAAACACTTAAATATTATTATTAGCTCATTTTTATTTTATTATTATGGAAAAATAGAAATGATAACAAATTACAAATGTACCTTCGGCTTGAAAGAAGGCAAAAGTACAAGCGTGACGCAAAAGCAAATGCCAAGTCAGCGTGAACAGTACGGGAGCACTGTTCATCTATTTATAGGCACGGGACGCAGCCCATGTAAAATTACACCCATGCCCTTTACATTTGCTAATAACTCTATAGTAATCCATCGGGGTCTAAATAGCCTTTTCCCCTTTAAGTCGGTTTCCTTTTCTGCTATCACGCCGAAGCTCCCCTACGCATAGCTTCGGCTCTGCGCCATCCTTCGTATTCTTTGTGCTTCTTCACGCTGTGGTTTTGACTTAAGTCTGAAGGTACCTGTTCATGTATCATACTCTAGAAACATTGTTAAATCATGTTTTTGAGGACCTTCGGAAGCCGAAGGCCCCCAACAGTAGCCCCTCGCAATATTAATTTGTTAGAATGATAAATGCAGATTGCGATATGGACGAAGGCCTTAAGCCGAAGGTCCGAAAAAACACCTTCCCTTTGCTAGAATAGCAACAGTCAATGACAAGCGGGGCCCTCCCACTTGCAAGGCACTAGGCGTATAAATAAGAGCACACCGCGAGCTCATTTGGCACGCTTTCTTGCCATCTGCTCTTGCTTTCCCAATTGTTAGCTCTTGCATACCAACGCTTGCTTGGTTTTTTAAATTTTCTAAGCTTCCGCTTTGAGAACATCTTTTTCCAACATTTCTGAAGATGTCTGAAGATAAAAAAGTTGTTGCCGAAGTGAAGCTGAGTCTTTCTGAGGAGAAGAATCTTGGGTTTCTTGAATCAATAGCAAAGACAAATACAGAGAAGATCATTAAGGAGATTTTAGAAGGTTTATCTGAAGACACTGGTGATAGTGACAGTTATGATGTGGAAAGTGGGGGCGAGGACTCCGAAGATCGACCATGGCGACCAAGTCACGCAGTCTTCAGAAAATCAACTATTAAGCAGAGTCATCTTGACAATAAGAGGGGAAGATATTTTCGAGATATGCTCTGGTGAGGGCTGACGATGGAGACAAGACTGCTCCTACTCCCGAAGAGAATGAAGTGGTGATCTTCCGAAGCTTTTTCAAGGCTGGGCTTCGGTTCCCCCTAAGCAGTTTTGTGGTTGAAGTTTTGAAGATATTCCAGATTTTTCTTCACCAGATTACTCTCGAAGCTATCATAAGAATGGGAATCTTCGTATGGGCTGTAAGGAGTCAGGGCTTGGAGCCAAATGCAAAAAGTTTCTGCAGCATGCACGAACTTTTATATGAAACAAAACCCTAGGGCAAAGAGCAATACCATAACAATTTTGGCTGCTATAGCTTCGTTGCTCACTCTGGGTCAAGCTGCCCCGTGCCGACTTTTCGGAAGAGATGGCCCGGAGATTGGATGAAGGAATAGTTCTATGTGAAAAATGATTTAAAAGCACGAGAGGATATTAAGGAGATCATCATGCGCCCTATCTGGCAGCGTTTCGGCCTCCGGAAACCGAAGGTGGAAATTGATGAAGCAGCCAAAGAATGCCGAAAGGCCTTTGACATAGTTTGCTCTTTCATCGGGACAGCCTTCAGAGTGTGGCCACTTGTAGAGAAATGGGAAATGCCAAAGGAGACTATCAGCAAGTCTGACGAAGGTGGGCTGGTTAGGTTGAAATACACCTTCAGATATGAAGGTAAGTTTGTTGAGCCAGATGATGATTGGCTGAAATGTATCGAAGCTACAAGCGATGAACTGCTTGGGCCATATTCAAAGGCAGAAGATAACTCGTTATCTGCGGCCTTCGGAGGCCGGAAGAAGAAGAGGCTGAATAGAGTTTTCGATGCTATTGGGTTTATGTACCCTGATTACCGCTACCCGCCGCGGGGGCAGAAGAGAAAGAGTGAAACTTCCGGGAAGAATGCTGCTCCAGCTGCTCCAAGCGAGCCCGCGCCGAAGAGGAAAAAGGTGAAGGTCCTTACTCACCGGCCGTGATATATTGAACCGGCCGAAGTGCCCGAATTTGGCGGCGAGACCTCTTCGGCTACTAAAGCCGAAGAATCTGCCCTCACACAGAGGAATGAAGAACCGGCTACAGTGACGAAGGCATCACCAGCCAAATCAGGTGAGCCAAAGGCCATTAATATTGAAGAGGCAGAGGTCGAAAAAACAAAAATATTAGAAGTTATAAGCCCTTCGGCAGAGGTGACAGTGCCGAAGGCGCAAAAGGATCTTACAACGACCCCCAAGAGGAAAAGGATGGTCAATGTACTAGATGTACTGGAGACAATAAAGTCTTCAAGCACCACTCCGAGGAAAACTGCCGAAGCGTCAAAAACGCAAATTGAAACAAAACTATCCGAAGCCGAAACTGCAAAGAGCCAGACCGAGACCGAAGTTGGGCCTTCAGAGCCCGCCAAGGAGAAATCCTTGGAAACCAGAAAAGAAGAAACAGAAAAAGAAACTGCAGAGCAAATTCAGTCTGAAAAAACTACTATTCCTACTCCCGAAGCATCTTGCCAAGTTCTTGATTATACTATGCCCAAAAACTGAAATACCCGAAAGGGGCATTGATATTCAACGGCAGTGAAGAAGAAGATTTCTTGTATTGTCTCCCAGACAGCAAGGAGATCTCTGTCTGCCGGGAGATGGGCAAAAGCTTTGGATTCTCGACACTAGAAGACGGGCTCTCGGTGCTATCAAAAGATGAATTGGCCGACAGCTTAGCATACAATAACTTAAAGGTGAGAGAATGAGGTTGTTGTACTTAAACACAAAATTTTTCCATTTGCTTATACTTAATACCGCACTCTTTTACAGGGCCTTATTCTTAGCAACGCCCTCAGGGCGCAAAAAAGTGCTGAAGACGAAGGATGTACTATAGCTTTGAACAACCTTCGTTCCGAAGTAATTGAACTAAGGAACGAAGGTCTTGAAAAAGACAAAATATTAAACTCATTGGTGAATAAAATAAAAGAAGACGAAGCTACTTCCCAAGCCCAAGCTGAAGCCCAAAAATGTGAAATTGAGGATCTTCGGAAACAGCTGGCAGAAGCAAAATTAAAATGTGCTATCGCCGAAGCTGACCGGGACGCCAGTGATTACTGGAAAAACTATTGGGAGAAAACGGTTGTAGAACTTCGCTCTTCAAGAGAAAAATGTTATGAAAAATCCATAGAATGTGTGGGAAGAATAAAAACTAGCTTCGCCAATGTTGGCGCATACTCCAGCGAGGACAACTTCGCAAGAGGCGATCCTGAGGGCCCGATTGCCTGGATCAGCAACGAAGCCGAAGCTTTTGAGGAAATTTTGAGCGGTCGTGGGGATGTCTGCGCCTTCTCAGGTGCCAGAGAAATTGCGGCCATTTTGGAGAAGATAGGTTGTGAACATGTAAATCTTTGGCGCAAAACGAAGCTGCCTTATCTATTGAAGATACAAAAGACCCCTCGGCCGAAGCAAGCTTAGTTGGTGGAAAGTTTTTCACCGACATCTGGGAAAATGGCGGCCGAGGGATGGCCCACGAAATTATAAAGAAAAGTGAAAAAGATACTCATGATGCTAGAGAAGCAACAAAGGCAGCTGAAAAGGCTGCAGAACTTGAAAGGCAGATAGGTATTGCCTAATTGTTTTTAACTTTATGTTTTATTTTTGTGACTTCGGACTTATTTATGTTTTATATCGCAGCCGAACTATCTCCTCCCCTGGAGCCCTTCGAGTCATTGGCCGACCCCGAAGCAAAAAAGGAAGATGAAATTACTAAGATGGCCGAAGCTATTATGGACGAAGCTGTTACTCGACTACTAAACGAAGCTGCGGAAGCAGTTCTAAAAGAAGAATAGCTTATTATTGTAAAAACATTTGGAATATTAATGTAATATTTGCTGAACAAAGTGTGTAATATTTTGTAGTGTTGAATGTAATATATGAGGTGTCTGTAATTCAATTTTTTACGATGCATGAAACTTTATGTACATACCGTTTTTGAGCCTTCGGCGAAAAAACGCCTTCCCTTCTTTTCATGCTTCGTGAAGAATACCCATATTTCGTAAAAACATTATGCTTCGTAAGCAATAGATCTCCTTTGATATTAGAGTTGATGAAGATGTACTTCTTCAAAACTTATTTTGTGCCTTGGCACAACTTCTTCGAAACAATTTCCGAAGATCATCATTGTATCCCCTTCTTGTGCCATTGATGCAATATGATGTATGATGCCATGTTATGCGAATGATGTGATGATGTTATGCTATGCAAAATGATATTTGTGATGAAGATACACACACATTCCCACAATAGAACACACAATCTCTTTGTCGTTTATTATTCGGCTTCACCGTTTATTTTTCGGTGTATCAGCGTTGACTTTTCGCTGTAAGTTATGCATTCCCTTAGGAACGTCTTTTGAACTTCTTCGCCTTCTATTTCGACGGTATTCGCGTTGACTTTTCGCGCTTCGCCTTATATTTCGGCAGAATCAGCGTTTATTTTTCGTTGTAAGCTCTGCATTCCCTTTGGAACGACTTTTGAGCAGAAAACTTACGCTGCGCTCCCTTAGGAACGACTTTTTGTTGCTTCGGCAAACTTACGCTGCGTTCCTTAGAACGACTTTTTGTTGCTTCAGCAAAACTTACGCTGCGTTCCTTAGAACGACTTTTTGTTGCTTCGGCAAAACTTACGCTGCGTTCCTTAGAATGACTTTTTGTTGCTTCATCAAAACTTGTAATATGTTTGTGAACCCCACATTCTCTTGAGAACAACTTTCGTGGTTCGCCGATTTTTGGAACTTCGTGAGTCTGTGAAGAAGGTTATTATATCATGACAATTACGAAGCTATTACAAGAGATTGAAAACAACAAAAGAACTAGGCTTTCAATGATTGTTCCTTATTAAAAAAAGAAAATGATGACGAATGCAAAAACTAATTTAGAGGTAGGATATCTCTTAGTAGATGTGCTTCGATTCTAGCACAGTACTGTTGACTGTGCGAGCTTCGGACTGCTCCCTAAAGTCTCGCTGCTGGTGAGTGTGCTGGCTCCCTTCTGGCAGCTGGCCTTGGGGATATGCGGGTTGCATTGGTGGTGGAGGTGGAGGCTATTGCCAAGATGCCTGAGGTTGGCTTGCCGAAGCAACAGAAGCTGCAGGATGGTTACCCACATACTCTGGTATGTACGGTGAATGATACGAAGCAGTATGCATAACTTGCTTCGGCTGGTTCTGTTGGGCTGCAACTTCTGCTATCTCCTTCTGTTTCTGGATGGTGACATGGCACATACTTGTAGTATGGCCCTTGTCCTCACCGCCGAATAGGCAATAAATTTTCCTGGGCTGATCCCCAAACCTTCCATCGAAGCCCCTGGCGCCTCTGCCCCTTGGAGCTGGAGGCCGAGGACAGCTTTGTTGCTGCCCGAAGCCTAGGAGAAATATTGCGACCTCTGCTGCTGACCTCCTCTGTCGTCATTCTGAGTACAGTGGATTGATCTGACGTGCCTTGGGTGGACTCTCCCTCCGAAGCCCCTGGTCATTTCGGAGAACCTGTAAGCTTCCTCTCTTCTCTGCCAAAAGTCATTATCAGCGCGGATGTATTCATCCATCTTCTGAAGCAATTTCTCCAGGGTCTGAGGGGGCTTCCTGGCGAAGTATTGGGCCGTAGGTCCTGGCCGAAGCCCCTTGATCATGGCCTCAATGACAATTTCATTAGGCATTGTTGGCGCTTGTGCCCTCAGACGCAAGAACCTTTGGACATACGCCTGAAGGTATTCTTCGTGATCTTGCGTGCACTGGAACAAAGCTTGAGCAGTAACCGGCTTTGTCTGAAACCCTTGGAAACTGGTGATCAGCATGTCCTTCAGCTTTTGCCATGATGTGATTGTTCCTGGCCGAATAGAGGAGTATCAGGTTTGTGCAACATTCTTGACTGCCATGACGAAAGATTTTGCCATGACTGCAGTATTGCCTCCATATGAAGATATGGTAGCTTCGTAGCTCATCAGAAACTGCTTCGGATCTGAGTGTCCGTCATACATAGGGAGCTGGGGTGGCTTGTAAGACGGGGGCTAGGGTGTAGCCTGCAGTTCTGCTGACAGAGGAGAAGCATCATCAAAAGCAAAATTTCCATGATGGAAATCTTCATACCATTCATCCTCGTTGTAAAAGCCCTCTTGGTGCAGCTCTCTGTGTTGGGGTCTTCGGTGTTGCTCATCTTGAGTAAGATGACGTACTTCTTCAGTGGCTTCGTCAATCTGCCTTTGTAGATCAGCTAGCCGAGCCATTTTTTCCTTCTTCTTTTGCACTTGCTCATGAAGCATCTCCATATTCCTGATCTCTTCGTCCAACTCATCCTCTTGGGGTGTTGGACTGGTGGCCTTCCTCTTCTGGCTTCGGGCCTCTCGAAGAGAAAGGGTCTCCTGGTTCGGGTCCAGCGGCTGCAGAACGGCAGCCCCTATCGCTGAAGCTTTCTTTGGCGACATGACAAAGGTCTATGCTTGCCGAAGGTGGTCGAAAAGGGTTCACCGGAGGTGGGCGCCAATGTTAGGGACTTGTCCTTAAATGCTATGAATTAAGAACAAGGCAACAAAGAGATTGTTAAACGTTAAAGTCCTTCGTCCTTCGAAGCATTATTTCCCTTAGGATATAATGAGTTTCGGACGAAGGTTATGAAGGACATACCTTCATCAGTACAACAAATAATGAAGAAGGATTCATATAAAGTATGAGAAATAACATAAACACTTAAATATTATTATTAGCTCATTTTTATTTTATTATTATGGAAAAATAGAAATGATAACAAATTACAAATGTACCTTCGGCTTGAAAGAAGGCAAAAGTACAAGCGTGACGCAAAAGCAAATGTCAAGTCAGCGTGAACCGTACGGGAGCACTGTTCATCTATGTATAGGCACGGGACGCAGCCCATGTAAAATTACACCCATGCCCTTTACATTTGCTAATAACTCTATAGTAATCCATCAGGGTCTAAATAGCCTTTTCCCCTTTAAGTCGGTTTCCTTTTCTGCTATCACGCCGAAGCTCCCCTACGCATAGCTTCGGCTCTGCGCCATCCTTCGTATTCTTTGTGCTTCTTCACGCTGTGGTTTTGACCTAAGTCCGAAGGTACCTATTCATGTATCATACTCCAGAAACATTATTAAATCATGTTTTTGAGGACCTTCAGAAGCCGAAGGCCCCCAACAGCTGCCTTCTTCGTTATCGAGGGCTCTTTTTCCTTCTGAAAAAGCTTTGTCAGATGCGGCCCCAGTGGACTTAGCTTGATAGGCAAAGATTCAGACATTACCTTTAAGATTTCCTCCATGTCGGTGGCAAAAGGTGTTGCAGCAGTTTCTTCTTCTATATCAGTTGCCTTCTGCTTCGGAGCCGCAACCTTTCTTTTCTTCGAAGCATCTGTCTTCGGCTCAGGCCTCAGCTTTCTCTTTTTCAGTTTTTCTTCATCACCTTCCACCAATTTAGCAGCTTCTTTAATCAAGACGCTGGCAACCCTCTTTCTCTTCTGTCCTTCAGCACCTTGGTCCAGTCGCTCATAATCAGGATACTCAAAGTTCAGAGCATCCATCACCCGGTTTAACCTTCGCTTCGGACGAGTGCCGAAGGCTGCAGTCATTAGTTGATCTTCTTTTTTAGAATAATTGCCAAGAATTTCGTTGCACATAACTTCAATTGTGTCTAACCATTCTTGGCAAGGTACATTGAAATGTTTCTTGAATTTATAATAATAGGGCAACCGAACAAGTTCCCCTTTTTGTTTTCTTCCTTGAGCTTTGGCATGTCCCACTCTTTCAAAGTTGGGAACACTCTAAAAGCCAAGAATTCTTGCACCAGATCCCTAGTGCCAATATGCTCCGCAATAACTCGAAATTCGCCCAGTGCAATTTGGCTTGGACTCTTCGGCGTCATGTTGCACTGGGGCCTAGTTTCTCCGAAGACTAATTCTAGTGGACTTTGGACTAGCTTCTCCTTTTCTTCATCAATTTTGACGTAAAACTATTCAGTCTTCCAGCCAGCTGGCCACTTGGTACGATAGCTGATAACTAGAAACTTCGTATTTTTGCGATAAGCAAAATTGTAGCAGCCGAAGTTTTCATGCAGTCCGTCTTCTCTAGCTTTTGTTTGGTAATGAAGCTCATGTACTCAGCAGAAGGCTTCGGCAAATGGTTCTACCCCCTGGCTTCGGAGGGCCCAGATGTAAACGCTAAGCCTAATGATGGCGTTAGGAGTTAGCTGATGAAGATAAATCCCAAACTTCTTCAAAACATCAGCAATCATCCCATTCAAAGGAAATCTTAATCCTGCTTTAAAGAAGCTTTTGAATACTACCACCTCATCCTTTTCCGGCTTCGGAGTAATTTCCTCTCCGCCAAAACGAACCAGCTCCTTTTTTGCTTCACTGAAATAGCCTAACTTCATCAGCTTAGACATATCACCTTCGGTAATGGTAGATTTCCCAAACTCCAGGTGGCTGGGTTTAGATGGCACGACGATGTAATCATCTTCAGATTCAATTTCCTCAGCATCAACCTGCTCAGCTTCAGCGGCAGGTGCATCCTCCGATACTATCAGCCATGACAGTTTCATCACTTTAGAGATTGGAGCGGTTTCGGCACCTTCGGCTTCCTCTCCGTCGCGAGTAACCCTAGCTGTTGAGCGTACCCTAACCATCTGATGATTGAATTTCTTGTTTTTTGACGAAGTTGAAAATTTTTAATTTTGCCGAAGCTCTTTCTTGTTACGAAGTTTGAGCAAAATGAATAGCTTCGGTTGAGGATGCAGTAAGCAAGCTTTGGCTATGGTCAAATTTTTGGCAGCAAAATAGTGCATTAGCAATGAATGTTGTGGTAACTTCACACCTACCCGTATGTTTATATAGTGCCGCAGGTGGGAAGGTAAATCGTCAAGTCTTCCGCACCGGACAAACAGTCGCCCGTACCCACTGAACGGTGGGCCACAAAGCCCGAGAAGGTGAATCGCCAGGACGCACGCAACCGCTGCATGGTGGGGCCACCTCCCGCTCGGATTATTTTAATCGTTTCTCGGCAACGAGCTCAGGGAAGGTGTTTTCGGATATTCGGCATCCCGAAGCCTAGGAGATTTTTTCACGGATCAAGCTCCTTACAAAAAACGATCTAGCACCGCAAAGAGGCTACTGTTAGGGGTATGCTTCGTAGCCGAAGATCCTGAAGAAAGAAACACCTTCGGCAGGTCCTCTCAAAAGCAGTGCCGAAGCTATCACCCATAAAGCTTCGGCATAGTGACATGTCCCAAGACGAAGGAGTGAACCGACTTGAAGATGAAATGACCAATCGACCCATGATAGTTTGTGTCATGATTGTAATCGATTGTAAAGGGCATAATTATAATTTCACACAGGCTGCGCCCTGTGCCTATAAATAGATGAACAGTACCCCCGCACTGTTCACGCTATCTTGTAATCACTTGCACGCGACACCTGGATTATTGCCTTCTGTTAAGTCAAAGGTATAAATGTGATTAAATGTTATGTTTTAATATTTGAGTTTGTATAATGAAATATATGAATAAGTTTAAGTGCTTTAAGATATTATTCTCTCATGTCATACATATCTTATCTTTCATTATTTCATAACCTTAGTCATGAAGGTACACCCTTCATGACCTTCGTCCGAAGATCATTATACCTTTGAGGAGATAATGCTTCGATGGACGAAGTGCTTTAACATTTAACATTTTATGTTGCCTTGTTCTTAATTCATAGTATTTGAGAACAAGTCTCCAACAGGGAGAAACCAGGAAAATGGTGAAATCCATTGCTCCCATGACCCATCTCATTGTCTATGATCCCTGGGCCTTTTAGTCACACAAGGCCGACAACACATCAAGATGCAAACATAGATCATCAGATGCTATGCAAAGACTCTGTTGTAACTAACTTAAAGGGGAAAAAGGACAGCAATACACATCTTTTGAAACCAAGTTAATGTCAGGAAATGATTACAATATAAGTTCATACACTGAAACAAAGATAATATTCCTAGATGCTTCATTCATAATATTAGTATATGGTGTTAGGAAAGGTTTCATACATTGAGATATACCTTCTCTATCGGGTACACTGTTATCTGGCAGCGGCACACTTATCCTGAGTACCAGAAAATGCAGATAGCTTGCTTGGGGCCCTTGTCTGCATTTTTGGCAAACATCTATCCGATTACTACAAATAAACAAAGGAATTCTAAGAGCAGTGATGATGATGCTAGTTTTGTGAGGCTAGCTCTGTACCAGTTCACCCTTGTCCCATGACTTGCCACCTGATGGGTGTTTGAATGCACTAGAACTAATAGTTAGTTGGCTAATAAAAATTATTAGTGGAATTAGCTAGCTAATAAATAACTACCTAACTATTAACTAATTTACCAAAAATAGCTAATAGCTAAACTATTAGCTAGGGTGTTTGGATGTCTCGACTAATTTTAGCTACTAACTATTAGCTCTAGTGCATTCAATTATCCCCTGAATTACATACATAAGAAATAAAGTTTTTAAAATAAATTTAATTTTAGCACGACAAATTAAGTAGAATTTCGTGGAAACTGAAGAGCACGGAGTACTGTTACATTACCTAGCGTGAACTTCTTGGAGAAGCTCCCGGTCTCCGCACGTAGTACATCACGCGCGCCGTCCATGGAAGAGCTGCTGCACATTTGCAGGCGACCAATGCATCATTCTCTTGGTTAATTTGCAGCATCAGAAAGCCATTGTTTTTGTATCTTGCATGAAGAGATCGGAAGATAATAAACTTGATCGATCGTTTTTATACGCCATGGACATCAGGACATTTGCATATGGACGTACCGAGAGGACCCCTTTGCAGTGACTACACTAGAAGCATGTCTTATGGTAGGTGGCGCTGTTGGCCGTGAGGAGGTCGATGAAGTGGACGGTCTTGTAGCAAGCCGTGCACTTGTCCTGCGTGCCGGTGAAAGACATGGTGACGCGACACCTGTGGTTGCACAAATGCACCCACTCGCCCACAATCCCAATCACTTCTCTTCTCCGCTCGGGTATGTGAGTAAGTAGATGAAAGCTAGCGTTGAAGGATAACAGGTGATGCTTCCACGGCAGGGTACGAGAGCTCCGGGGCAAGCATAGGGCGCGGGCGGGCTCTACGCCACATAGACATCGTCAAGCGAATGCTTGATTTAGAATTACGGGGCAGTGCGTGTCAACTCAGGCACTCAGCTCATGATCTTGTGGGGACAAGGCTAGGGTGCACGACGAACGTGGGGCTGATGAACCACAACGCGGCGGAGTTGTCCAGCATGGACTGCACGGGGCCCTCATCCAGCGGGCAGGCGACGATGAGATAGGTGCCAATAAAGCTTTCAATGGTACACTACAGTAAACAAATTGACTTTCGACGGCCAAAGCTATATGTTGGGGGCGACAGCGAAGACGCTACCCTTGCGCGAAGTCTTCGTCGCCTCGCTACACCAACAAATGCGAGACGATCGGCGCGGCTGCCCTTTATCCTCTCCATTGTAAGACGAAGGCCAGACTCCGACGGAGTCTGCTAGTCCCGCGTCCTCATTTCGTCCGGAGGCCCACGTGGAATTCGGCCCACTGTAACGGGTCCCGCGTGGGCAAGCATATTACGGGCCTCATCTATAATAACTTTTCTGTAATGACGGTCTGTAACCTCCCTCTATGGGAATATTCTGGGGATACTCCGGGTACCCGAGGGTATAAACGTCTTTGTCTTGGGACGAAAGACACTCGGGTACCTATAAATACCCCCGTACAGTGTCCTTGGGAGGCCAGATTAACAGAGCAATTGTCATCTCGCGAGTAAACTTTGTTGGCATTCTCCCCACTCCCCCGTTGGATCAACTTGCCCAGGGGAGTAAGTTTCAACATTGGCGCCCACCGTTCGTGCTACCAACAAACCACCCGCGATGGCACCCAAGAAAGCTAGTTCGAAGGCAGCCCCATCCTTCGACGAAGCAGCGAAGGCAGTGCTGCTAACCGAGAAAAAGGGCAAGGCCCTCGCAGACAACACCCCCAAGAAGCCTACGAAGAAGAAGCTCTCAGCAAGAGACAGCGCAACGAACAACCCACTCCCGAAGGCACCCTACGCACCTGCAGCTCCGTAGGACAACCACAAGTACCACCCCCAGGCTTCTCTTCACCAGAGGGCGAAGACGCAACAAAGGACGGTGAAGTCATCGGCGTCTCAGCCGAAGAACAGCTACAGCTACGGGCCCTGCGCATCAAGAACCGCAACCTCCAAAAGCAGAAAGACATCCTCGAGGCCAAGCGCCAACGTGTCACCGCGCAAGCCAAGGTGCGCCAGATGATATGAGACGAGGAGCAGAGAGCCCGGGAACTCGAGCAAGAGATTGCGCTCATGCAGAGCGAAGGCCAACACGATCTGCAGCACGGCCCGCCCCTCCAACAGCGCGCGCTAGCCGGAGACTTATTCATACCCCAGCGCGGACCCTTCATCCCGCACGCCGCAGCTTTCCAAGGCATCAACTACCTTGATGAGCGAAGCCCCCTAGCTCCGCAACTCCAAGTGTCACCATGGCCCGCCAACTTCAGGGCAGGGACCTACCCCAAGTACAACGGCAACACCGACCCAGCACAATACATCATGAGCTATCAAGTCATCGTCGCATCATCTGGAGTGGATGACGCCACAATGGCCAAGTCTTTCATCATCGCCCTTGAGGGTCCAGCCTTGACCTGGTACACCAGGTTGCCCCCATTGTCCATCGACTCCTGGAAAGAACTCCGAGACAAGTTTCTGCTCAACTTCCAAGGGTACCGACCCGACACCGATGCATTGGCTGAGCTATCACTCTGCAAACAACAAGAGAAGGAAACCCTGCGGGAGTACTACCGCAAGTTCCTGACTCTCAAGTCACAACTGCCTTCGGTCGACGACCACATTGCCATACACTACGCCATCAGTGGCCTTCGGGCTGGCGTCCTATACAGTCACTGCATCAGGGATCCACCCAAAAATCTCCAAGAGCTCTATCAGCTGTTCAAGAAGTATGCCAGATCCGAAGAGCTCCATCAGCGCAAGGTCGAGTCTCAGAGAAAGCCCAAGGACCCTCCGCAGTCCAGCCGAACCTGGACAAGGCCTTCGCAGTCAGACTCCGGACGGGACAGCTGCAGTCAGCAGCAGGTGCACAACATAGCCAACCAGCACCCCGCCGGCGAGGCCATTCGCCGTCAAGAATATCCCCCCTAGGGCCACGGCAATGGCACGCGAGGCCGGGGCCGAGGACGGGCGCAGCAGCCGCGCCGATATTACTGCCTGTTTCATGGCGAAGACTGCGCGCATCCAACAAGGGATTGCCCAGAAACAAAGGCCACAAGGGACAGAATGTCTCGGGCACAACCAGCCGACAACCAGAGAGTTGTCATGCACACATATCACCACCACCACCCACAACCATACAACAACGGCCACGCCCAGCATCCGCCTAACCACGCATATCAGCACCACCAGGAGGTACAAGTTGTACCACCCCCGCTCCCGCCTCCGCATCAACCGAACCCACACCACCAAAATCACCCCCAAGCACCAAAACAAGAAGACTTCGCCAATCAGCCGTATCGTGGAGTCATCCACATGATCACTGGAGGGTCCAGCGTCGACTTCGAGACGAAATGGCAAAAGAGGGATCATTACCGAAGTGTCAACCACGTCGCCCTCACCGGCCCAGTCGTGCAAACGAAGTGGTCACATGTGCCACTAACCTTCGACGCCAGAGATGTCGATCTGCGCAGCGCACCCCACGTTGACGTTATGGTGATCAATTGCAGCGTAGCAGGCTGGGACCTGCACAAAGTCCTAGTCGACAACGACAGCCAAGCGGACATCATCTTCCTGCATGCCTTTGACCGCATGGGCCTCAGCCATAGCTTACTCAAGCGTTCGGACAACCCCTTATATGGCTTCGGCGGCAAAGGCACTTTCCCTATGGGCAAGATAGAGCTACCCCTGTCGTTCGGTGTAGCACCCAATGCGCGAAGCGAACAGGTCACCTTCGACATCGTCGACATGGTCTATCCCTACAACGCTATAATGGGTCGGGGCTCCATCAATACATTTGAAGCGGCCATTCACGAATTGTACCTCTGCATGAAAATTCTGGGCCCGCAAGGTGTGATAACGGTTTACGGTAACCAGCAGACTGCGTGCAACATTGAGAGAGACTTCGTTCCAGGTCAACGGAACGTACACTGCCTTACAACACAGCGCGAAGTCTCCGAGGCGACCCGCCCAACCACCCGACAAAAAAGTAAAACCACAGCTACAGAGCAACGATGGTACGAAGATAGTTCCCCTCGACCCGGAGATTAGCCGCCCTGACTTCGCAAGACGAGGAGAAACTCATCTCTTGTCTCTCTAGAAACAAGGACGTCTTTGCCTGGTCCACCCTCGACCTAGTTGGAGTCAGCCGCACCGTCATCGAGCACAGTCTGGGCATCGACCCTTTGGTGCGCCCAAAAAAGCAGCGACTGCGCAAAATGTCCGATGAAAAAACAGAAGCCGCCAAAGCCGAAGTGCACCGCCTGCTGGAGGCCAATTTCATTGAACCAATCGCCTACCCTACATGGCTCACCAACGTAGTCATGGTACAAAAGAAAAGCGGCAAGTGGCGCATGTGCATTGACTTCACCAGCCTCAATAAGGCCTGTCCCAAGGACAATTTCCTGCTACCACGGATCGACAAGATAGTCGATAGTGTAGCCGGATGCAAAGTCATGTCACTTCTTGACTGTTTCTCCGGCTACCACCAGATATACATGAAGAAGACAAGGCCAGCACCAGTTTTATCACACCCTTCGGCACGTACTGCTTCATCAGGATGCCAGAGGGACTCAAGAACGCTGGGTCAACCTTCTCTCGCCTCACCAAGATGGTGCTTGAGACCAAAGTGGGCTGCAACATTTTCACGTACGTGGACGACATCGTTGTCGCAAGCAAAAATAAAGAAGACCACCTAGCTGACCTCGCAGAGACGTTCGCAAACATGTGGGACCCACGACTTCGCCTCAACCCCGAGAAGTGCGTCTTCGGAGTTCGCCAGGGGAAGATACTGGGCTACCTGGTATCGCACCACGGGATCAAGGCCAACCCGACCAAGATTCAAGCAATCATCAACATGACACCTCCACAGTCAACCAGGGATGTCCAACGTCTGACAGGCAGATTAGCCGCCCTTAACAGATTCATTTCCAAGTCCGTAGAGCGGAGTCTACCTTTCCTCAAGACACTGCGTGGTGCAAAAGACTTCGCATGGGGACCAGAATAGGCGGCAGCCTTCGCTTCACTCGAGCAACACCTGTCAGACTTGGCAATTCTCACCAGTCTAGACCCCATGCTGCCTCTGCTGCTCTACATCGCAGCCTCGCCATATGCAGTCAGCGCAGCGCTAGTCTAAGAGCAAGACAGAGAGGGCACGACCCGGTAGTGTCCAGTCTACTATGTCTCCGAAGTCCTCATGACCTCCAAGTGCAACATGACTGAATTGGAAAAAATCTTTTACGCAGTCGTCATGGCATCGCGCAAGCTGCGTCACTACTTTGAGGCCTTCAAGGTGCGGGTCACCTCAAACAGGGGACTGGGAGAACTATTCAGAAACCCGGAGGCATCCGTCCTAATTTCTAAATGGGCAGCCGAACTCTCCGGGTACCACATCACCTTCGAACCTAGGACAGTAATCAAGTCGCAGGTCCTAGCATACTTCATCGTCGACTGGACTGGGTCGACACGGCAGCAAGAAGAACCTCCAGAGAAGGTGTGGACCATCCACTGTGACGGCGCATAGTGCCATACGGGGGCAGGCGCAGCTGCAATTATCACGTCACCCACAGGCGTCAAGCACAGATATGCAGCACGCCTTAGCTTCGCTTTGGAGTCCGACAGATGCACAAACAACATAGCAGAATACAAAGCCGTCATCCTGGGCCTTCGCAAGCAGAGAGCGCTCGGTGTCACCACCTGCATAGTCAAGACAGATTCCAAAGTAGTTGTTGGCCAGGTCGAAAAAGAATATTCAGCAAAAGACCCCGTACTCATGCAGTATCTCACGGCTGTTCGCAGTCTCGAGAGACAGTTCAAGGGCTTCACCTTACAGCATGTGGACCACGCCAGGAACAAAGAGGCCGACGCGTTGGCTAAGGCAGCGGCCACAGGCAAAACCTTGCCCTCTGACGTGTTCTACCACGTCATTGACACACCATCCGTCCGCAACCCAGAGGTCTTACAAGTAACCAACGACGCTGAAGGCCATCACATCGTCAACCTCATTATGACTGAAGAATGGCGAGCCCCAATAACCCTGTTTCTGCAAGGATATTACCACCCAAGTGACGTCAATGAGGCCAAGCGCCTCAAGCACCAAAGCTGGGACTTCGTACTAGTCGGGGGCTAGCTATACAAGAAGGGTATCAGTCAACCCATGCTAAAATGCGTCACCGAAACCGAAGGCATTCAAATCCTTCGCAAAGTCCACAACGGAACTTGTGGCTCCCACTTAGGGCCCAGGTCCCTCGCTGCCAAGGTGATCCGTCAAGGATTTTACTAGCCTGCGATAATCTGCGCCGCGAATCGAGTCACGAGGTCATGCGAAGCTTGCCAGAAGTTTTCTTCACGCTCGGGAAACCCTTCGCAGTTCACCAAGCTGATCGCCCACACATGGCCACTTCAACCCTAGGGGCTGGATATTGTCGGGCCACTACCTACGGCTCAAGGGAACCTCAAGTTCACCTTCGTCGCCGTCGAATACTTCACCAAGTGGATCGATGCCAGGGCAGTATCCACAATAACGTCGAAGACTGCCCAGAAGTTCTTCTGGCAAAACATTGTTTGTCGATTCAGTGTCCTGTCCGAGCTCACAGTCGACAACGGCAAACAGTTTGACAACCAGGACTTTAGGGACTTTTGCCTCTCCATCGGCACCAAGCCTGCCTTCGCCTTGATATACCACCCGCAATCCAACGGCATCGTCGAGCGCGCCAACAGCAAGATTTTCACTGCCATCAAGAAAGACTTCTCGACGACAAGAAGGGTAAATGGGCCAACCAACTACCTGAAGTAGTCTGGGCCTTAAACACGACCGAATGCCGGGCAACCGGATTCACACCTTTTCGTCTATTATATGGATCGGAGGCCATGACGCCGCAGGAGATAAAGCATGGGTCGCCCCGAACAAGCACATCAGTAGTCCCCGACATCGACGAACCAACGTCTAAAGACCTCATCGACGGAGACCGCGTCCTCGCCATGCAGGCCTTCAACAAATACCAAGCTCAAACCAAGGTCTGGCGTGACAACGTGGTCGTCCCAAGAGAGTTCAACGAAGGAGACCTCGTACTCGTCCGAACCACCCGGACAGAGTCACGGGGCAAGCTAGAGCCGAAATGGGAGGGTCCATTCATTGTCAAGACGAAGGCGTCCCCCAGCGCGTACAGGCTATGAACACCCTCCGACGAAGACTTAGAGCACTCCTGGAACATTGATAATCTCCGCAAATTTTTTGTTTAACCCTCAGGGCCCACGCACCCTTGTAATCCACCAAACAATACCATTCCGGCCCGCACTCTTTTCCTCCCGGGGGGTGAGGTTTTTAACGAGGCGGAGCCATGTAATATACCTGCAAAAGCCCCCACAAAAACAAAAACTCAGATGCAACATGTCGAAAAAGACCGCATCGACGGTCTTCGACATTCGACCACTACGAAGTCACCGCGAGAGGCAGCCTAGACTACCCTCGCGTGCGACACTCCGTGCAAAAGTCGCCTAAGGGTGCAGCCGGAATAGCACAACAAGTGCGTTAATCTAAGTCTTTTATTTAAAAGACACTCCGCGCAAAAGTCGCCTAAGGGTGCAGCCGGAATAGCACAACAAGTGCGTTAATCGAAGTCTTCTATTTAAAAGACACTCCGCGCAAAAGTCGCCTAAGGATGCAACCAGAATAGCACAACAAGTGTGTTAATCAAAGTCTTTTATTTAAAAGACACTCTGCGCAAAAGTCGCCTAAGGGTGCAGCTGGAATAGCACAACAAGTGCGTTAATCGAAGTCTTTTATTTAAAAGACACTCCGCGCAAAAGTCGCCTAAGGGTGCAGCTGGAATAGCACAAGTGCGTTAATCGAAGTCTCTCACTAAAGGACACTCTGCGCAAAAGTCGCCCACGGGTGCAGCCAGATCAGCACAGGCGTGCGAATATGGCCAACGGGCCACATTACCATACAAATTAGTTACATACACACAGCGAGGGCATCATATATTACATCGGCTCAACCTTCAGGATGATACCCATCTCCCTGTAATTGAATAGCATTATCCTCAATTCCTCACCCTCAAAAAGATTTTGGAGATCCCCCTCACCTATGCTCGCCCCAATTGGTGAGGACAACAATTTTCGTTTACCAATCCGGTTTACTCGAAGATGGCCACGCTCCATCCCCATACGACAGCGCCTACCACTTCGCAAAAACTCACCCACACTGTGTTTCGACACCACCCTTCGCTGCCTATACACAGTACTCGCACTAGGAAGATCCCCGGCACCCTCCACACGCGGCGAAGACTCCGCTACAGCCACATCTAACGCAGCAAAAAATTCAAGCCTTCATCCGAGGACTCCTCCGTCCAGGAAAACGAACTCCCAGATTCACCATCAGACTCAAAACACTCAGATACACAGCCAAATAAATTATCATCGGCAGGCACTACGGTTGTGGCCACCACAAAATCAGTATTGCCAGCAGCGGTTGCTTGCACAGGCCCAAACGTCGGAACCTGCGCAGCAGCCGAGGTTCAGTATCACAAAAACAAATGTTTACACTTAAATCCCTAGCCCCTATTCCGCCACCTACGAAGGCCCGGCCGACGCCGCTAGGGCTTCGGCAGCTGGTTCACCCACCACCTTCGAGGCATCCTCACCCGTCAGCGTAGTGGCTGGCGCGGGGTCTCCGCCAGCTCCAGTCGGCGCGGGGGTCGCCGAGGGGCCCTCGCCTGCATCGGATACGCCAGCTCCACCCTCGATGCCTCGGGCAGCGTGCTATCCAGATCACCAAGGTCCTCAACCTCTTTGTCATGCGCCATCTACAGCAATAGCACATTCATTCAGCAAACCACACACACCCACACATTTAATCACACAAATGCACCTTTACCTGATCCATTGCCCGGTCAGACCTATCCCGGACAGTCTCTCGACCGTGAGGGCCTCACATCCTATCGAAAAGTGCCCTAGCCGATCGCTTCAGCACCGGGTCCTCGACCTAGAAGATTTCGCGCTCGAAGCCTTCGTCAGACTGGTCGAAGGCCTCGAAGTGCCCGTACCCAGGACAAGGCATTCACGGCCCCCTCGCAGGTGATGAGGGAGGCGAAGGACATGAGGCCCATCACAATGGTCGGGAGCACCTCCACCTCCTCCTGTAGCCATTCAAGGAAGCGGAGGCCCACCTCCTGACCGGGCGCTTCGAAAGGCGCGGTCCGTGCACCCAGCTCCCGGTACGCGTCCACAAGCTATGTGTGCGTCCGCTCGACCTCCGCGCACGTCGAGGCCTCCGTCTTGTCCAGGCGGTCGCGGAGGCTGCCGAGCCTCGTCTCCATCTCCTCGGCGCGTTGGCGGGCGAGACTGGCCTCCGCCCGCGCAAGCTTGGCCTCGGCTTGTGCAGCCTGCGCCTCAGCACAGGCTCTATTTGTGTCCCTCCTCTCCTCCGCCAACTAATGCCTAAGATCCACCTTCTCGGCCTCCATGGCCGCCAACCTCTCCGACATCATGTGGCTCTTGTTTTCCACAGCTGACTTGTCCCGAACAGCATCCACATGCTGCGCTCGGAGGCGCTCGATCCTGCCTTCGAGTCGTTGCCTCTCGGCAGCGAACTCCGAAGTCAAGGCGCCTGACGCAACATGGTCGGCGAAGGCGGCCGCCTGCCACGAAAAAATCATCAGATTCATAACCACATCAAAACAATGAACCAACGAAGTCTAATACGACTTACATGCTTCAGCTGCTGGGACACAAAGCCTGCCATGTCCCTAGCGGCAGCGGCCGACGAAATCTCGCCGCTGGCGCAGAATTTGGACCATGGGTCCTACGAAGTACCCTTCGCTCCACCCGCCGTCGTAGGCAAAGTGGTCGCCACCGAACCCGGGACAACAGCCAGCTGCCCCGCACCCGACCCTGCACCATAACCTTGTCCATCATTGCTATCCAAAAAAAAACTCACCAACAAGGTAATCATCCACGTAGATGTCCGTGTCAAAGTCGGCACCACCTGCCGCCGCTTCGTCGGTGCGCACCGGCGACGGCGGCCTTCGCTCCTTCATAGGCTCAGCCAACGGCGGCTTGCCCACGCCAGAAGCGGCAACCCTCGGACCCGCCGAAGACTTGCTGGGCCTAGGGACGGCAGCCTTCGCCGCCGGTGGTGGTTTGCTGCTGCCAGGGGCGGTGGACTTCGCGCCTCCCCGCGCCCGCTTCACCTCGCGCATAGGGTCCCCGACCCTAGTGATTGCCCGGCGCTTCCACGCCGCATCTTGACGATCCTTGTCCATCACCGCCGATACAACAGCAGCAATATTACGTCCATAAGGAAAAATCTTCAACTCACGGGTCATACGAGACGTAAATATGTTCTTGTCGGCCGCATGGGGAATCGGAACGTTCCTTGGCCATCGACCCCCGATGTTGGGGGCCTTCGGCTTCCGAAGGTCCTCAAAAACATGATTTAACAATGTTTCTGGAGTAAAGTACATTAACAGGTACCTTCGGACTCAGATCAGAACCACGGTACAAAGAAGCACAAAGGTTGGCGCAGAGCCGAAGCTATGTGTAGAAGAGCTTCGGACTAGCGGTGGAAAGGGAAACCAACTTAAAGATGAAAAACCAGATTAGACCTCAAAGAGTTATCATAGAGTTATTAATAAATGTAAAGGGCATTATTGTAATTTTCCATGGGCTACGACCCGTGCCTATAAATAGGTGAACAGTATCCCTGTACTGGGGACACTGATTTGGCATTGGCTTTTGCGTCACACTTGTACTTTTACCTTCTTACGAGCTGAAGGTACACTTGTAATTTGATATCATTTTTATCTTCCCGTTATAATAAAATGGAAATGGGTCGACAATAATACACAACTGTTTATGTTATCTTTATGTTTCATATGATTCCTTCTTCATTATTATGTTCTATGTTTATGAAGGTATGTCCTTTATAACCTTCGTCCAAAAATCATTATATCCTTAGGGAAATAATGCTTAAAAGGACGAAGGACATTAACATTTAACATTTTGTGTTGCCTTGTTCTTGATTCATAGCATTTGAGAACAAGTCCCCAACATTGGCGCCCACCTCCGGTGTACTCACTTCCATTTTTTGAGTCTTGAACACTTTCGGCAAGCATCACCTTCGTCATGCCGTTGAAAAAAGCTTCAGCGACAGGGGCTGGTACTTTACAGCCGCTAGATCCCAATCAGTATGTCCTTTCTCTTAGAGAGGCCCGAAGCCAGAAGAGGAAGGCTGTCAGTCCAACACCTCCGGAGGATGACCTGGACCAGGAGATCCAAAACTTGGAGATCCTTCAGCAGCAGGTGCAACGCAAGAAGGAGAATATGGCTCGTCTAGCTGATCTTCAGAGACAGATAGATGAAGCTTCTGAAGAGGTTCGTCATCTTGTTCAAGATGATCAAAGCCGAAGGCTTCCACGCAGAGAGCTTCATCAGGAAGGCTTCCACAATGAGGATGACTGGTATGAAGATTTCCATCATGGAAACTTTGCTTTTGATGATGCTTCTCCTCTCTCAACAGAATTGCAGGCTACACCATGGCCTCAGTCCTACAAGCCACCCCAGCTCCCCATGTATGACGGTCATACAGACCCCAAGCAATTCCTGATGAGCTACGAAGCAACCATATCTTCGTATGGTGGCAATACGGCAGTTATGGCAAAATCTTTTGTCATGGCCGTCAGGAGCGTTGCTCAGACTTGGTACTCTTCTCTTCGGCCAGGGACAATCACTTCTTGGCAGAAATTGAAGGATATGCTGGTAACTAGCTTCCAAGGGTTTCAGACGAAGCCAGTCACCGCTCAGGCTCTCTTCCAGTGTACCCAGGACCATGAAGAGTACCTTCAGGTGTATGTCCGGAGGTTTCTGCGTCTGAGGGCACAAGCGCCAACAGTGCTGAATGAAATTGTCATTGAGCCCATGATTAAGGGGCTTCGGCCGGGACCATCAGCGCAGTACTTTGCCAGGAAGCCACCACAAACGTTGGAAAAGCTGCTCCAGAAGATGGATGAATACATTCGAGCTGACAATGACTTCCGCCAAAGAAGGGAGGAAGCATTCAGGTTCTCTGAAATGACCAGGGGCTTCGGAGGAAGATTTCACCCGAAGCATGTTAGGTCAATCCATAACTCTGCTCAAACTGATGATAGAGGGAGCCAGCAGCAAAGGCCACAACACTCTTCACAAGCTTGGGCCCAACAGCAGAGTTCTTTTCGGCCGCCAGCGCCAAGGGGCAGAGGCGCCAGGGGCTTCGGGGGAAGGTTTGGAGACCAGCCAAGAAAAATATATTGCCTATTCTGTGGTGAAGACAAGGGGCATACTACCAGGATGTGCCATGTTACCATCCAGAAGCAGAAGGAAATAGCGGAAGCAGCAGCGCAACAGAGCCAACCGAAGCAGGTCATGCATACTGCTTCGTATCACTCACCTTACATTCCAGAATATGTAGGCAACCACCCTGCAGCTTCTGTTGCTTCGGCGAGCCAACCCCAAGCATCTTGGCAGCAACCTCCACCGCCACCGCCGATCCAGCGAGGGCAACAGCCAGAAGGGAGCCAGCACAATCATCTTCAGAGGGATTTCAGAGAAGAGTCCGAAGCTCGCACAGTCAACAACACTGTGCTAGAGTCGAAGCACATTTATTGACAAATATCCTACCTCAACAGCAGTTCTTTTGCATTTTCTACATATGTTGTTACCCTTTTGTTAATAAGGAACAATTATGAAGAGTTTAAATATTTTTAATTGAATTTCAATTCCCTGTAATACTTTCGTCTTTTACCATAATAAAAATATGTTTTTTCCATAGGCTTGAGTTGCCGAAGCATGCGAGCTTATACTGATTTGAAGGACCTTTGTATTATCAAAAATCTGACCTAACGGACACAGTACAAATTGTTCGAAGCAGTAAAAAGTCGTTCCTAAGGGAGCACAGTGTAAGTTTTCTAAACATACAGCGAAAAATAAACGCTGATTCCGCTGAAAGTAAAAGGCGAAGAAGCTCCTAAGGGAGGCTTACAGCGAAAAATAAACGTTGATTCCGCTGAAAGTAAAAGGCGAAGAAGCTCCTAAGGGAGGCTTACAGCGAAAAATAAACGCTGATTCCGCTAAAAGTAAAAGGCGAAGAAGCTCCTAAGGGAGGCTTACAGCGAAAAATCAGCGCTGATATAAAAAGTGTGTGTGCTTTATTACAGGGATATGTGTCTGCGGCACAAATATCATTTTGCATAACATAACATCATCACATCATTTGTGCATAACATAAGCATCATACAGCATAATGCATCTGGAACAAGAAGGGGATATAGTATTGACCTTCGGAACATATTTTGGGAAAGAGAAAATCGTGCTAAGGCACAAGGCAAATCGAGATGAAGTGTAGCCTCATCGGAAAAGCAACACAAAACTTTTTTATAGCTTCGAAGAATATTTCACGAAGCTTGGACATTTTTCATCAGAGAAGTAAGCAAATTCTTATGATATAGAAAAGATTTTCTTCACGAAGCATGAAAAGAAGGGAAGGTGTTTTTTCGCCGAAGGCTCAAAAAATGGTATGTATGCAAAGTTTCATGCATCGTAAAGAATTAAACTATAAACAGATTGTATATTACATTTAAAGTTACAATATATTACATATTTTTACATTTCAAAAGTTTCTACAATGGCATTCAATTCTCTTTAAGCACTATTTCTGCAGCTTCGTTCAATAGTTGGTTGACAACCTTGTCCATAATGGCTTCGACCATTTTTCTAATTTCATCGTCCCCCTTCGGGTGGGGGCCCGGGGATGCCTCAGCAGCTTCTGAGGGAAGAAAAGATACGGCTATATTACTATTACAAACCGAGAACGGAGTTTGGAAATAAAAATTAAGCATGATAAAAACCACTAATTAATACCTATGTGCCCTTCGGGCTCTGAACTTTTTTCGGCAGCTTCCGCTACTTTTCTAGCATCGTGGATGCCTTTTTCACTCCTTTGAATAATTTCTTGCGCCAGTTCTCGGCCGCCGTTATCCCAGATATCGGTAAAGAATTTTCCACCAACCATGCTCGCTTCGGGTGAGGGGTCTTTAATGTCTTCAGTAGACAAACTAGCTTCGGACTGCGCTAAGGATTTTACATGCTCGCAGCCTTTCTTCTCCAAAACAGTAGCAATCCCTCTGGCACCCGAAAAAGCGCAGATGTCGCCGCGGCTGTTCAGAATTTCCTCGAAGGCCTCTGCTTCGTGACTGATCCATTCCATGGGACCTTCTGGATTGCCTCTTGAAAATTTCTCTTCACTAGAAAATACACCAACGCTGGCGAAGCTGGATTTTATTTTCTTGACGCACTCTATGGATTTAACGTAGCATTTTCTCTGGGATGCACGAAGCTCCTTAACACTTATCTCCAAATGATTGGCCAATTGGTCACTAAGCTCTCATTTTGTCTCTTCAAGTATACGTTCTTCTTTAGCTCTAGCTAGTTGCTTCTGAAGATCTTTAATTTCACGTTTGTGAGCTTCGGCCTGAACCTTTGAAGCAGCTTCGTCCTTTTTTACCTTGTCTATCAATGTAAGCAGAATTTTATCTTTTTCTAGAGCTTCATTTCTCAGTTTAATAACTTCTGATCGTAGATTGTTGAACGCAATTTCATAGCTCTCGTCTTCGGCACTCTTTTGCGCTCTTAATGCGTTGCTTAGAATTAAACCCTATATGAAAAAAGAGTCTGTATAAGAATAAAAGAATGAGTTACGAATTATAAAATTTTCAAACGTCTAATTCCCATACCTTCAGGCTATTGTACGCAAGACTATCCGCGAGATCTTCTTTCGTCATAACGCTTAAGCCAGCTTCGAGCTTCGGAAACCCCATGCTTCTAGACATCTCCCAGCAGACGGATAATTCTTTATTGTCTGGAAGGCAGTATAGGAAATCCTCTTCATCCGTCCCATTGAATACTAATGCCCCCTTCGGATATTTCAATTCTTTAGCATAGTGATTGGCTTCAAAAACTTCTTCTTCCGATAACTTTTTCCCTGAAGCATGACGCATAATATAATCGTACATTTTGGAAGATGCTTCGGGGACAGCAGTATCAATTTCTTCGACCAAAATAGGCTCTAACATTTTTATTTCTTCATTTGCCTTTTCAATTCTTGCTTCTTCTGCTTCCAAAGGTTTTACCTTGGTTGGTTCTGAAGGCTCAGTTTCAACTACAGTCTGTTGCTTCGGAGCCTTAGCAACGGATACTTCCGCAGGCGCCTCAGAAATTTCAGCAGTCTTCTTGGGAGTTGTGCTTGGAAGTTTAATTGTTTCCAAAACATCCAACACATTGACCATTCTTTTTCTTTTTGGGGTCACTGTTGGCCCCTTTTTAATTCTTGCTACTTCAATTTCTACTGAAGGACTTAAAATTTCTAATATTTTTGCTCCCTCAGTTGATCCTTTTGCTTCTTCCATCTTTTCTGTCGATGGCGCTTCGGCCATCTCTTTGAATTCTGGTAATAGAATCTTTGGTTCCTCCAATTCTTTTGTTATTGGCGCTTTGGCCATTTCTGCGACTTCTGGCAGCAGGGTTGGTTCTTCAGCCTCGGTGGCCGAAGAGGTCTCTCCGGTGAACTTGGGCACCGAGGCTGGTTCAATATAGCGAGGCCGATGTGTGAGAACCTTTATCCTTTTTCTTTTCGGTGCTGGCTCACTAGGAGCAGCTGCAACTTCTTCTTTCGCAGAAGTTGTGCCTTTTATTTTCTGCCCTCGAATGGGATAACGATAGTCGGGGTAGACGAACCCGATTGCATCAAATACCCGGTTGAGTCTTTTCCTTTTTCGGCCTCCGAAGGCCGCTGACAATGCAGTGTCTTCGGCCTTCGAGTATACCCCAAGCAATTCGTCACTTACAGTCTCAATACTCTTTAACCAATCATCATCTGGCTCAACAAACTTGTCTCCGTACTTGAATGTATACTTCAACCGGACTAGCCCACCTTCATCAGTTTCTTTAACAGTTTCTTTCGGCATTTCCCAATTATCTGCAAGTGGCCACACTCTGAAGGCAATGTGTTCTTGAGTTAAATCCCTTGTACCAATAAAAGAGCAGACAACTCCGAAGGCTCTCTGGCATTCTTCGGCTGCTTCATTCATTTCCACCTTCGGCCTTCGCAGGCCGAAGCGTTGCCAGATGGGATACATAATGATCTTCTTTATATCCTCTCGAGATTTCAAGTCATTTTTCACGTAAAACCATTCCGTTGTCCAGTCGCCAGGCCATCTCTTTCGAAAGGTCAGCACTGGGCAGCTTGACCCAGACCGAGAGCCGAAGCTGTAGCAGCCAAAGTTGTTGTGATATTGTTCCTTACCCCAGGGTTTTGTCTCGTATAACAATTCGTGCATGTTGCAGAAGCTTTTTGCATTAGGTTCCAAGCCTTGGCTCCTCAGCCCACACAAAAATATTCATCCTTATGATTGCTTCGGGGATAAGTTGGTGAAGGTGGATTTCAAATATCTTCAGCACCTCCACAACAAAACGGCTCAGGGGAAATCGTAGTCCAGCTTTCAAGAAGCTTCGAAATATTACGACTTCATCTTCCTCAGGAGTTGGGCAAGTCTTCTCTCCTTCGTCGGCCCTTACAACAAACAAATCCCGGAAATATCTTCCCCTCATGTTGACAAGATGACTTTCTTTAATACTTGATTTGCCGAAAACCGCATGGCTTGGCCGCCAAGGGCGATCTTCGGAGTCTTCACCACCACTATCCGCATCATAACTGTCGCTATCACCAGTATCTTCAGATAAACCTTCCAAAATTTCTTTAGTGATCTTTTCTGTATTAGTCTTCGACATGGATCGAAGAAAACCCAGATGCATCTCTTCAGAAAGACTCAACTTCATTTCGGCAGCAACCTTCTTCTCCTCAGGCATCCCTTTGGAATTTTTGTTTCTCGCTTCCGAAGCTTAAAACTAGGGAGGCAACCAAATGTTGATAGGCAGAAAACTATTTGAGCAGGTAAAACAGATGGCAAGAAAGCATGCCGAGTAAATTGTGGCGAGCCCGTATTTATAAACCCTTTACGTCGGAAACTGGAGGGCCCTATTTGCCATTGACTGTTGCTATTCTAGCAAAAGGAAGGTGTTTCGGACCTTCGGCTTATAGCCTTCGTCCATTTCGCAATCTGAATTTATCATTCTGACAAATTAATATTGTGAGGGGCTACTGTTGGGGGCCTTCAGCTTCCGAAGGTCCTCAAAAACATGATTTAACAATGTTTCTGGAGTAAAGTACATTAACAGGTACCTTCGGACTCGGATCAGAACCACGGTACGAAGAAGCACAAAGGTTGGCGCAGAGCCGAAGCTGTGTGTAGAAGAGCTTCGGACTAGCGGCGGAAAGGGAAACCGACTTAAAGATGAAAAACCAGATTAGACCTCAAAGAGTTATCATAGAGTTATTAATAAATGTAAAGGGCATTATTGTAATTTTCCATGGGCTGCGACCCGTGCCTATAAATAGGTGAACAGTATCCCTGTACTGGGGACACTGATTTGGCATTGGCTTTTGCATCACACTTGTACTTTTACCTTCTTACGAGCTGAAGGTACACTTGTAATTTGATATCATTTTTATCTTCCCGTTATAATAAAATGGAAATGGGTCGACAATAATACACAACTGTTTATGTTATCTTTATGTTTCATATGATTCCTTCTTCATTATTACGTTCTATGTTTATGAAGGTATGTCCTTTATAACCTTCGTCCAAAAATCATTATATCCTTAGGGAAATAATGCTTAAAAGGACGAAGGACATTAACATTTAACATTTTGTGTTGCCTTGTTCTTGATTCATAGCATTTGAGAACAAGTCCCCAACACCCGATAACCTTCAGCATTCGCGCCGAAGACTCCCGGAGCTCGGGCAAAGACATCCTTCCCCCGAGGGCCGCGCAAGTCCCCATCAACTCCACAACAAAACGGTCAGAGACCCCCAATCCCCCCACTGCAGTACCTATTTTTCTCTTCTTAGTGGCTGGGGCAGCCTCCCACGAAGGGCCTTCCTCAGCCACGGCCACTGGTTTTTTCCCTAGGCGATCAACAGCCGCATCAGCGTCATCTCCAGGGTAACCACCGTATGGCAAACGGTTCAACTCGAAGACCCGATTCAAGCGAACATTGGACCCTCGGATATCCCAACTCCGCAAACTCTCCGTCCTCGGCGCATACCGCCCCACAATCCTCACAGCCCCGTCCTCCACTTCGCGAACGAACGCAGCTGGGTCTCGGCCGCGTAGATCCAAAGAGAAGGCCGAACTTCGCACCAGTTGCTGGCCCAAAGTAGGGCATACTTCGCCCAGCACCCAGCCATGCGCCAGGGGCCACACTCCATAACCAATGAACTCCTCAACTAAATCACGCCCACTGCTCATGCGGGCAGCGCACCGGAGGGCCCCTTCGTCCTCATCATCCTCCGCCACCTCAAATTGTGTGAATGCCACATAACAATGGGAGCACATCACGGCCGCGGGGAGCCCTGGGAGGTCTTCGACTTTGCTTCCCGACACATAAAACCAATAATCCCACCAGTTGCCCCACTTGTTGCGAGCACAGGGAACTAACTCCACAACTTCCGCCGAAGTCTTTCCGGTCCTCGGCGTGAAGGTGCACGATCCAAATTGTGCAATTTTACCTCCAATCTTTCCCTTTTGCCAGAGTAGACTGTAATTCTTGGTGAAGACCTCTACGGAAGGCTGTCCGCTGTACAAACTTCGCCAGGGCCACCATGGTGTTAGGTGTCAACTGGTGGACCTCGACCTCAAACCTCTGCAGGACCTCCGCCACAAAACAATGTGCGGGTAGGCGAAGGCCGGGATGAAGAACGCCTCAAACACGACTAACTCGCCCTCAGGCTCGAGAATCTCTTCCGCCCCCGGGACACGCCCAACATCGTTCCCAAAATACACTAACTACTGCATATCCTGCACGCGAATCGAGGAAATCCTCGACACACCGAACTCCACCGTGTGACCCGGCTGTAACTCCACCACCGCCAAATCGCTCGAGGTATCTTCTGATGATGAATCGGTTGGTGGCGCATTCGCAGTAGATGAGGAAGAAGACGACATCACTACGTACCGTCGGCGGCGGTGCGCGGTTTGCTTGACGCGAGCCAGGTCTCCGATGCAGAGGAACAAGGAAGGCAGGCGAGCGGTTTCAAAAGCTTAGGGTTTTCCGGCGCATGCAAAGGTAAGAGTCAGCCCGCGCCGCGTCGCCCTTTTTATACACACGGCGCGGCGCTTCGGGAAACCCGCAGTCCAACAGTGCCACGTCCCATCAACGGTCACCTCAAAAACTCCCGCGGGACCACTTCGAGCGAGGGCAACATCTCCACCATCTAGCGACGTCTTCGGCACCAGATGATTCAGTCGAACTGGTCCCTCAGAGGGCAAATGTTGGGGCAACGGCGAAGACACTACCCTTCGCGCGAAGTCTTCGTCGCCTCGCTACACCAACGAATGCGAGACGATCGGCGCGGCTACCCTTCGTCCTCTCCATTGTAAGGCGAAGGCCAGACTCCGACGAAGTCTGCTAGTCCCTCGTCCTCATCTCGTCCGGAGACCCACGTGGAATTCGGCCCACTGTAACGGGCCCCGCGTGGGCAAGCATATTATGGGCCTCATCTGTAATAACTTTTCTATAATGACGGTCTGTAACCTCCCTCTATGGGAATATTCTGGGGATAGTCTGGGTACCCGAGGGCATAAATGTCCTTGTCTTGGGACAAAGGACACTCGGGTGCCTATAAATACCCCCGTACAGTGCCCTTGGGAGGCCAGATTAACAGAGCAATTGCCATCTCGTGAGTAAACTTTGTTGGCATTCTCCCCACTCCCCCGTTGGATCAACTTGCCCAGGGGAGCAAGTTCCAACACCATCGGACATAAGCCTTAAGCCGTCGAACGTAGCTTATGTCCGACGGCTTTGGGTTATCTCCGACGGTCTCTAGCCGTCGGACATAAGGCGTCGGAAATAGTGTTATGTCCGACGACCGTCGTCGGACATAACTTATCTCCGACGGCTGCAACCAACCGTCGAAGATAACGGTTGTCAACTATTTTACCGGTCGACTGGTGGGACCCACATCTGTTATGTCTGACGGCCTGGCGTCAGCCGTCGGACATAAGGTACCATTATGTCCGACGGCTTACGCTAGGCCGTCGGACTTTACAAGCCCTTATGTCTGACGGCTAAGCGTAAGCCGTCGGACATAACAAATTTCAGAAATTGCACACTGTATTTTAAAAAATTTGACATTTGCAAAAACAAAACAGATTTCATGCAGATATACACATTCACAATCACAAATATACTCACATAAGTATTCACAATCACAAATATACTCACATAAGTATTCACATTCACAAAATTAACATAACGACATATAGTTCCAAATGGTTGCAACAAGTGTTTTACATCAACATATAGGTCCAAAATCAAAACTGACATTGTTCGACGGATAGTCTTTCACATGAGTAGTAATAGTTCCAATTTAAACACATTTGATGAACTATCACTCATATCCATCGCCTGGTTGGTTCGAGTTATAGCCACTTCCTCCGGCTGGACTCTGCGTGTTGAAAAGGTTGTTCACCCAAGAATGTGATGCGTCGTCTTGACCAGACCCATCTCCAGGTGCGGCAACTGAAGCGGGTGGTGTCTAAAATCCCTATAACACACGCACATGAAATAGTAACCACTCAGTTGTTCATTTAAACACATAATACATCTATGAACATGTCACACATGCATATGTGTACATACCATAGGGAATTGTTACGGAGGCGGAGGTGGAGGCGCCAGCATTGGCATTGGTAGTGCAAAGTCTGGAGGTGGCATCCCATATGTCGGCATCGGGACGCCCGCTTGTTGGGATAGTTGCTAAAAATTATATACAAACCATTGTTGAGCAAATAAGATACACATAATGTGTTTTGCAAAATAATGTACAAAATGTTACTTCAACTTACCGAGAGAAGAGCTTGATTTTGGGCCTGGAGGTTTGCATAATAGTCTTCCTTCTTCTGGTACTCAGCTTGTTGTACTCAGCTTGTTGCCTCTGGTACTCCCATTATTCCCTCAAAACTGATTGATGATACTCTACCTATTGACGCAACACTGCAAGCTCTATCTCCTGGGCGGATGATCATGAACGGGACGACTATGAAGACGACGATGTGGACTGTCGTCCATGATATCTCAGCTCCCTAGAATCAATCGTAGAATCAAAAATACCCAACCTACAAGAGTGAACCATGCACTTATATAGTAAATCATGGGCTCAGTTGAATCACAAGCATATGAGGATAATTTTGAAATCCAAATCAAATAATCTCATCGTCCATGGGCTTGTCCTCCTGCGCTAGCATATGCTGCCTGAAGGTCGATTGGCTGGCTCCTCCAATCGTACTCCTGTCCATGGCGTTGAACCATCTCCTGCCCATACGAAGCCTGGAGGCAAACAATATCAAATATAAGTGCATCACCAAATTGATGGACAAACACATAATAGAGTACCAAAAACTCACTAGACGATCGGTGGCTGTCTGAGTGCATAAAACATCAGAATTCTGAGGATCAGAACCCCTATGCCCTTGCATATACACCTCAACATCCGTGGGCGTACGCCCGGATTTGACTTCCTGTACATACAAGTTAGAATGACACATTTCTATGTAATTCAAAGTTACAACATACTTTGACATACCATTCGCTTAGCCAAGCGCACATGTCCATTGCTGTCGTAGTTGTGGAACGACTCAGTCCCACGGTTTCCCCTGTTCCTTTCGAAAATGGCACGAAACTCAGGGGAAGCCCACCATCTGCACAAGGCCCAATAACCCTCTAATCGGGTGGCCATCCACGGCACCGACACCTACATGAATTTTTTTCAATAAAGCAAAGACATGGATTCGTGTGATATGAAATGCAATAACTTGTTTACCTCAAGGTATTGCTCCTCCGTAAGGTAAATTGATGACCACTCGGCCTTGGTACTTGGCATCGGTCGATCATCAGCACTTGCTCTGTACCATGCCTTTATAGCCTGAATTCGTGCATAGTACATTGCATCTGCAATGACATCGTTCGCGTTATACTCAAACACGTAACGAGCGTTCATATCATATGATCCATCGTCCGACAACTTGTACCGTTTCTACAAAAAAAATAGTGTTATCATAAAAGCAACCATCCTATCGTAGTCCCCCTCTTCATGTGACTGAACTTCCGATACAATACGAGGAGGTGGGTCCTCACCGTGGTGCACCCACACCTCATAGCCTGGCATATAACCATTCTTGCAAAGATCTATCGACATAGTCCTCATGTCAAGGAAATAAATGTTCCGACACTTGCTACAAGGGCACCTAACATCGGTTCCAGTCTCTGACAGAGCAAAAGCACGGTCGAGAAACACGTCAGTCTTGGCAACCCACTCACTTGATAGAGCACCTCTTTTCTTCCAACCTTCAGACATCCATCAACGATCCTCCTCCATGAGGTAACTGGATTACGTTTACTTGATTATTTAAGTAAATCACCCCTATATCTATAGGAAAGAATAAGTAAATTACGTAGTTCAACTAATAAACTACCACTAAGTAAACTAAAATAACTTATAAACTACCACTAAGTAAACTAATAAACTACCACTAAGTAAACTACCAATAATATATAATATATACGAAATAGCATATAATATATACGAAATAACATTGCCATGAGTGCCAAATTATATAAAATAACCTTATTTCCGAGGACATAATAAAAACCCTTGGAAATTAAAAGTTTAAATTATCTAAAACACCACTAAGTAAACTAAAACAAATTAAATTTATTACATAATCAAATTCCGGCCGTCGGACATAACAAGCTAAACAATATTAAACATACAAAAATTTTAATACTGAAAAAGACAACTACAAAATAATATATACATTGACAAAATTAAAAATACTCACTTATCGGCTTGACGGCGGGACGGTGGTCGGCGTGGGCGGGACGGGGGATGAGTCGGGGCAGTCGGCGTCGGGACAGCTGCCAGGGCGGAAGCGGTGGTGTGGGCACCTGCATGGCGGGCACAGGCGACGGTGGCGGCAGTCACGGGCACGGGCGATGGCGGCGGCTTAAGCAGCGACGGCGGAGGCGATGGCTAAGCAGCGCGGCAGAGAGACAACGGACGCGAAAATGAAACGGCGCACGGTGTCTGGCCCGCGTTAAAAAACATTATGTCCGACGGCTATCAGTTCGGCCGTCGGACGTAAGCTTATGTCCAACGGCTTCTCTGACAGTCGTCGGACATAAGAATTATTTCTGAGGGCCAGCAGAGACCGTCGAACATAAGCTTATGTCCGACGATCTCGTAGATAGCTGTCGGAGATTAGGTGGCCGTCGGATGTGCGTCGTTTTACTGTAGTGGTACTCTTCCCATCGCCTCATGTCGCTTTCGTGTCAACGATTGCATGAAGCATTGATGTTGCTCCACGCGTCTCACCAGCTGTTGATGACGTGACACATGTCTGGTGATGGATGGACGGGGAAGAAGATGATTTGTTGTTTTGGTGAGGATCTGTTGGTAGCCTTCCACGTCCGGGGTACGTGATAGGACGTTGGCGATCTGAGCCAGAACCCTGCCAACTTCGCTCGGCGTGTTCAGGGATCAAGCGAAGTCGCACAGCAGATTCCTTGGAAGGAGTGGCTTCTCGCGTAGAGCCTGGCATCATGGTGCACTCGATCCCGCTTGTGCTCCTAGGCGTGGCGACGATCGTGGCGCTCATGATGCGCCATGTCGTCAGGAGTATCTCCTACTTCAGATGCCTCATCCTGGGATACAGGCTAAGTGGGATCCCGCTCCCTGGCCTTATGGTGACGCCGGATGTTATGGCACCTGTTTCGACGTTGGCGTGCCTCGCACTGTAGGAGCACCTCCCCTAGTACAGTGGGCTCATCGTCCGAGACGGGAGCATCCTCTATTCTTCCCTAGATAAAGAGGACATTTGGGAAGAAGGAGCTTAGGGTTGCTTCCCATGTTCCGGTCGTCTTCCATGCGAGCGGAGCGGCCGAAACAGTCGTTGGTCTTATTCCCGCGGCCAAACCGGTGCCGGGGCTATCTGCTTATTTTCGCCGAGTGATCCGGGTCCACACCCGAGTGGGTGACGTGGATAGAGGGGTCCACCGCGACAGGGTTGCAACCTTAGTCGGTTGACCCACAAGTGCTGTTATGGCCCTAGGTCCGTCCAACGCGGGCGCAATCTTGCGCGAGGCAGAAGTTGGTTGAGGTTTCCGCGCCTTGGAGTTCGTCGGCATAGTTCTTGCTGGAGTCAGGTGAGACGAACCCACCCCCCGCAAATTGGTGCCACCGAAGAAGATCTTTTCTCCGATGGATCCGTGATGCGGTGCAGGACACCTTCTTGTTCTGCAATGCAGTAGAGGGATCCAAAGCAGAACATCTCCCCAGCATTGAAGGAGACCAGAGTGTTGAAGATGATAGCAGTGGAGTCATCGTGGATCAACGTCGCACCCATACCTGACCGCCCACCACGGGGTTCCCCACATGATGCTTTTGAGTAGGACAACGTCGTTGACTGTGAATCGATGGTACGTGCAGGAGCACATTAGATCACATGAGGGTTTATACAGGTTTGGGCCGCTAGAACTTGTAACACCCTACTTCCTGTTGAGGCTATGTATTTGGAATTTCACTGGTGTTCACAGATTACAAGTGAGCTGAGGGTGGCAGAGGATGAGTTCTCCTGCTGATCTAGTAGAGTGTCATTGTCACTATAAGGCTAATGAGCTATGAGGTGGTGCTAGGATGTGACCGGATGAGCTAGGGTGAGATGTTTTCGTAGGGGTACCCCCTCGGCCTTTTATAGATGACTGGAGAGTTATCCCTTTACAAGTTGTGATCACTATCTGCTCTACCTAAATCCTCCTTTAATGTGGCCTGCAGTCCTGTTTATCCAGAGTTTGGTCACTTCTTCGACCGAGTTAACGCCGAGTGTTTAGCCCTTCAGGTGTGCGCAACCTCTTCGTGCATGATATCAGTGTTTTGGTTGCACATAACTCGGTCGTCCAGTCTTCGTCTTCCTAGATCAAGCTCGTCCGGCCTGGTTATGGCCCGAGGGCATGTCTCACTGGACAGGCCATCGAGGGGGGCATCAGGTAGCCTATGAGGTGTTTCTGTGTTCGTGAGGACCCCAGGCATATCTATCTCCCACAATTGTCCACCACTACAAGACAGTGTTGACCAGTCCTAAATAGGGACACACCTAGGGCGTGACATGCCACAACAAGGATCATATTGTGTTTGTGGTGTGGGCGATTCCAGGACTACATGGTAGACTCCCTCCATGCATAGAACGAAGTCCAGCATGTCGAAGAAGCCATGAGAAGGTGTAACCACTTTTTATTCTTGTCCCATAATATAAGGTGTAACCACTTTTTATTCTTGTCCCATAATATAAGGCGTGCTCTCTAGACACATGTATATCAATGCAGTAGTACTATTGTTGATAGACAGAATTAAATGCATTTCTTGGTTCTTAAATCAGAGGTGGTTATGCCTTGTATACTGGGACGGAGGGAGTAATACTTAACGGTCAATGCCAGACAATAGCGATGGTGTTATGAGGAAGTCGCAATGTTGTTGTCCCCCAGCTACAAGACAACATAGGACTACAAACATAATGAAGAAACAACTCGATTACTGCTACAAAAATGAACCCACAAGTTGCAGCAGAATGCTAAAATTTTGGTTCTATTAGGCTTTACTTACCTAACAACTTGTTGTGGTTGCCTATTTATTCTTTCACAATCTTTTCTTTGGTTGATGAAGTTTCTCATGATCAAACATAATCAGCTCGTTTCATGGAAAATATGGAGCACAACATTTTTTAGTGATAGTAGCGTAATCATTTCTAGCTAGTGATGTTTCTTGTGGTTTAGTGAAGCTAGATTTATTTGTAAGAGCAACAATGCAATTCAGGGTTCATACTATGACACTAATGTTCAGTGTAAGAGATATGCCAAAAAAGAGGTGATTTTGATTGGTGATAAATACTACGCGCGAACTTCTAATACTTATGGTTTCTATTGATATTCTAGGCTACGTAGCATAGGTTCATGTATGAGGTGCGATGTTTGTAGTGGTGGTAATGAGTTGTAAATTTTACACTATAAAATTTAAGAATCGAATCGGATTATGATCGAACCCTATTTTTATTCATTTTTGAACTAAAATAAATTAAGGGATCAAACAAATTGTAAATAAACATTTAGATCGTAATCCATTACCATGTTCCCACTCCAGAAACTTGTTAGCTTGGGTAATCTCCAACACGAGTTCATCCACTCGCTTTGCCAAATCAGGTCTCTAGAGATCGCCCTCTGTCTTCATCACCTCGAGCACGCTTAGACGCTCCTCACGGCGCAGAGCCACTACATCCACTTGTTGTTGGATCGCATCACAGCGTGCCGTGAATTGGGTATGAATCTCGTTGCAGCACTCTTCGACATGGCACTCTACATCGTCACAACGCCCGTCGATCTTCTCTAAGAGGCATACTTAATGGATCTAGGATTGTTGTCTCTGCCACCAGATGTTAGCACGTTGGATGGGGAGTATACATGTCAAAATGGGTGGGCCGGACCAACCCGGCCCGAGCCCGGCTAGGCCCGGCACAGATTGAGATCATGCCATCCCGACTCAGATTAGAAAGCGGGTCGTGTCGTGCCGGCCCACGAGCCTCGAGCGAGGCCCAGACACGACACGCTAAGGTATTAACCGTGTCGGGCCGGCCCACGGCACGACGGGTCTAACAGACCTATAATAATATATGGTGTTTAAATGGTAAAAGTATGTTAAAAATATGCATACATGAAGGTTAAAAATATATTGTATCTTATTTATATGAAAATAAAAATAAAAATAAAAACGGGTCATATGGTACCTAGCCCACCGTGTCGCGCCTTAGGCCCAAGCATGGCCCGGTGACTGGGCCGGGCCGGCACGAGCCCGCTTTGCTTCATGCTGTGCCGGGTTTGGACCGGACCAAATCCGTGCAGGGTTTTAGGCCGTCCAGCAAGCCCGGCAAAATATATAATGGGGAGAGTGGGTTGGTGCAGATCGGAGGAGAACTGTTGTGTGATGTCTGCTCGTGTTATAGGTCAGATAACCCTTTCGAGCTCAGCCTACGACGCTCTTACACGGCCCACTCTAGCCCAGTCACATGGACGTTCCTGCGCCTCAGCCGACGCGGGCGTGTTTCGTCGCCTCCCTTCGCTTGCTGTTGTTCTGCACCTTCTGCTTCCATATCTCCGGTGTCCCAACATCGTTGTAGTGGCGCTAACATTCACAAGATTTTCAGACCAACTAAGGTCTAGTTTCGAAACATAAATCCCTTCGGGATTCACAGAGATTGAGGTAAAAATTAGCTTAATTTTCCACTCAATCCTCAGAAATCCCGAGGATAATTTAAGTTTCCAAACTAGCCTTAAACATATTTTGGACAAAAAAATCTAAAGGTTTTTAGTCACTCAATAAAGTAATTGAACAGAGTAAGCAAATGGTGACAGCATAGAGTCAACTGTCAAGCATTTGCTAGTCTTCAGTTATACAGCAGTATGATAGAAGCAGTAGCTGCTCTACGAATCATTGATCTCGAATACAAGAAAAACGTCCGATAGTACTCTGTGAAGCAAACATCAATTTTATCAGAAGAGAAACTGTAACTTATTAGTTCACAAGATTTACAGAAAGACTAATCATATGATCAGGCGTTCAGCAGCAAAAACTAACAGAGTATGGAACTGGCGTCATGCACAGATGCGCTATTGCAAGAACTAGAAAACATTATGGCGAAAAGTTTATACCAAAATCTTGCAATTCTCATCCCAAGATGCCCATTGATCAGTATCAATTTGAACACTGGGGCGCGAGGAAATGGTACAAAGTGCCAAACCAATTAACGAGAATCTATCTGCTATTCGCTTTCATCAGATCATTGGATCTGAGCCAAGAACTAACAGAACATTGCTTAGTTCATCACAAGTGAACGTAGATCAGAACAAAAGAAGAAACAAGCTAAGTTTGTTCAGTTCCGACGTAGCAAAAAAAAAAGTAAATGACTCCATGAGAACCGATCCAGACCATCAGCGAGATGCAATACCCTTTGACCAGTTCCAATAACGCATGCAGAGAAAGAAACGACGAAAGAATCCTTAAAGAACCTCTGGAAGAACTGATCCAAAAGACGCTCCAACACTGTCCCATCCAAGCTCGATCATGCGTCTTTACGACGGAGACCCAAACTGTAGCGCGTCCTGGAATCATATCGACGGTGGATACCGCGGTCTTCCCAGGTCCAACGACAGTCGCCGCTGTGGCCCCTGCTCCGACGACGCCCACCGCCTCGGCTCCTGAGCCTCCAAATCCGACGTCGACGTCGACGTCGACGACTGTGCTGGCAGTGGCACGGGCGCGGTCGGTGGAACCGATGTCGTCGGCGCCTTCCACGGTAACACGGGGTAGACGGGCTTGCAGCAGGAGGGGCAGCGCATGCGGTTCTCGCGGAGCCAGTCGTCGATGTTGCTCATGCACTTGGGACCCTTGCGGAGGTGGAACACGTGACCGCAGGAGAGCGTGCGGACCTCCTCCCGCTGGTCCAGGCTGCGGCCGCACATGGCGCAGTCGTAGGCCAGCGCCTGCCCCAGGGTGGTGACGCCGCCGAGCGTGCAGACGCGCATCCGCCACCATCCTCTCGAGAATCGGCCGTCACGGTAAGCCTTCATGCCCAACCAGCAGCTCACGCCGGTGAAGAGGGCAATGGAGGTGCCGCCGACCGCGGTGCCGATGGCCATCCCGACGGTGCCGCTGTCGTCGGCCATGGCGCCTTCGCTCCTCTTCCCCTTCCTTGCCTCTCCCCCACCCCTATCTCTCTCTCTCTCTCGCTCGATCGCTCGCTCTGGCTTTCTCAATTGTTCGCTCGCGTTGCTTTAGAATTGTTTGCGTTTGGAAGGTGGCAATGGCATTGGCGGTGCCGCGTGCCGGTGGTGGGTATTTGTAGGAGGGTGTTCGGCTGTTCGCTATGCTTAGTCGGTTAATTTTACATGTGGGCCCCAGCCCCCAGGTCACGATCCCAGACACCGGACGCCGCTGGAAGAAGCACAACTGCTGTGAGTAATTGCGTGTCGCTCAAGACATTCTTAACACGTCGCGGCCGGAGATATGGTTTCAGACTTCAAATCAGAGAGCATATATAAGGGAGCAATAAGCAGAAGCATCGTTGTACGTAGTGGCATGATATTAGGAAGGTATCAGGTGCATTATAGATCTATAGTGTACATGTTGCAAATAGTAAATCACGATATTTATTTTAGATAAGTTAGATGATATCAATCAGGTCCATATGCATCAAATTACCCATCAACGTGCTCTCAGGCCTTCCATGTGTACCAAAAGGTCCATATACATTAATTGGAGTCTACTAGTTGCTTTGGATAAGTTAGATGATATCTATTTGGATTTGGACAGCAAAAACACTGATCCGCAGTTTGTTTCCTTTCATTTTGAGAAATTAGAATCTTACTAATGGAATAAACTATTTTTTTAGAATGTGGCATTCCACCATTTTACAAAGTTATCATATAAGCTTATCTCAAATTTATGAGGTGAGAGATGTAAATTAATTCTATAGATTTAGATACTATTTTTCCGATGTACAACTTATAGTATATACTTTTCTACTTGTGCCGCTATAACATAAATGTAGTATATAACTATCTCTGTCATATGATTTAGGATAATATACAAATATATTACATATATAAATATATAAACTTAATTAGTTTTATCAAAATTATAATTATTAAAATGAAATTCCAACGAAACAAACGGGCCTGAAACTAATTTCTGCAATGGTTGCTCATGAACTGAGCAATTATTTCTGCAAACAAATTACGTTACATCTTCAGCTCTCGGCTGTACCGTATTCACCTGGAAGCTGGAACGCAAGCGGGGAAACAATACTCCAAGCAAGCAAAGCGCACTGCAAGATTTCTCAAAAATTGTTAATCGTGTCTTCAGTTCAACTGCCTTTTGTGTTACGTAGCCCAGAATATCAAGTATTATTAGAAGTTCGTCTGTAGTATCTACAATTAATCAAAATTACTCTCTTACAATGAATTGCACTCGTTTAAGGAAGACCCACACGAAACGATTGAGCAAGAGAAGTGAATTCTCCCTCTGCATTTCTTATTGTACCCCAAACACTATATTTAATAGTATTTACTTTTGATTATGTGCATAAATTGATGTGTTTGCCTAAATAGGATTACTTAGAAATACTATCCATATTTCTTGTTTAACCGGGGATTAAAGCTATGGTTAGTAATTATGCTATTGCTTAAATGTATTATTATGTTGTCACTCTTTGAAGATATTATTGTTCTACAAATGAAATAAATATTGTTGTTTTAATCTGAAGATTAAACAAAATTATGTTGTATTAAACGGAACATGAAGTGACCACACAGGAAAACAGTGCAACCACGAGTGCTATCATGACTCTGGCTTTGATAAATAGCTTTATAGACTTAGTGCTTAGCAACCCTACCTGAAAGATGGGCAAGAGGGGGTGGCAGTGGTTTGGTGGCAACTCATGTTAACATGGGGTGGTAGTCTTGACTAAGTTACCTCGCGCCAGAGGGTCACCAATACTGACGTGGAAACCTTAGCGGGTGTCTTTATACTAAGGATATTTTGTGAAAGCCTCATAATGGAACCCTAGTCATTCACCTCGGTAGTGTTTAAGGGTCCGTACAACCTAGGCCAGATGGGATACATGGCTTGTGGGTAAAGTTGTAGCACCTCTGCAGAGTGTAAATTTGATATGTCAGGCGTGCTCATGGTTAAGAGCAACCTGAACCCTTACATGATAACTGAACTTAAAGATGGAGAATAAATCATGATCCAATGGTTTCTAAATGGTTTGCTTGAGTGGTTTCACTTAAGTGCTTTTAGATATAATCATGTACTTATGTTTAGTTAGGAATTTTTGGGATACACTTACAATTAGTAAGTTAGGCGTTGTTAATAAAATATTTACCAACTAAAATGTTTACCGCTTAACCATAGCCTACCATGTTAACCTTGCATAACTCCTCCCACTTGCCGAGCCCCCACCATAAGTAAGCTCACCCCTTGCTAATTCAGAAGGTGATGAGGAAGACTTTGACGAAGATGTTGATGAGTGCTGAGTCTAGCAACGCTCCGGTCATCTTCCTGTGGGAGATTGCCCATGATATTTCTATTGTATCCTTCCACCACGACAGACTCCTTTCTACTCAGTTGTGGCGGAAGAAGTTCTTGTGGAGCTACACCACCATCAAGTGAGGAATGGTGTAATCATGGAGGACAGCTTTGAGGAGATTTTAGCAACACCCACTCCGTTGTCAGTCTCATGCCTTTCATGCGGGAACTTCATCTTCAACACTACCATTGCCAGCATCTCAAGCCCCTGCTCCTAGAGGTGATGACTCGGATGATTCTGGTGATGGTGGATACGATGATGATGAGGCAGAATAAGAAGAAAACAACGATGAAGAAGCCAATAATGAATATGAGGACAACTTTATTGGAATGTGGCCTATCACAGAACATTACACCTCAATGTTCGAGATGAGACACTTCCCAAACTTGCTGCAAAATGTACTACATGCGCTGGGAACCTACATTCGACCTCTATATGACACAAGGCGGGTTTATGAGCCCCCTCGGGCTTGTTACTACATCACTCGTGTGCATATCAGGTTGTAGGATGCAGGAGACAGAGGTTTCAGGATTCTATCATTCCATGAGTCTTTGACGCCGCTTTCCACATACGCTGCTTCGGTCAGCAATGCTACTCGGAGAGCTTTGTGGTCCCTCAGCCACACCTATCGGTAGCAGCTGCACGACATGGCGTACATGCAACTTCCCCTATGTCCTCGTGGAGAGAGCTAGACAGGTGTTGTTCCAGGTGAAGCTGGAGAAGATCGCCTCAATACTCTTGTAGGTGTGGTGGCAGGTCTTAACACCGACCTGGACAGTGCTACCCTGGACCTATCAAGGGTACATGAAGAGCTTGAGGACGCACATGCAAGGATTGCAGCCCTCGAAGCTCAGCTTGAAGGAAGGAACCCCCCCTGAAGCTCAAGTCCCTGCCATAGCTGTGTCCCCGCCCCGCAAAAGGATACGCTATGCAGCCCTAGGATCAATCACTAGGTTGCTTTAGGGCATTATGAGTCATATTGTAATAAGATTGAGCTCAAGTAGACGATGAACCTTTTATAGTATTATTACTATAATAATAACAATGTGATGGTGATGCTTGCATAATGCTTGATTTGGATTTTTGTCTGAGTGCAATGATCTTATGGAATGATGGCCATAAGAACATTAAACTAACAAATAATTCTTCAACTTGCGTTCAAAGGCTATTCCCCCTAGAATCTTTCTCTATTCTTCACTTATCTAAAAGGATGCACTTTCTAACCAACCAGATGGTGAACGCTCGCTCAGGTCCCAGAAACACCTCGTAATCAGCGTGCTGGTCAGCAGTTACCATCACTGCCACCTAATCCAACAATGGAGCAATTTATCGTTGCACAGATGAAACTTCCGCAAGGTCTTACTGCTTTAGTGCAATAGATCCAACAGAATCAGCAGAACCAGCAACAATAGAATTGACCCCAAGCTAGGGATAAGCATAGGGATTTCATGAGCCATCATCCACCTACTTTTTCTCACTTGTTGATCCCTTGGATGTCGATGACTAGCTTAATGTCATAAGCAAGAAGCTGAACATTACTCAATGCAACGACCGAGAAAAGGTCTTATATGCTTCTGGAAGACTCGAAAGCGATGCGTTCGACTGATGGGATGCCTTCATTGCGGCCCACACAAATGCAAATGCGATAACTTGGCAGGAATTTTAGGAGAACTTTCGTGCTCATCATATTCCCTCAGGATAATGAAGCTTAAGAGGAAGGAATTCCTATCCCTTACTCATGGAGGTATGTCCGTTAGTGAATACTGGGATCGTTTCATACATCTTTCTCGCTATGCACCTAAAGAGGTTGACAATGATGAGAAGCGCCAAGAGCGGTTCTTAAAAGGATTGATTGGACCCCTAAACTATCAGCTACAGAGCCACAGTTTCCCGTACTTTTAGACCCTGCTTAACAAGGCGATTGGTTTGGAAAGCAAAAGAAAAGAATTGTGGGATCACAAAAGGAAGTTCCAGTCATAGGGACAGTCCAGCAGGAACACCCGGCAATACAACAACTTTCAAGGTTCCCAGTTTCGCTATAGAAATCAGAGTGGAAATAGCAATTATCAAATGCATCGCTCTAGACAGCAAGGTCAGAGAAGCAACCAATATTAGAACCAATAGAGGAACAGTTCCCAAACCGGTCAAAGGTCTGGTGGTTACTGATAGGGAAATGTGCCCTTGGGCAAATTCTATAAGTATTTTGGTGATTAGATGCCCAACACAATAAATTGAGTACTTATGTGCGAGAAGTGCAAATCAGAGACAAAGGTATGTTTCTAGACTTGGTGAATTGTATTATGTACTAACATAGTTATCCAAGTGCTAGAAATAGTGACTAAAGAAGAAGAGAAGAAAAGGAAAAGAGTTGGCTGTGTGCAGCTAACATCAGCTCGGTTTGGCACACCGGACTGTCCGGTGGTGCACCGGACAGTGTCTGGTGTGCCAGGCTGGCCAGCGGAAAACAGTCTGCTCTCGGGAAACAGCAGAGGCGTACGACTATAATTCACCGGACTGTCCGGTGAGCCAACAGTCGCCAGCGCCAACGGTCGGCTGCGCAATCCGCGGGCGACGCGTGGCCCGCAGCAACGGTCAATTGGGCACACCGGACAGTGTACGGTGCGCCAACCGACGCCGAGGACCAACAGTCGGATGCGCCAGATATGGAAGGAGATCGCGCACCGGACAGCTACAGTGACTGTCCGGTGGTGCACCGGACAGTCCGGTGCACCACCTGTGGCAGAACCTCCCAAGTTATTGGGTCCACATGCACCTGTCCTTGTCCCAAAGACCTCAGACGGCTATGCATGTGCACCAGATAACTTAACAGGATCCGTCCGATTTCCCCAAGGACATCGGATAAACCACTTACAACCAGAACCGCGGGATTAAGTAACACAAATCACACACAACATTTTTGCAGCAAAAATCTTATTACCAAATTTTACAGGTTACAAAAATTTTACAGTATTTTATCGGTGTGATTACAAAAGTATAAGTTTGAAATATATGCTAGCTCAAGTGACCATCCTTAATAAGAAGATAAAGACGGGGTATACTTATATAAGAAGGCCGAGCCCACCGGCACTTAACACCATCAACAGCAGCACAAAACTATAACCTGAAAAACAACAGGGAATAAAACCCTGAGTATGGAATTACTCAGCAAGACTTACCCGACTAAAGAAAAGACTCTCAAGGATATGCTGGATTTGGGAATCAAGGAGAGGCTTTAGCAAGAATCAACTTAGATACTTTTGTAGAAATAGCTTACTAAAGTGAGTCCTTACTTTCAATATTTTAACGCCAGATTAAATATTAATAGACTCTGTTTGCATCTGGTCTAATTTCACCATCTCATCAATACAACATCATTTTTATTCATGAGGTTCACATCCTGACTTAGGTTGTAGGGCAGTGACCAAGTCTTCATAACCGCGAAGGTACATCGATCCAAATCGATGATACTCAACTGAGGATCTCCAATCACACGACATATGTAGCACTTAACCCTTGCATATGTCAACCCGCCACCGGGGTTCTTAAGACCAGATCAGGTTCACGCGAACCGAGAGCACAAATACACCACCGTCCAGCCTCTTGCCACGGAGGGTACACGCTACTCTCGCCACCGCTCCACGCCCATTCCGTGTTATCTTATTCTGGCCTTAGTCTGCCCGAGGCAAGGCTTACCCATGACGAGGCATGTGACCAGTTAAAGGGTCCTCGATCATCAAGCCTACATACGCATCCAATCCTTAATCAACCTGGGTAGAACATCACCTGTTCCTAGCCCAAGTCCCGATTTAAGTACTTCCATCCTTAGGATTGTTTGTGTTCCTTAGGATGGAAAGAGCATCACAGGGAACTTTGCAGTAAGATCCCACCATGCTCTCAATGAAAATATTCTTGCAGGTAGAAGCCATCTTTCCTCAGGATAACCCCTGAGCAAGGCCTTAACGCAAAAGACAACCTCTATCCACAAGATCTGAGCAGGGCTAAGCATTTTTGTAAATCATATTTTGATACTTCACCAGAAGTATCTATAAAGGTATGGATTTCAAGGAAGACAATGCATCAAAGGGTTTCCAAGCAACTCCTATAAACCTAATGCACATTTCACTAGACTTAAAGTGTGCAAAAATTATTTAAAAACACAAGGAAGGGGTTGCATGCACCGGGGCTTGCCTGGAATAACACTACGTTAGTGTTTGTTAGATGACATCCACTTGGCGATCATCTTTGGTTCTGAAACTTGTTTCATCTGTCCATCTTCAGTTTCATTCATCAGCATCATCATGCGGAGTAGCCCGCGCTTGGGGTCGACTTGGGGCGTCTTCCGCATCACGTGATTAATTATCGCACCTGAATGAAATGCATTATGCACATGAATGCATATAGACAGGAATATCAAAAACCCTAAATAGTGCTACGCGATAGCGAATTTAAACACCTAGTGATGAGGCGTTGTACAATTTTATACGAAAATACTAGTTATCAACATACGATTAAGCGCAATAATTATGCTTCTCTAGATTAACCGAATCTAACACAAACATCACGAAACAACAAACAATACATATTTAATATAATTAGCCTAAACACAACTTATCAGTTAATTAATTAGAACACTAAACCTATCCTACTTATCACCTACACATCTCATATATATATAAACCAGTACACTATATACGATGAAGCATTTTAATAAACAATTAATACAACCACAACACACGGTTACTACCGTCTAGAGAACTGACGCAACTAATATAACTAATTAATCCAAGCCTTGAACTAATAATAAAAACTAGCGAATCCAGTGTACTATTACTAGTCGATACAAAATTCATGAGAACGACGATGATTCCGGTTCAGACTATCCATCAAACATTAAGCATGCGATGAACAATGTCCTTCCCGTCATCGCCCAACAGCTAGAATTCTACTTCTATCATCGACCCTATAACATCACACAACTTAACGACATAATAACGGGTTGAGCCATAATTACCAAGCACACACCTCGTATTACTGGTATTTCTAACTTAATCGTATACGTATACAAAGCGTCTTATTTTACGATCATAAAACCGTGAGTAAAAATAGCGAATCGGCTCACCACATCACAACTCGATTTGGTAGTTGCCTGAGCCACGACAGCCTTCAGCTTGACGACGAGATCGAATAGAGAATGGTGAGCGTGAGGATTTCATAGCGAGGATGAGCGACATCTTGGATTCTTGGTCCGACATTTAATCGAACACATCGAAAGCGAGGTACAACAGGAATGGCAGTGAGGCTTGACGTATATAGAGCTGCATGTATGGCGAGCTGACCCAAGTGACGGAGACAGCCGCGTATGGCAGCAGTGTGTCGACAGTCTATGGGTTTGGGTGTTTTATCGAATAGGCGGGATGCGAGGCACGACGTCAACGACCGGAGGTTGGATGGTGTCACAACTAGGGTTATACAGGCGTGGCGAGGCTGTGAAGATCCGGGGCTATTGCACACACGACGTGACGACGAACGACGCCAACCAGTGAGGTCGACGACGCGATGGGGATTAAAGCCGAGCGAGCCAAGAGGGTGTGCTGGCAAGCAGGAAGTCGCGATGAGGGAGCTCAGCGCATAGACTGGGCGAGCTGGACACACGACGACTTGAGGAAGCTGCACGCAGGGAAGGAGCAGAGATGTTGTTGAGCGTTCGGCCAACCTCAGCTAGGGAGAGCACCGTGGCGAGCCATGGAGCTTGGGACGGGGAGCAGGGAGGACCGGCGACGAGGATCCATGGATCGAGCACGCCACAGTGACGACGAGCAGGCGCGACCGAGTCCACACAGAGCTCCAGATCAAAATGAGAAGAGGCCGCGCAGGATGAGCCTGTCGTCGAGCAGAGCAGGGAAGCATGGACGCGCGCCCTCGAGGAAATTCGACGGTCGGCGAGGTGGGGCACTGGGCGAGTCCAAGACGAACACCAGGCAGCAGCACTTCAAGATTGAAGAAGAGGAATGTCTGGTGGAGGAACCGAGAGCTAGGGAGTTGGCACGGCCAAGCTGAAGCTGAGCAGGCAGGGGCGGACGCGCCAAGAACGAAGGAAGCAGGTGCCATGGCTGGGAAGAGCCGGAGCCAGCGCGATGTGATACGAAGAACCGTCCCAGCGGTGTGCATGTGCTCCACGGAAGATAAAGAAAAGGATGAGAACGGCTGAGGAAAGAAAATCTGTTGTGAAGACAAAAAAATCAGCCAAGGGATAAGGCTGATGGCGAGGGATCCATGCACCAGACGTCCAGACGTGGAGAGGATCGCAAGGAAGTGCAGACGCGTGGAGAATAAAAATCTCCAGGGAGCTGAACGCATGTACTGGATATGGATGGCCTATACGGTGGAGATATTTGAGAAAAACAATTTTCTAGTTTCCTACTTTGTCTTTACGAGAGAACACGGATAATTGAGTTTTGGAATTTAAGTCTAAATGAGATACAAACAGAACGTGCCAAAACGATATTGGCCAAACTATTATAGACTGTGTTTGAATCGATTCGAAATCAGAGAATTTCATCCGCAACTCGACACCTGATCCTCCTATCGAGACAAATTTGCTAGAAACCAGCCATAATTATAAATCCTCTAACGTGATGTTTGGGTTGACGAGTGTTGGATCTTTTATGGGCTTGGCCCATTTATTGAATAAAATCTATGGTGTGTAATGGTGGAGAATACCAATAGTACCACATTGGAAGTCCAAGGGTCTTTTGCCTTGACTTATATGGTGGGATTTATTCCACTTAACTTGAGAAGTCAAGAAATGGATAAGGGCGTGCCACACGCGCGCGCGCGCCGCCGCCGCCGGCCGGGCAGGCAGGCAGGCAGGCCGGCGGGCGTGGCGTGGTTGTGTTAATTTTTAGCACTCACTAACCGCGTACGTCAGCCGAGTGACCCTGTCTCTTCGTCAGCCAACCGAGTGACCCTTCTCCTTCAGCTGCCGACTTATGGCGTGACTCGGCGAGAGCTGGCCGACTCATGGCATAACTCGGCTAGAGCTGGCCGACTCTTGGCGTGACTCGGCGACCTTTCTCCTTCAGCTTCCCTCTGCGAGAGGTTAAATAGAGGAGCACCCCTGTCACTCGGTACACGCGAGAAAACACTTTCAGAACACAGTCCAGCAGCCGAGTGAGGGTATTTCCATCTCGTGACTCTGCGCGCACAGAGAAGCGAGAGGGCAGGTGCCTCCGGAGCCCTTGCCGTTCGAGACCTTGCACGAGGGATCGGCAATTAGGTTTTTGGGGAGCGTCTACGCGACTGCCCAAAGTCTTCTTCCTGCTGACATGACAAGTGAAGTTGGACAAGGATCTAGATCCTCGGAGCGCATGTCAGGGTATGATCAATTCATCTCCTTACTGTTTTTCATTCTGCAAATTATATATGTTCATACCTGCTGTTTTATTTATAGCCATAAATTTATCCAATCTGTTTTGCCGTATTATATCATGACGTGTCTGATGCCTGATCATACTAGTAATATGATAAATCTGTTTGTCTTAATTTTACAGACATGCTGTTTATGTTGCTATCAGTTTATTTTCAGTTGTTCCATAATAATACATGTTCCATGTTTATTTGCTTATTATATTTATATGATTCATATGTTTCGTGTTCTCTTGATCCATATTGTTATGGATATATTTGAGATAATGATTTCTATGATTAAACATATTTTATATGTCATCATCATAATGTTAATTTATGGAATTAAAATAATACGGAAAATGCCTATATTTCTAACAATCCAAAAACCTAATGTTAGGCTTTTTTCTGTCAGAGGTTTTGCTGCTGTGTTAAAGCCTGATCCTTTTGATGGTAAAAACTTCTTGATATGGAAAGCTAAAATGGAATTGTGGCTAACTGCAATGTCTTGTTTTCATGCCGCTGAGGGCAAGCCTGCCAACTTACCTCCTGAGGATGAGGCTAAGTTTAAGGCTGAAGACAACCTCTTTCGAGGTGCAGTGATTAGCGCACTTGATACTAAATTCCAGAAAAGCTATATCATCCTTCCCACAGGGAAAGAGCTGTGGGATGCACTTGTCGGAAAGTTTGGAGTAACTGACGCTGGTAGCGAGCTGTATCTCATGGAGCAGCTGTATGACTACAAAATGGTTGAGAACCGATCTGTAGTGGAACAGGCTCATGAGTTTCAGGCACTAGCTAAGGAACTCGAACTTTTTTCTTGTCCTTTGCCTGACAAGTTTGTGGCTGGTGGTATAATCGCCAAGTTGCCACCTTCTTGGAAGGACTTTGCTACCTCTCTCAAACATAAGAAACAAGAGTTCAATGTGGAAGAGCTCATTGGTACTCTTGATGTTGAGGAAAGGGCTAGAACTAAGGACAATGGAAAAGGTGTGGAGACCTCTACTGCTAATGTGGTGCAGAAGAGAAACTTCCGCAAATTTAACAAGAAGAAAAACCAGAACAAACCAGAGAACGTGAATAAACCTGTTCAAACAGCACAGTTTAAAAAGAAGAACAACAATAACAAGGGAAAGGGAGGATGCTTTGTCTGTGGCAGTGATCAACATTGGGCAAGAGAGTGCCCTGATCGCAAGTTCACTCAAGACAAGAAATTAGCTCATGTTGTAACCACTGAAACTGAAGGAGGAACATCTGGGTATGGTAATTCTTTACCATTTGTTCTTTCAGTCTGTAATTCACCTGAGTGGTGGATGGACAGTGGTGCAAACATTCATGTGTGTGCTGATGCCTCTATGTTCACTTCCTATCAGGTCGGGAGGTCTGGCGCCTTGTTGATGGGTAATGGGTCGCGTGCTCATGTTCTTGGTGTTGGTACGGTCATTCTGAAGTTTACTTCGGGAAAGACGGTGCCATTGAAGAGCGTGCAGCACGTGCCCTCTATCAAGAAGAATCTCGTTAGCGCTTCTATGCTATGTCGAGATGGATACAAAGTTGTTCTTGAGTCTAATAAATGTGTTGTGTCGAAACATGGTACTTTTGTTGGTAAAGGATATGACTGCGGAGGCTTGTTCCGCTTATCACTGCATGATGTGTGTAATAAACTGGTGAATTCTGTTCATTTTTCTGATGAGTCAGATTTATGGCATTCACGTTTTTGTCATGCAAGCTTTGGCTGTCTTATGCGGTTAGCAAATATAAATTTAATTCCTAAATTTAACTTGGTCAAAAAGTCTAAGTGCCATGTGTGTGTTGAATCAAAACAACCCCGCAAGCCTCATAAGGCTGCTGAGGCGAGGAGTTTGGCACCTCTAGAACTTATTCATTCTGATCTGTGCGAGATGAATGGAATTTTGACCAAAGGTGGTAAAAGATACTTTCTCACTTTTATAGATGACTCCACTAGATTTTGTTATGTGTATCTCTTAAAAACAAAAGATGAAGCGTTCAATTATTTTAAGGCCTATAAAGCTGAAGTTGAGAACCAACTTGAGAGGAAAATAAAACGTTTAAGGTCCGACCGAGGTGGAGAATATTTCTCTAATGTGTTCGATGAGTTCTGCGTGGAACATGGTATTATTCATGAGAGGACACCGCCATTCTCACCACAATCCAACGGGATTGCTGAAAGGAAAAACCGCACTCTAACAGATTTGGTGAATGCCATGTTGAGTACAGCGGGATTATCCAAGGCATGGTGGGGTGAGGCGATTTTGACAGCATGTCATGTCCTGAATAGAGTTCCAACAAAGAACAAAGAGATCACACCATTTGAGGAATGGGAAAAGAGAAGATTAAATCTCTCATATTTGCGCACTTGGGGTTGCTTGGCTAAAGTGAATGTGCCAATCAACAAAAAGCGTAAACTTGGGCCTAAAACTGTTGATTGTGTATTCCATGAGTACTCTTTTCACAGCACTGGGTATAGGTTCTTAATTATAAAATCTGATGTGCCTGATATGTATGTTGATACTATCATGGAATCAAGAGACGCAACATTTTTTGAGAATGAGTTTCCCATGAAGAATACACCTAGTGATATAAGTCATGAGACTATAATTCCCCATGAGCACGAACTGTCGATTCCTATAGATCATGCTGAGGATTCTCACGTGCACATCCCTGAGGAGGATGACACTATAGTCACTCGAAAGAGCAAGAGACAGAGGGTTGCAAAATCCTTTGGTAATGACTTTATAGTGTACCTTGTGGAAGACACACCATCTACCATTAGTGAGGCATATTCCTCTCCTGATGCTGACTTATGGAAGGAAGCAGTAAGGAGTGAGATGGAATCTATTATGTCTAATGGAACTTGGGAGGTCGTTGACCGTCCTTATGGTTGTCAACCTATAGGTTGCAAATGGATCTTCAAGAAAAAGCTTAGGCCTGATGGTACAATCGAGAGGTACAAGGCAAGGCTTGTGGCCAAAGGATATACCCAAAAGGAGGGTGAAGATTTCTTTGATACCTACTCACCAGTGACTCGATTGACTACAATTCGCACATTAATAGCCGTGGCAGCCTCTTATGGTCTTATCATTCATCAGATGGATGTTAAGACAGCTTTCCTAAATGGAGAGTTGGATGAGGAGATCTATATGGATCAGCCAGAAGGGTTTATTGCGGATGGTCAAGAGAACAAGGTGTGCAGGTTGATAAAATCATTGTATGGCCTAAAACAAGCACCTAAGCAATGGCATGAAAAGTTTGATAATACTCTTACAACAGCTGGCTTTGTTGTAAATGAATCTGACACGTGTGTATACTATCGGTATGGTGGGGGTGAGTCTGTTATGCTGTGCCTTTATGTTGATGACATTTTGATCTTTGGATCAAATCTCAATGTGATTGAGGAAGTTAAAAATCTTCTATCGAGCAATTTCGAGATGAAAGATTTGGGAGAGGCTGATGTCATTCTAAACATCAAGCTTGTTAGAGAAGCTGATGGTGGGGTAACTTTGTTACAATCCCATTATGTGGAAAAGGTATTGAGTCGCTTTGGTTTTAGTGACTGTGATCCTGCTCCAACACCTTATGACCCCAGTGTGCTATTAAGAAAGAATCGGAGAATAGCAAGGGATCAATTGACATACTCCCAGATCATTGGCTCGCTCATGTACCTTGCAAGTGCAACAAGGCCTGACATCTCTTATGCTGTGAGTAAGCTAAGTCGGTTCGTGTCGAAACCAGGAGATGATCACTGGCGTGCTCTTGAGAGAGTGTTGCGGTATTTGAAAGGTACTTTGACATACGATATTCATTATACCGGAAACCCAAAAGTGCTGGAAGGCTATTGTGATGCCAACTGGATTTCTGATGCTGATGAGCTTTATGCCACAAGCGGATATGTGTTTCTGTTTGGAGGTGGCGCTGTTTCCTGGAAGTCTTGCAAGCAGACTATCTTAACGAAGTCTACAATGGAAGCAGAACTCGCAGCATTAGACACTGCTGGGGCTGAGGCCGAGTGGCTTCGTGATTTCCTATTGGACTTACCGGTAGTTGAAAAACCGATACCGGCTATTTCCATGAACTGTGACAACCAAACGGTGATTACAAAGGTTAACAGTTCTAGGAATAACATGAAGTCTACAAGGCATGTTAAGAGGAGATTGAAATCTGTCAGAAAGTTGAAAAACTCCGAAGTTATAACTGTGGATTATGTCCACACATCAAATAATCTGGCAGATCAATTTACTAAGGGTCTATCACGCAATGTAATAGAAAGTGCATCGAGGGAAATGGGTATGAGACCCATGTGAGATCTACTCTAGTGGTAACCTGCTCTATGTGATCGGAGATCCCGTGAAGTAGAGTGGAGAAACAAGCTAGGAGTAGATTGTGAGGAAAGATCCCTTCTTTAACTCATTTCTGATGCACATCTTTCCTATCTGTAAGGCAGGATGGTTTTTACCTTAATGTATTCCAAGAGTCTTATAAAGGTGAGATGTTGTCCTACAGAACATCTTCTGAGGAATACACCTATATGAGTCAGACTGCTAGTCACAGTCTATGGGATTTGGGTAATCCCTAAATACTCATGAAAGGCACTGAAGTGTGACTTATATGCTTCTAACAGCGGGAATACCGTTCTGCAGCCTAGTATCAGCAAAGAATTTGAGTGAATCTTATTTCGCACAAAACTGTCAATTCAAGGCATAGTCCATTGTTCAGTTGTGAATAAGTGAAACTCTTATTCTAGATGGATGTTCAACTTAACAGTCTCCATCGAAACACTGGTATATCAAAGGATTGTGATTTTGATACTTCATCATTACAAACCCTAGAGTTTGGTGGGGATTGTTGGATCTTTTATGGGCTTGGCCCATTCATTGAATAAACTCTATGGTGTGTAATGGTGGAGAATACCAATAGTACCACATTGGAAGTCCAAGGGTCTTTTGCCTTGACTTATATGGTGGGATTTATTCCACTTAACTTGAGAAGTCAAGAAATGGACAAGGGCGTGCCACACGCGTGCGCGCGCGCCGCCGCCGCCGCCGGCTGGGCCGGGCCGGGCGTGGCGAGGCGAGGCGAGGCGAGGCAGGCAGGCAGGCAGGCAGGTAGGCGAGCGGGCGTGGTGTGGTTGTGTTAATTTTTAGCACTCACTAACCGCGTACGTCAGCCGAGTGACCCTGTCTCTTCGTCAGCCAGCCGAGTGACCCTTCTCCTTCAGCTGCCGACTTATGGCGTGACTCGGCGAGAGCTGGCCGACTCATGGCATAACTCGGCTAGAGCTGGCCGACTCTTGGCGTGACTCGGCGACCTTTCTCCTTCAGCTTCCCTCTGCGAGAGGTTAAATAGAGGAGCACCCCTGTCACTCGGTACACGCGAGAAAACACTTTCAGAACACAGTCCAGCAGCCGAGTGAGGGTATTTCCATCTCGTGACTCTGCGCGCACAGAGAAGCGAGAGGGCAGGTGCCTCCGGAGCCCTTGCCGTTCGAGACCTTGCACGAGGGATCGGCAATTAGGTTTTTGGGGAGCGTCTACGCGACTGCCCAAAGTCTTCTTCCTGCTGACATGACAAGTGAAGTTGGACAAGGATCTAGATCCTCGGAGCGCATGGCAGGGTATGATCAATTCATCTCCTTACTGTTTTTCATTCTGCAAATTATATATGTTCATACCTGCTGTTTTATTTATAGCCATAAATTTATCCAATCTGTTTTGTCGTATTATATCATGACGTGTCTGATGCCTGATCATACTAGTAATATGATAAATCTGTTTGTCTTAATTTTACAGACATGCTGTTTATGTTGCTATCAGTTTATTTTCAGTTGTTCCATAATAATACATGTTCCATGTTTATTTGCTTATTATATTTATATGTTTCATATGTTTCGTGTTCTCTTGATCCATATTGTTATGGATATATTTGAGATAATGATTTCTATGATTAAACATATTTTATATGTCATCATCATAATGTTAATTTATGGAATTAAAATAATACGGAAAATGCCTATATTTCTAACAACGAGTGCCGACTAGATTATTTTATACCCAAAAACTTAATCGTCGACTTCTAATAAATTTTGTTTATGATAAAATCGGAGGACTAAACTAAGTTTCTAAATTCGTATTCGCGCGAGCGATGTATTTTAAATACTCACTGGACGCACCGATTTTTGGAACAACGATGTTCCGAACAATACGAAAATTTCAGAAGAGACCGAATAGATAAAAATAAAAACGATGTCGCACTCACGACAGATGAAATAGATGCGATGTTAAATTCGCGATAGGCGAAGATTTTTAAAATTTTAAATCCATTTTATCCACTAATTACGTGCTTAAATCCGTACTCGTTGTCGAGCAGAATATAAACACCTGGGGTGTTACAGCCCTCCCCCTTAAAAGAATCTCGTCCCGAGATTCAGAACGAAAGACTTCTAAGAGTAGAGAAGCATGTAACCCATGTCCATATCAGCGATAATCATGAGACAGTTCCAAACAAAGTCGAGTGTCTCAAAATGTCGTTCCTCTAGTGGACATAACATGTGTCGCCTTAGGCTAATTTAGAAATGTCCACCAATAGAGACGATGTTTGCCAGAAGTACACATAAGGTTCCATGTGTGCAGTTTACTTTTTCTGATGACACTGTACTATCTGAGTCTGTTGAGCGAGTGGTAGATATGCAACTTTACACAAACAGAATCAGATGCAACCTCTTGGGTAAAACACACAGAAAGAGATTTACCAACAAGTGGTCACGGTAAGTTCATAGCACACGAGACGAGTGTGGATGTCGAATAACATCACAGTTAACTCGTGTTAGCCAGAGAATCCAAGTCCAAGAAAAATGATAAAGACTTGAAAAAAAATCACCAGCGAAGGGATCTATAAATGCTGCCTTTGCAACCAATCCATTTTATCAAGCACTAATCATGGATCTACTTGATCACACATGCTGGAAAAGCACACGTGAGACGATCGAGGCATGACTAGAGCGATGATTAGGTGGTTACTGGCCGACTTAATCTCGATTCTTGAAAGTACTTCCTTAGGATGGTTTGGACCATAGCGAGTTTAGATAACTCGATGAAACGATCTCTAAACTCGACCTTTGATCACAAAGCAGTTACAAGTTAGTAAAACCAACTTGTTGAACTACTTTTGACATTGAGCAAGTCCCCTCAGTACCATCAGTAAGCCAACGGTCGAGAGCTCACTCATATTAACAAGAGATTATGTATTTGGGTAAAAATCTATTTGGTCAAGTTGTTCATCCGTTTCTTCATGCGAGATGAACGAATTTGGTTCAGGAATACATGGATTAAATGAAAGAGCGAATGAACAAACTCCTGCATCTCGGCAGCAGGGAAAGTCAATCTCCATTTGAGAGCTAATTAGTTGTTTTCCAACACTAAAAAGCTCCAAGGCTCCACCTTTACAACAAAGGATGCAAAGGGAACTTGTATAAGTAGTCACTACCAAAGTCAAGGGAAAAGAGACCACACATGGAAAGTGGTATGCCTTTTTGATCCAACAAAGATGATAGATGTTGCTTGATCACTCAACAAACAACATAGAAATTGTTTCAAGGGAAGTCCACGGAAGATCACACATCAGTGTAATTCCACAATGGATCATGACTAGAGACCTCGATACCAGCATGCGCTAAGCAGCAAAATCCTGTGTGCGCATTCACAGGAGGCTCTCAGTTTCGCCGCGGTACCATAAGTCCTTAACCATGACACCATTACAAAACTGGCACCAATAATGAATCTCACATAGCAAGAACAATTTGTGCAGAGACAACATATCGATATAGCCTCATAATGAATTATGACTACTAACGGTGATACCAGCGCGTGCCGAGCAGCACAACCGTGTGTCGATTGTCCACAAGAGGCCCTCGGTTTTGTCGCGGCACCATCGGTTTTAGTCACAACACCATTACCAGACGTAACCAATAAGAAACCTCACGCGACACCAATGGATTGGGCAAGGGTGACAATATACAAAGAGACTCTACCTGTCAAAATGGTTACAAGTAGAGAGTCAAATAGATCACGGCCCGATGAAATGAACAAGACATGGCCATAACCTAAACTTGATGAAAGGAGTACGATGGGAGACTGTAACTTCAGCCCCAAGCATATTTCTATGCCCATCGCAGAGATCACAAGGTCAAAGATTAAGTTGATATGCCTTCGATAAACATGAGGAAACCAAAGGCATCAAATTCAAGAAAATGGTCGGACATGTCTTTCCTAAGTTAGGTTGATAAAATAACGACATGATCTTTTAAGAAGAGGCAAAATAGAGATATCTACTTGCACCAGCCAAATAAGGAAATGGTTTTGGTTAGAAACATGACTCGATATCCTTGTTTTAAGCCTAGGTACACTTTATGTTCAACAAAGAAATTTTCTAAGCATTTATTTGTATGTGTTTGGTCATGGAGTGATAACAGACAAATCAACGTTGAGTCATGGTTCTCCAACTAAGAACATGGCCTAGATTTGGGTTTAGGAAATCAAGTTATCAATATTCTATCGGCACATTAGTTCAAGAGCAAACACATTTTGCATTAATGGTCACATTATGAAAAGCTAGAAACCATCTAAACCCGTATCTCTAAGAAACCACATTATTTACAATCACCAAGTTTTGGAATAAAGGTGAGAGAAGTACTTTGGGTGTATAGGTGACAAACACGATGCAACAATCAGGATGCATGCTCGTCCTATGCGTCCTCACAAATTTTTGCCAACATAAAGTGGCCATAGCGTTCTATATCGGTGGCATACTAACGACTCTCTCAGTATTTTGCTAGTCGTCAGCTACACATACGTTTTCGAGGTTAGTGTACCTGCAGAAAATCCATCACAGCCCAATTTCTCATGATGCAGTTCACACATGACAGTTTATCACAGTTTATACTCCATATATTGCTATATAGAGGCTAGCTCATCATTAAGCGTCGAGCCACGCATAGGCGTCGTTGCCACACTTTAACCATAGGGCAACTCATTATGGTAACTCACCTTCTTACCTGAGCGTAGGTGCGTCGTTACAAGTACATTACACTTCTCAGTATTCCCATGTCTGTATACCCAAACACATCCATGGGGTACTGAATTCCCAGAAAAGTAAATACTCGACATCACAGCCTTCATATATACATATGTGGAACATGTATATAATCAAGCGCTTTTTACACTCTTCCCTAGACCGACGTTTGTTCGGTCATGCTCTCACATCTCACCTTACCTTGAGCGTTGATCCATTCAGAACTGAATGGCCTTAAAATAACAATACACATGTATGCAATACCCACCCGGTTGTGGGTTAGTGGTTTTCAAATAAGCCACTTGATAGTCCTTAGTTTAGGGCTTAACAGAGGATGTTGCTAGCATTATAGTTTTTTTAAACTGTTTTTCAAAACCAAACAATATGTTTAGTTGAAACTAGGTTTTCTAAAACCAAAACTTTGTTTTAAAAAATAAGTATGTGACCATATATACTTAATCCTGCTCCGATACCAGCCTGTGGCAGAACCTCCCAAGTTATTGGGTCCACATGCACCTGTCCTTGTCCCAAACACCTCAGACGTCTATGCATGTGCACCAGATAACTTAACAGGATCCGTCCGATTGCCCCAAGGACATCGGATAAACCACTTACAACCAGAACCGCGGGATTAAGTAAACAAATCACACACACACCATTTTTGCAGCGGAAATCTTATTACCAAATTTTACAGGTTACAAAAAGTTTACAGTATTTTATCGGAGTGATTACAAAAGTATAAGTTTGAAATATATGCTAGCTCATGTGACCATCCTCAATAAGAAGATAAAGACGGGGTATACTTATATAAGAAGGCCGAGCCCACCGACACTTAACACCATCAACAGCAGCACAAAACTATAACCTGAAAAACAACAGGGAATAAAACCCTGAGTATGGAATTACTCAGCAAGACTTACCCGACTAAAGAAAAGACTCTCAAGGATATGCTGGATTTGGGAATCAAGGAGAGGCTTTAGCAAGAATCAACTTAGATACTTTTGCAGAAATAGCTTACTAAAGTGAGTCCTTACTTTCAATATTTTAACGCTAGATTAAATATTAATAGACTCTGTTTGCATCTGGTCTAATTTCACCATCTCATCAATACAACATCATTTTTATTCATGAGGTTCACATCCTGACTTAGGTTGTAGGGCAGTGACCAAGTCTTCATAACCGCGAAGGTACGGCGATCCGAATCGATGATACTCAGCTGAGGATCTCCAATCACACGACATATGTAGCACTTAACCCTTGCATATGTCAACCCGCCACCGGGGTTCTTAAGACCAGATCAGGTTCACGCGAACCGAGAGCACAGATACACCACCGTCCAGCCTCTTGCCACGGAGGGTACACGCTACTCTCGCCACCGCTCCACGCCCATTCCGTGTTATCTTATTCTGGCCTTAGTCTGCCCGAGGCAAGGCTTACCCATGACGAGGCATGTGACCAGTTAAAGGGTCCTCGATCATCAAGCCTACATACGCATCCAATCCTTAATCAACTTGGGTAGAACATTACCTGTTCCTAGCTCAAGTCCCGATTTAAGTACTTCCATCCTTAGGATTGTTTGTGTTCCTTAGGATGGAAAGAGCATCACATGGAACTTTGCAGTAAGATCCCACCATGCTCTCAATGAAAATATTCTTGCAGGTAGAAGCCATCTTTCCTCAGGATAACCCCTGAGCAAGGCCTTAACGCAAAAGACAAACTCTATCCACAAGATCTGAGCAGGGCTAAGCATTTTTGTAAATCATATTTTGATACTTCACCAGAAGTATCTATAAAGGTATGGATTTCAAGGAAGGCAATGCATAAAAGGGTTTCCAAGCAACTCCTATAAACCTAATGCACATTTCACTAGACTTAAAGTGTGCAAAAATTATTTAAAAACACAAGGAAGGGGTTGCATGCACCGGGGCTTGCCTGGAATAACACTACGTTAGTGTTTGTTAGATGACGTCCACTTGGCGATCATCTTTGGTTCTGAAACTTGTTTCATCTGTCCATCTTCAGTTTCATTCATCAGCATCATCATGCGGAGTAGCCCGCGCTTGGGGTCGACTTGGGGCGTCTTCCGCATCACGTGATTAATTATCGCACCTGAATGAAATGCATTATGCACATGAATGCATATAGACAGGAATATCAAAAACCCTAAATAGTGCTACGCGATAGCGAATTTAAACACCTAGTGATGAGGCGTTGTACAATTTTATACGAAAATACTAGTTATCAACATACGATTAAGCGCAATAATTACGCTTCTCTAGATTAACCGAATCTAACGCAAACATCACGAAACAACAAACAATACATATTTAATATAATTAGCCTAAACACAACTTATCAGTTAATTAATTAGAACACTAAACCTATCCTACTTATCACCTACACATCTCATATGTATATAAATATATATATATAAACCAGTACACTATATACGATGAAGCATTTTAATAAACAATTAATACAACCACAACGCACGGTTACTACCGTCCAGAGAACTGACGCAACTAATATAACTAATTAATCCAAGCCTTGAACTAATAATAAAAACTAGCGAATCCAGTGTACTATTACTAGTCGATACAAAATTCATGAGAACGACGATGATTCCGGTTCAGACTATCCATCAAACATTAAGCATGCGATGAACAATGTCCTTCCCGTCATCGCCCAACAGCTAGAATTCTACTTCTATCATCGACCCTATAACATCACACAACTTAACGACATAATAACGGGTCGAGCCATAATTACCAAGCGCACACCTCGTATTACTGGTATTTCTAATTTAATCGTATACGTATACAAAGCGTCTTATTTTACGATCATAAAACCATGAGTAAAAATAGCGAATCGGCTCACCACATCACAACTCGATTTGGTAGTTGCCTGAGCCACGACAGCCTTCAGCTTGACGACGAGATCGAATAGAGAATGGTGAGCGTGAGGATTTCATAGCGAGGATGAGCGACATCTTGGATTCTTGGTCCGACATTTAATCGAACACATCGGAAGCGAGGTACAACAGGAATGGCAGTGAGGCTTGACGTATATAGAGCTGCAGGTCTCGCGAGCTGCCACAAGTGACGGAGACAGCCGCGTATAACAGCAGTGTGTCGACAGTCTATGGGTTTGGGTGTTTTATCGAATAGGCGGGATGCGAGGCACGACGTCAACGACCGAAGGGGTGGATGGTGTCACAACTAGGGTTATACAGGTGTGGCGAGGCTGTGAAGATCCGGGGCTATTGCACACACGACGTGACGACGAACGACGCCAACCAGTGAGGTCGACGACACGATGGGGATTAAAGCCGAGCGAGCCAAGAGGGCGTGCTGGCAAGCAGGAAGTCGCAATGAGGGAGCTCAGCGCGTAGACTGGGCGAGCTGGACACACGACGACTTGAGGAAGTTGCACACAGGGAAGGAGCAGAGATGTTGTTGAGCGTTCGGCCAACCTCGGCTAGGGAGAGCACCGCTGCGAGCCATGGAGCTTGGGACGGAGAGCAGGGAGGACCAGCGACGAGGATCCAAGGAGCGTGCACGCCACAGTGACGACGAGCAGGCGCGACCGAGTCCACACAGAGCTCCAGATCGAAATGAGAAGAGGCCGCGCAGGATGAGCCTGTCGTCGAGCGGAGCAGGGAAGCATGGACGCGCGCACTCGAGGAAATTCGACGGTCGGCGAGGTGGGGCACTGGGCGAGTCCAAGACGAACACCAGGCAGCAGCACTTCAAGATTGAAGAAGAGGAATGTCTGGTGGAGGAACCGAGCGCTAGGGAGCTGGCACGGCCAAGCTGAAGCTGAGCAGGCAGGGGCAGACGCGCCAAGAACGAAGGAAGCAGGTGCCATGGCTGGGAAGAGCCGGAGCCAGCGCGATGTGATACGAAGAACCGTCCCAGCGGTGTGCATGTGCTCCACGGAAGATAAAGAAAAGGATGAGAACGGCTGAGGAAAGAAAATCTGTTGTGAAGACAAAAAAATCAGCCAAGGGATAAGGCTGATGGCGAGGGATCCATGCACCGGACGTCCAGACGTGGAGAGGATCGCAAGGAAGTGCAGACGCGTGGAGAATAAAAATCTCCAGGGAGCTGAACGCATGTACTGGATGTGGATGACCTATACGGTGGAGATATTTGAGAAAAACAATTTTCTAGTTTCCTACTTTGTCTTTACGAGAGAACACAGATAATTGAGTTTTGAAATTTAAGTCTAAATGAGATACAAACAGAACGTGCCAAAACGATATTGGCCAAACTATTATAGACTGTGTTTGAATCGATTCGAAATCAGAGAATTTCATCCGCAACTCGACACCTGATCCTCCTATCGAGACAAATTTGCTAGAAACCAGCCATAATTATAAATCCTCTAACGTGATGTTTGGGTTGACGAGTGCCGACTAGATTATTTTATACCCAAAAACTTAATCGTCGACTTCTAATAAATTTTGTTTAGGATAAAATCGGAGGACTAAACTAAGTTTCTAAATTCGTATTCGCGCGAGCGATGTATTTTAAATACTCACTGGACGCACCGATTTTCGGAACAACGATGTTCCAAACAATACGAAAATTTCAGAAGAGACCGAATAGATAAAAATAAAAACGATGTCGCACTCGCGACAGATGAAATAGATGCGATGTTAAATTCGCGATAGGCGAAGATTTTTAAAATTTTAAATCCATTTTATCCACTGATTACGTGCTTAAATCCGTACTCGTTGTCGAGCAGAATATAAACACCTGGGGTGTTACACCACCCGTCAGAAGGCAAGTTTGGCCTTCCAAGTTGGCCTCCAACGGCTCCTAGCTGCCTTGGGGCTATAAAATGGGCCCCTAGGCGCATGGAGGAGAACAAAAAGCCTTCGCGAATCATTCTAAGACTCCCAGACTCCGACTCCATGCTTTTGATTCTCTGTGTTAGCAATTTGCGCTCCATTTGAGTTGCAAACTCCGTGTGTTGTGTTTCGAGCTCAAGTTGTGACTCGTGTGCGTGGTTGTGCTGCGAATTTGAGTCTTGTGTGTGTTGCTCTCCCCAACCTTACTCTGTGCTTTCTTTGTGATCTCAATTGTAAGGGCGAGAGACTCCAAATTGTGGAGATTCCTCGCAAACGGGAAACATACTCTAAGAGAAAAGACCGTGGTATTCAAGTTGATCATCGGATCACTTGAAAGGGGTTGAGTGCAACCCTCGTCCATTGGGATGCCACAACGTGGAAGTAGGCAAGTGTTACTTGGCCGAACCACGGGATAAAAATCGCATGTCTCTTGTGTTGCTTTCTCTATGATTGTTGTGTTCACAAGAACTCGCTTCAAAGCTACTAAGCCGTACTAACACTTTAAACTAAGTTTTTATGGCTATTAGTATTTTATTTTACAGGATCACCTATTCACCCCCCTCTAGGTGCTCTCAATTGGTATCAGAGCCGTATTCTTCATTTAAGGGACTAATCGCCCGAAGAGATGGATCCTAGGGGAAAGGGGATGGTGGTCAACGACAAGGAGAAGGAGTCCCTCTTCAATGAGCCAAGAGACGACAAGCCCACTGACTCAGGCTCGAGTCACAAGAAGAGGGACGGGAAGAAGAGACAGATCAAGAAGATCATCTACTACGACAGTGATGCATCATCTTCTTCACCAAGAGACGACGACGACGACTCTTCGTCGAAAAAGAAAACATTTAATCAAAATTATTCTTTTGATAATTCCCGTATTCCGTATAATTCGAATGCACATTTACTTTCTATTCCTCTTGGAAAACCTCCACACTTTGATGGAGAGGATTACTCTTTTTGGAGTCATAAAATGCGTAGTCATCTATTTTCTCTCCATCCTAGCATTTGGGAAATTGTGGAAAATGGAATGCATTTCGATAGTACGGATAATCCTATGATTATTAATGAGCAAATCCATAAAAATGCCCAAGCTACTACTGTTTTGCTAGCATCTCTGTGCAGGGATGAATATAACAAGGTGAGCGGCTTGGACAACACCAAGCAAATCTAGGACACCCTCAAGATATCTCATGAGGGAAACGACGCCACCATGATTACCAAAATGGAGCTGGTGGAAGGCGAGCTGGGGAGATTTGCGATGATCAGGGGAGAAGAGCCAACACAAACCTACAACAGGCTCAAGACCCTGGTTAACAAGATTCAAAGCTATGGAAGCACAAGATGGACGGATCATGACGTCGTCCGACTCATGCTCAGGTCATTTACTGTAATTGACCCCCATCTTGTCAATCTTATTCGTGAAAACCCCAGATACACAAAGATGACACCCAAGGAGACTCTCGGAAAATTTGTGAGCGGGCGCATGATGGTGAAGGAGGCTCGATACGTGGACGATGCTCTAAATGGTCCACTACCCGTCTACGAGCCACAGCCCGTTGCGCTCAAAGCAACAAGCAGCAGGGAGGCGCTACCATGCAAGGTGGCACCAGTTGAGGCTGCTGGGCTAAATGAAGATGAGATAGCCCTCATCATTAAACGTTTCAAGACCGCGCTCAAAGGACGCAAAGAGTACCCCTCCAAGAATAAAACAAGGGGAAAGCGCTCCTACTCAAATGCGGTAAGACTGGTCATTTCATAGCACAATGCCCCGATAACGATAATGACCAGGGACAAGAAAAGTACGAGAAGAAGGAGAAGAAGAAAAACTACAAGAAGGCGAAGGGTGAGGCACATCTTGGAAAGGAGTGGGATTCTGACTGCTCCTCATCTAACTCCGACGATGAAGGATTGGCTGCCTCGGCTTTCGACAAGTCTTCGCTCTTCCCCAACGAATGCCACACTTGCCTCATGGCTAAGGAGAAGAAGGTATGTATTCGAGATTCCCCTAAGTACTCTTCTTCTAGTGATGAGGAATCCTCTGATGATGAAGTACATTACTCTAGTTTATTTAAAGGTTTAGATAGAGCCATAGTAGAGAAAATAAATGAATTAATTGATGCTCTAAATGAAAAGGATAGATTGCTAGAGAAGCAAGAAGTTCATTTGTATGAAGAGCATGACAAATTTATTAGTGTTCAAAAATCTCTTGCTCTAGAAAAGAGAAGAAATGAAATGCTATCCTCTGAGTTGTCTGCTTGCCATAAATCTGTTTCTAGTTTAAGGAGTTTAAATGATGAATTAAATGCTAAGCTAGAGGAAGTTAATAAATCTAGTTCATGTGTAGAGCATGTTGTTATTTGTAATAGATGTAAGGATTTTGATGTTGAGGCCTGTGATGAACATTGTGTTTCTATTACTAAATTAAATAATGAGGTGGCAAGTCTTAATGCTCAACTTAAGACTTGCAAGGATGATTTTAATAAATTAAAATTTGCTAGGGATGCCTACACTGTTGGTAGACATCCTTCAATTAAGGATGGACTTGGTTTTCAAAGGGAAACCAAGAACTTAACAAGCCAAAGGACTTCTGTTCTCAACAAGGAGAAAGGGAAGGCCCCTATGGCAAGTAGTCCTCAAAGGAACCATGCTTTTATTTATGATAGGAAAATTGCTAGTCATTCTCATTATAATACGAGTTATGTTAATACTGCTTATAATGATTCACATGCTATGTTTGCCTCTAGCTCTACTTTTATGCATGGTAGAAGTAGGCCTAGGAGAAATAATATTGTGCCTAGGAAAGTATGCAATGAACCTACTACTGTTTTTCATGTAAGAAGAGGGGGGACAAGGGAGACAAGACTAGTATTTGGGTTCCGAAAATTATTGTGACTAACCTTGTAGAACCCAACAAGAGTTGGGTACCTAAAACCCAAGCGTAAATTGCTTTGCAGGTTTATGCATCCGGGGGCTCAAGCTGGATTATCGACAGCGGATGCACAAACCACATGACGGGGGAGAATAAAATGTTCACCTCCTACGTCAAGAACAAGGATTCCCGGGATGCGATTATCTTTGGAGATGGGAACCAAGGCAAGATTAAAGGATTGGGAAAGATAGCCATTACATCCGAGCATTCTATCTCCAATGTGTTTTTAGTTGAATCGCTCAGGTACAACTTATTGTCTGTGAGTCAATTATGTAACATGGGTTATAATTGTTTATTCACAAATGTAGATGTATCTGTTTTTAGAAGAAGTGATGGTTCACTAGCTTTTAAGGGTGTACTAGATGGCAAGCTCTACTTAGTTGATTTTTCGAAAGAGAATGACGATCTAGATGCATGCTTAATAGCTAAGACTAACATGGGATGGCTGTGGCATCGTCGTCTAGCACATGTTGGGATGAAGAACCTTCATAAACTTCTAAAAGGAGATCATGTGTTAGGACTAACTGATTTCTGCTTTGAGAAAGACAGACCTTGTGCAGCATGTCAGGTAGGGAAACAGGTGAGAAGCACTCATCACAGCAAGAATGTGATGACAACATCAAGACCACTGGAGCTTCTTCACATGGACCTCTTTGGACCTGTTGCCTACCTTAGCATCGGGGGAAGTAAGTATGGTCTTGTAATTGTTGATGACTTTTCCTGCTTCACTTGGGTATTCTTTTTACTGGACAAATAAGAAACCCAAGGGACCCTAAAGCGCTTTCTAAGGAGGGCTCAAAATGAGTTTTAGCTTAAGGTTAAAAAGATAAGGAGCGACAATGGGTCCGAGTTCAAGAATCTACAAGTTGAAGAATTTCTTGAGGAGGAAGGCATCAAGCACGAGTTCTCCGCTCCCTACACACCACAGCAAAACGGTGTGGTAGAGAGGAAGAACAGGACGCTTATCGACATGGCGAGAACGATGCTTGGAGAGTTCAAGACGCTCGAGCGGTTTTGGTCGGAAGCTGTGAACACAGCCTGCCACGCCATAAACTGACTCTATCTGCATCGCCTTCTCAAGAAGACCTCCTATGAACTCCTTACCAGTAACAAACCCAATGTATCTTACTTTCGTGTATTTGGGAGCAAATGCTACATTCTGGTGAAGAAAGGTAGACATTCTAAATTTGCTCCCAAGGCAGTAGAAGGGTTTCTACTAGGGTATGAATCAAATACAAAGGCGTATAGGGTCTTCAACAATTCATTAGGATTAGTTGAAGTCTCTAGCGACATTGTATTTGATGAGACTGATGGCTCTCCAAGAGAGCATGTTGATCTTGATGAAATAGATGAAGATGAAGTTCCAACGGCCGCAATGCACACGATGGCGATAGGTGATGTGCGACCACAGGAACTACATGAACAAGATCAGCCTTCTTCATCGACGCTGGTGCATCCCCCAACTCAAGATGATGGACAGGTACCTCAAGAAGAGGAGCGTGATCAAGGGGGAGCACGAGAAGAACAAGCTATGGAGGAAGAAGCACCACAGGTCCCTCCAACTCAAGTCCGAGCGACGATCCAAAGAAATCACCCCGTCGATCAGATTCTGGGTGATATCAGCAAGGGAGTAACGACTCGGTCATGTTTAGCTAATTTTTGTGAGCATTATTCGTTTGTCTCTTCTATTGAGCCTTTCAGGGTAGAAGAGGCCTTGCAGGATCCGGACTGGGTGTTGGCCATGCAGGAAGAGCTCAACAACTTCAAGAGAAACGAAGTTTGGAGCCTGATGCGACGTCCAAAGCAAAACGTTGTGGGAACCAAGTGGGTGTTCCGCAACAAGGAAGACGAGCACGGAGTGGTGACAAGAAACAAGGCTCGACTTGTGGCAAAAGGTTATGCCCAAGTCGTAGGTTTGGATTTCGGGGAGACTTTTGCTCTAGTGGCTAGGCTAGAGTCATTTCAAATATTGTTAGCCTATGCTGCTCACCACTCTTTTAGGATGTTTCAAATGGACGTGAAGAGTGCTTTCCTCAATGGGCCAATAAAGGAGGAGGTATACGTGGAACAACCCCCTGGCTATGAGGATGACATGTATCCCAACCACGTGTATAAGCTCTATAAGGCGCTCTATGGACTTAAGCAAGCCCCAAGAGCATGGTATGAATGCCTTAGAGATTTCTTAATTGCTAATGCTTTCAAGGTTGGGAAAGCCGATCCCACTCTTTTTACCAAGACTTGTGATGGTGATCTCTTTGTGTGCCAAATTTATGTCGATGACATAATATTTGGTTCTACTAACCAAAAGTCTTGTGAAGAGTTTAGCAGGGTGATGATGTAGAAATTCGAAATGTCGATGATGGGCGAGTTGACATACTTCCTTGGATTCCAAGTAAAGCAACTCAAGGAAGGAACCTTCATCTCCCAAACGAAGTACACTCAAGATCTTCTCAAGAGGTTTGGGATGAAGGATGCTAAGCCCGCGAAGGCACCGATGGGAACCGACGGGCATGTCGACCTCAATAAAGGAGGTAAGTTCGTTGATCAAAAGGCATACCAGTCAATGATAGGTTCACTACTTAATTTATGTGCCAGTAGACCGGACATTATGCTTAGTGTATGCATATGTGCTAGATATCAATCCGACCCTAGGGAATGTCACCTTGTGGCCGTTAAGCGAATTCTTCGATATTTAGTTGCTACGCCGTGCTTCGGGATCTGGTATCCAAAGGGGTCTACCTTTGACTTAATTGGATACGCAGACTCCGATTATGCCGGGTGCAAGGTTGATAGGAAGAGTACATCAGGGACGTGCCAATTTCTAGGAAGGTCCCTGGTGTCTTGGAGTTCCAAGAAACAGACATCAGTTGCCCTATCCACCGCTGAGGCCGAGTATGTTGCCACAGGACAGTGTTGCGCGCAACTACTTTGGATGAGGCAAACCCTCCGGGACTTTGGCTACAATCTGAGCAAAGTCCCACTCCTATGTGACAAGGAGAGTGCAATCCGCTTGGCGGATAATCCTGTTGAACACAGCTGCACTAAGCACATAGACATCCGACATCGCTTCCTGAGGGATCACCAGCAAAAGGGAGATATCGATATTTTTCATATTAGCACCGAGAACCAGCTAGCCGATATCTTCACCAAGCCGTTAGATGAGAAAACTTTTTGCAGGTTGCGGAGTGAGCTAAATGTCTTAGATTCGCGTAACTTGGATTGATCTATAACATACATGTGTTCTATGCCTTTGATCATGTTACTTTACACATTTACATTATTCGGGGTGCTCAAGTTGTACAAGATCTCCCCGGACCTCACAAGTCCATATGCAAATGGTGCACATATTTAGGGGGAGATGTGCTACAACTTGACCCTTTGAGACTAACCTGTTTGGTTGAGTATACTTGTTGTAGTCTCAAAGGTGCATTGAAAGGAAAAAGTGAACTTGGACGATGAGAAGACTTCCACTGCACTCCGGTATTAGTGTATTTAATTCCATGTTCATACTTATGCTCTCATTGCCTTTTTGCTCTTAATTGACATTTTTGGTGAGGCAATGAGGTTAAAGGGCCAAGAATGATCCCGTTTTGGTGCTTAATGCCAAAGGGGGAGAAATTAAGGCCAAAGCTAATGGATCAGCCAACCACTTGAGAATTTTGAAAATAGTAGAGTTAGAATTTGATTTTGTCAAAATACTCTAATTGCAAAATTTGGTCTCTTATGGGGGAGAATTTTGATTATGGGAAAAAGGGGGAGTTTTGGCACTTGATCAATTTTTCTTTTGGAATATCTCTTGATTTGCTCAAACAAGTGTGTTTGACTTAGAGATAGGAAAAAGGATTTGATTTACAAAAATAAACCAAGTGGTGGCAAAGAGTGATCCAAATATGCCAAATCATTAGCGAAAACAATTTGGTCTTAAATTGCATTGATGTTGCACTTATTTTGTTGCTTTTTGATGTGTTGGCATAAATCACCAAAAAGGGGGAGATTGAAAGGGAAATGTGCCCTTGGGCAAATTCTATAAGTATTTTGGTGATTAGATGCCCAACACAGTAAATTGAGTACTTATGTGCGAGAAGTGCAAATCAGGGACAAAGGTATGTTTCTAGACATGGCGAATTGTTTTATGTACTAATATAGTTATCCAAGTGCTAGAAACCGTAACTAAAGAAGAAGAGAAGAAAAGGAAAAGAGTTGGCTGTGTGCAGCCAACATCAGCTCGGTCTGGCACACCGGACTGTTCGGTGGTGCACCGGACAGTGTCCGGTGCGCGAGGCTGGCCGGCGGTAAACTGTCTGCTCTCAAGAAACAACAGAGGCGTATGGCTATAATTCACCGGACTGTCCGGTGGTGCAACGGTAGCCAGCGCCAACGGTCGGCTGCGCAATCCGCGAGCGACGCGTGGCCCGCAGCAACGGTCGGTTGGGCACACGGACTGTCCGGTGTGCACCGGACAGTGTTCGATGCGTCAACCGACCCCGAGGACCAACGGTCGGATGCACCATATATGGAAGGAGATCACGCACCGGACAGCTACAGTGACTGTCCGGTGGTGCACCGGACTGTTCGGTGCACCACCCGACAGAAGGCAAGTTTGGCCTTCCAAGTTGGCCTCCAACGGCTCCTAGCTGCCTTGGGGCTATAAAAGGGACCCCTAGGCGCATGTAGGAGAACACAAAGCCTTCACGAATCATTCTAAGACTCCCAGACTCCGACTCCACGCTTTTGATTCTCTGTGTTAGCAATTTGAGGTCCATTTGAGTTGCGAACTCCGTGTATTGTGTTTCGAGCTCAAGTTGTGACTCGTGTGCGTGGTTGTGCTGCGAATTTGAGTCTTGTGTGTGTTTCTATCCCCAACCTTACTTTGTGCTTTCTTTGTGATCTCAATTGTAAGGGTGAGAGACTCCAAATTGTGGAGATTCCTTGCAAACGGGAAACATACTCTAAGAGAAAAGACCGTGGTATTCAAGTTGATCATCGGATCACTTGAAAGGGGTTGAGTGCAACCCTCGTCCATTGGGATGCCACAACGTGGAAGTAGGCAAGTGTTACTTGGCCGAACCACGAGATAAAAATCGTGTGTCTCTTGTGTTGCTTTCTCTGTGATTGTTGTGTTCACAAGAACTCGCTTCAAAGCTACTAAGCCGTACTAACACTTTAAACTATGTTTTTGTGGCTATTAGTGTTTTATTTTATAGGATCACCTATTCACCCCCCTCTAGGTGCTCTCAGTTACCAGCAGAATCGTCAAGGAAACACCGTGAACACACCGACCAGGAATAATAATGAAATCACCCAGTTTAGCCCAACGAATGCTTCAAGTGTGGAGAAATGGGTCATTATGCCAATCATTGCCTAAAGCGCAATCCATAGACACTCTAGAAGAACAACAGCCAAAGGTTTGACCAGAATATGTCTGCCCGTGGTAATGTGCAGAATAAAAATCACCAGAACCAGAGTAAAGGCAGAGTGAACCATATGACTGCAAAATCTATTGCAGAGGATGCTGACGTGGTGTATGGTATGTTCCTTATTAACTTCATACCTGCATCAATTTTATTTGATTCTGGAGCATCTCATTCTTTCGTAACAAAATCATTTGTAGAAAAGCATAATATATCATATTATCCTTTGAAGATGAAATTATTAATTAGATCACCAGGAGGTGAAATTAGAGCCACGGACTCATGCCCTCAAACTAAGCTTGAAATTAAGCTTCCTAGTAGAGTTGATAACTTTGGAGTCAAGTGAAATCGATGTGATACTTGGAATAGATTACTTGACCAAGTATGATGGAGTAATATCTTGTGCTAAGAGAATGGTTACATTAACAAGTCCGCAAGGAGAAAGAGTTGAAGTCGATGTTAGTATGCCAGCAGAAGCAGAAGCCATGGTAAATCAATTGGAGGAGAAATACTTGGAAAACATCATAATGGTATGTGAATACTCAGACATATTTCCGGAGGAATTACCAGATATGCCACCGAATCGTGATATAGAGTTCTCTATTGAATTATTACTCGGAACTGCACCTATATCAAAAAGACATTATAAAATGGATGTCAAGGATTTAGTTGAACTGAAGAAACAAATAGAAAAATTATTAGAAAAAAGGTTTTATCCGCCCAAGCTCGTCTCCTTGGGGAGCCCCAGTTCTATTTGTGAATAAGAAAGATGCTTCGAGAAGAATGTGTGTCGATTATAGAATTTTGAATGAAGTTACCATTAAGAACAAATATGCTTTACCTCGAATAGAAGATTTGTTTGATCAGATGAGAGGTGCTAAGATATTCTTGAAAATAGATCTAAGATCAGGATATCATCAGCTGAAGATTCGAACAGAAGATGTACCTAAGACAACCTTTACCCCAAGATATGGACTATATGAGTTTTTGGTCATGTCATTTGGACTAACTAATGCACCAGCATACTTTATGAACTTGATGAATAAAGTATACATGGAGTACCTTGACCAATTTGTGGCCGTGTTCATTGATGATATACTGGTATACTCCCCGAGCGAAGAAACACATGAAGACCATCTAAGACTAGTTCTTTAGAAGCTTCGTGACAACCAGTTGTATGCAAAGTTCTCAAAGTGTGATTTTTGGCTGAAGGAAGTCATTTTCCTAGGACATATTATCACAGATGGAGGAATCAAGGTAGACCCTGGTAAAATAAGTGAAATACTAAATTGGAAGCAACCGAAAGATGTGTCAAAGATCAAGAGTTTTCTTGGATTAGTAGGATACTACAGAAGATTCATCAAAGGCTTATCTAAGCTAGTGAAACCTCTTACTTCACTACTAGAGAAAGGTAAGGAATTTAAGTGGGATGAAGCTTGCAAAAAATGCTTTGAAGAATTAAAGGAAAAGTTAACCACTGCACCAGTCTTAGTAATGTCTGATATTCACAAAGGATTTGATGTATATTGTGATGCATCGCATCTAGGACTTGGATGTGTGTTAATGCAGTAAAGAAAAGTAATAGCTTATGCCTCATGGCAATTGCGAAAGCATGAAAAGAATTACCCAACACATGATTTGGAATTAGCTGCTATAGTGCATGCTTTGAAGATTTAGAGGCACTGCATGATTGGAAATAAGTGCAAAATCTTCACTAATCACAAAAGTTTAAAGTACATATTCACCCAAAATGAACTCAATCTAAGGCAACGAAGATGGCTTGAGTTAATAAAATATTATGATTTGGATATTCAATATCACCTAGGAAAAGCGAATGTCGTGGAAGATGCTTTGAGCCATAAAGGTCAAGCGAACAATGTTACTGCCTATTTGTTGCCGCAAGAGTTATGTTGGGAGATGGAACAACTTAATCTTGGTATGGTTAATAATATGGAAGTAACAGATATGGAAGTGGAATCTACATTAGAGCAAGAAATTCATAAAGGCCAAGAATCAGATGAGAAGATTAAGGAAATTAAAACACATATTATTTTGGGTAAAGTCCCAGATTTCACAGAAGATGAACAAGGCACAGTTTGGTTTAAAAAGAGGATCTGTGTACCGGAAATTGAACACCTTCGCAAGCTTATTTTGAGAGAAGCTCATGATTCAGCGTACTCTATACACCTTGGAAGTACTAAGATGTACCAGGATTTGAAGGAAAAATATTGGTGGTATGGTTTAAAAAGAGACGTTGCTACTCAAGTTGCATTATGTGATGTATGTCAGTGAGTTAAGGCAGAACATCAAAGACCAGCATGTTTGCTACAACCTCTTAAAGTGCGTGAATGGAAATGGGAAGAAATTGGTATGAATTTTATAGTCGGGGTACCTCATACATGTAGTGGATATGATTCCATATGAGTTATTGTAGACATGTTAACAAAGGTTGCACATTTCATACCTGTGAAGAAAACATATTCATGAGTTCAGTTAGCGGAACTGTATATGTCAAAGATTGTTTGTCTACATGGTGTACCCAAGAAAATTGTATCAGATAGAGGAACTCATTTTACCTCGCGCTTTTAGAAAATGTTACATGAGTCTATGGATACTAAACTAAATTTTAGCTCAGCTTATCATCCGCAGACAGATGGCCAAACAGAAAGAACAAATCATGTATTAGAGGATATGTTAAGAGCTTGTGCTTTAAAGTATCGTAAAAGTTGGGATAATAGTTTACCCTATGCAAAGTTTTCCTATAACAATAGTAACCAAGCGAGTTTAAAGATGGCACCATTTGAGGCTCTCTACGGACGAAAATGCAGAACACCCCTTTATTGGAATCAAATGGGAGAAAGTCAAGTGTTTGGTCCAAAATTTCTTTAGGAAGCAGAAAAGCAAGTACATATTGTTAGAGAGAATCTGAAAACAGCATAATCAAGGCAGAAAAGCTATGCTGACAATAGAAGAAGAGAACTCATCTTTGAAGTTTGAGATTATGTGTACCTTAAGGTTTCACCAATGAGAGGAATGAAAAGATTTAAGGTTAAAGGCAAATTGTCTCCCTGTTATATTGGACCATTCAAGATCTTAGAAAGGAAAGGAGAAGTAGCATATCAGTTGGAACTACCCGATCGTTTATTTGATGTGAATGACGTATTCCATGTGTCACAGCTCAAGAAGTGTTTAAGAGTACCTGAAGAACAGTTACCCATGGAAGAATTGAATGTTAATGAAGACTTAACATATTCTGAGTATCCAGTTAAAATTTTGGAAACATCACGTACAATTACTCACAACAAATTTATTAATATGTGCAAAGTTCAATGGAGTCATCATTCAGAAGATGAGGCAACTTGGGAAAGAGAAGATGACTTCAGAGCAGAGTTTCCTCAGTTATTCTCAGAAGTTCTCTAATCTCGAGGACGAGATTCTTTTTAGGGGTAGGTTTTGTAACACCCCAAATCTATCAATTAAAAGCAAATCAATACTAGTTGCTAAATATATTAGAGAGGAAATGTTATTTTTGAATAAAGAGAATAATGACACAAATGATAATTAATCTTTTGAGTTAATTAAATTGAAACCAAATGTTTGATGTATTTTTTCCTTCTTCCGATAGCATGAATTTTTGTTTCCTAAATGAAGTGAATGGTAGGGATTTTATTTATTTTAATCCTCTATTGTGAAATCCAATTTATTTATATAATATATTTTCACCTAAAATTAATATTTGGTATTTTATTTATAAAAATTTTATTACTATATTTTTTATAACTTTGGGAAGATTTAAAAATATATTTATTTATAATAAATAACATGTTCTATTTATTAAAAAAGAAAAGAATTTCGAAATTAAAAAACAAAGCTAAGTGATACTCACCTGGAGTCATGGACGCTCACGGCCCACCAGATCAATGTCCAACGGCTAGCTAATTAGGCCGTTCATCCATTTGGTCTAAGCGTCCAGCTTCCCTCTTAGGCTTTGTTCGGATATCACAATACACATGAATTAGATGAGATTGGAAAAAATTAAGAAAAAGTTTGAGTTGTTTGGGATTCAAACCCATCTAAGGCCCGTTCGTTTCTCCAGGATTGAACCGGGATTCGTTCCAGCTCATCAAATTTATATAAATTAAAAAAGTAATTCGGTTAGAAACCATTCCAGAGCTCCAATCCGTGGAAAACGAATATAACCCCAATTTCACTCAATCAACGTAGATTGAGAGCTAACCGAACAAACCCTTACGTGGACCACTCAGTTCATTTTCTTCTCACGCACATCTCTCTCGCTCCCGTAGAGACACACAGTCGCCATCGCTCAGCACAGCCGCCCAGCAACACCCTACTCGCCTCCTCGATCGGGAAACCGCATACGCCGCCTCCTCTCCCCTTTCCACCGAGCTAGAAACGGCTGGCACAATAGTCTCTGCTATTGATGGCGCTGAAGACAGCCGCTGACCCTTCTTCCCCCCCGGCGACCTCTGATCTTCTCCCTTCTCTATAAATCGCAAGCTACGCCCTCCGTGGTGCCGTTCCCCGCCTTCATGTGCTCGCCCCACGCCTCCCCTTCCTGTTGCGCGCAAAGAACACGCCGCCGACATCTATCCTCATCGACACTGGTGTTCTCGGCCACCTTCCACCGCCAGAGGACTGCTCTGAAGACCCACATCGATCTCCGTCGCCGGTATCTAGCTCTGCAGCGCCGCCCGCCGCCAAGCCGAGCTCAACGCCGTTCTTTCCCTCTCCTATTCGACGTTGCTGCGAGGTAGAAGATGAGCCATATGCAGCTTAGCCCCTGATTTTTGTGTAAAACTCATTTATATGTTTTCCAGTTCAAAAGAGTTAAATTAGGTCCCTATAATCTTATGTGCTACACCCTAAAGTTTATAGTTAATAGAGGATCTAATTACTGCATCGTTTTGTTATTTCAAATTTGTATATTTTAGAGTCTGAATCACGTGTAATTTGAATTATTAGCTTCATGTGTATGTGATAAAATATTTTATCTAGTGTCTCCACTATCTTTCACATTTGTGTATTTTAATTTGAATATAATGGTTGAGAATTAATTTAAATATAGTTTTTATAAAAATTAAGTTAAAGGAAAATGTAACTCATGTAACTTATACTTAGCGGTAGTAAATAGAGGTTTATACTATTCATCCGAAAGTGTTGAAAAGGTTGAACTACTAATCATGCGACCATAGTTTAAATAGTAGCTTAATATAAGTTATCTAATGATTCTTAGATTATATGTCTCTTAAATATTATTATAGGGTCGTGGTGTAGATTTGCAAATGAAAGGTTAAAAAAGGAAATATAACCCACGTGCTTTTCGATAGAAATATAATAATTAACTGGTTAACTATCTAGATTCCATTAAGTTTGAGCTAGCATTATATTTACGTATTTTTATGAATCTGTATAGTGTGTGCTTCCATGATTAATTTAGCATATAGTATTTTCTAGAAAAATGGTGAAACAAAATAATTAGTGGTTTATGTCCTAACAATTGAGATGATCATTGTTATGGTTATGGTTAAGTTTATATTGTAAGTTACGAATCAAGTTTTATTCTTGGATGTCTTTTTTATATGATTTGTATAGTGTATGTTTTTATTGTTGAATGGTGTATGTTTATTTATTGGTGTATTTTTTTCTTTTTTGTATGTGCATTGTGAGAATCTATTAGAAGCTGATTTCGTGGTAGAGGACCTGAACTCGTTTGAGGAAGACCCACAATAAATGTTTGAGCAAGGCAAGTGGATTCTCCCTCTGCATTTCTTATTGTACCCCGAACACTACATTAAATAATACTTACTTTTGATTATGTGCATAAATTGATGGGTTTGCCTAAATAGGACTACTTAGAAATACTATCCATATTTCTTGTTTAACCGGGGATTATGCTATTGCTGAACTGTATTTTTATGCTGTCACTCTTTGAAGATATTATTGTTCGGGAAATGAAATGAATCTTGTTGTTTTAATCCGATGATTAAACAAGATTATGTTGTATTAAACGGAACATGGAATGACCACCCAAGAAAACAGTGCAACCACGAATGCTATCATGACTCTGGCTTTGGTAAATAGCTTTATAGACTTAGTGCTTAGCAACCCTACCTAAAAGATGGGCAAGAGGGGGCGACTGTGGTTTGGTGGCAACTCATATTAACATGGGGTGGTAGTCTTGGCTAAGTTAACTCGCCTAGAGAGTCACAAATACTGACGTGGCGGGTGGCTTTGTACTAAGAATATTTTGTGAAAGCCTCATAATGGATCCCTAGTCATTCACCTTGGTAGTGTTTAAGGGTTCGTACAACCCAGGCTAGATGGGATACATGGCTTGTGGGTAAAGTTGTATCACCTCCGCAGAGTGTGAAACGGATATGTCAGTCGTGCTCATGGTTAAGAGCAACCTAGATTCTCACATGATAACTAAACTTAAAGATGAAGAATAAATCATGATCCAATGGTTTCTAAATGGTTTGCTTAAGTGGATTCACTTAAGTGCTTTTGAGATATAATCGTGTACTTATGTTTAATTGGAAATTTTTGGGATACACTTATAATTAGTAAGTTATGCGTTGTTAATAAAATACTGACCAACTAAAATGCTTAACGCTTAATCATAGCCTACCTTGTTAATCTTGCATAACTTGTCTCACTTGTTGAGCCCCCACCATAAGTGAGCTTACCCATTGCTAAATTTTTTATCAGAAGGTGAATCAGAAGACTTTGACAAAGATGTTGACGAGTATTGAGTCTAGCAACGCTCCGGTCATCTTTCTATGGGAGATTGCCCATGATATTTCTGTTGTACTTTGATCATGATACTGTTTAAGACTCTTAAGTCTGGATGATGTGATAAAGTTATTATACTCTCTTTTACGCCTTTATTGCATTGTCTTTTGATATATTACATTTGTGACGTCAACATATGTGTGGAAAATAGATCCTGACACACATATGCTACGTATTCGGTTTTGCCCCTAAAACTGGGTGTGACAAAGCCAAGCTAAACCAAGAAACATCACTAGCGATAATTACATTGTTGTCACTTTTGTAGATATAACATAGATGGGACAATCTTGTACAGTCGGGAGACTCCCACTTCTAGACAGGATTAATGGGACCTAAGGCCAACCTATTTAAATTTGGCAAGTTTCGAGTGCAAAATGGGAATAAGTTAGTTTTTGGAAGGATGTTTGGTTAGGGTCAGCTACCATAAAGGATAAATATCCCAATCTATATAATATTGCCTACAAAAAAACATGGTACTGTTGCAGAGGTAATGGATTTTGATCTACCCAATATAAACTTTCGAGAAGTCTATATGGGATGAATCAATAGGGATGGTGGTAATTTCAATCTGAAGACCAGGACATGTTCGTCTGGTCACCTACAAAAGGGGGTATTTTTTTAGTAAAGTTTGTATGATTGCCTATTGAACCTCAATGTTATTTCTGTGCTTAAATATTGTTGGAAAATCCAAATCCCAGTAAAGATAATAATTTTCTTGTGGTATGTGTATAAGGGTGTAGTTCTTACAAAAGACAATATTACAAAATGTAGGTGGAAGGGGAGTATGAAATGTTGTTTTTTATAATTGCAATGAAACTATTGATCATCTGTTCTTCTAGTGTAACTTTGCTAGATTTATTTGGCGAATTGTTGAGATAATATCTAATATCAAAGCTCCCCAAAATGTATCACATTTTTTGGGCATTGGTTGGATGGAGTGAAACTAGATACTAAGAAACAATTTATGGTAAGAGCTGCAGCTATTGTGTGGGCAATATGGACTAGTCGAAATGATGTTATTTTTTAACAATGTAATTGTTATGTCACCAATGCATGTAATTTACAAGAGCACTTATTGAATTCGGTTTTGGAGCCAACTGCAAAAGAAGAAGGGGCAATTGCTGCTAAAGGATGCTTCAATGCAGTTAGAGATAATTACGATGGACATCTTTGCTCGGAATGGATGATGGTTTAGCAATAGATTATAAGTTTAGTTATTTGTTGTTTTTCTATTGTTGAACTTTTGTGGGTTATTTGAGCAGGCCATATATAAACTTTGTAGAGGCCAGAACTATGTTTTATTTCTGATGAAATAAATTTCCCTTATCGAAAAATATTGCTGAAATAGCTATGGGTGAAAACCTTGTACATGTTCACTATTAATGACCTAGTCATGAGAATTTTTTTGGCAATTAGAAACTCTGTTTTACTTGGAATTGTACACAAATTGTCACTACCCAGTTGGCTTGGGTCTCTACGGGTTTCATTCATTTTCTTATTGTTGTCCAAGAACACATGTGCCACAAACATAATGTAACACCCCTAGTGTTACGATAACTAAAACTCTGACATGTCATCATAAGCATTTGCATTAACTTGCTTGTTACACCTAGAATGCATTCACTAGGTCAAAAATTTTCAAAAGTGTGATAATATGTGTGGAGAATAGAAATTAGTTTAAGGACTTGGCTCAAGTTAAACAGGAGTAGATCATCTCTCAAGCAAGTGACAAGTTGGTTTGAGGTCATAGAGTGCTAAAGGCAAGACTTAGAACCTAGAGAAACTTTGCTTTCGGAGGTAGGTTAAGTGGAAAAATTAATTGATGAACTGGATTAACCTTAAAAACCTTAAGTGAGATTTGAAAACCTTCCTTGTGATTTGTGGATAAACAAAGGAACTCCTAAACCAAGGACACTTTGGACATGTGTTTCATGTACTAAAGTTGGATTTGAGACTAAGGAGTCACTTGCCTTTTAGGAGGATGGATTGAGTTGGTAAATCACTAGATGAGAAGGAACCAAATTTGAAACCCTAAATTTGCCCCAAAAGTGGAATTCAAAATCTAGAGAGAATTGGGCAAAAGTCAAAGTACCAAAGTTGTAGAGTTTGGAAAAGGTGAACAACTTTTATATTTGGAGATTCCCAAGTTGTGTGGAAGAATTTGGAGTAATTTGCAGAAATTCAGTTTTGGGTTCAGATTGGTACTTCTGAAAATATATAAACTAGTCAACTTTGGACCCTTGTAACTTCTGATCTAGAACCATTTTGAAGATGATCATTATAACAAAGTCATAGAGCTACATGAGGAGTATAAGTTTGGTTGAAAATATATAAAGCTATTTGGAACTTAGAGAAAAACTGGTCCAAAGTAGAGCTAGCTGAGTTTCTAGATTTCAGACTTGGTAAGAGTCTGAATTTCAGAAATTGGAGCAAACTTTGGGCTATTGTAGTTTGGAATCCAAGAGGTTTTGGTTAATGGTCACTATATAAAATTTGTAAAGGAACTATTGGAGTATAAGCTTTATTAAGCAACTTGCACTAGAAGCATTTGGAACCCAGGAAAAAGAGTGGTTCCATGTGGTACTGCTATATTTCTGAATTTTCAGATTGAAAACAGTAACTGGAACTGAGTTCAGTGTTTGATAGTAGTTTTTGGAGCTTGTTTGTGACTAATCCCTAAGGATTTGGGCTAAGAGGTCCATAAAGGGATTGACTACCATATGTTGGTGAACAACTTTCTTTAAGTGTGTTTGGGATGATCCTATACAAAAAGTAGAGAAAAAGTTTTCCAAAGTTGGATTATCAGATTGCTGTTGACTTAGTTTATTCAGAACTGAAAGTCTGAAATCAGCATTTTAGTGTAGTTTTGGAGCTGTGTAGTGCCTGTTCTAGGGGGGTTTTGAACCAAAGTTTCTGCAGCAAGTTTTAAGACCAAATATTAGTGAACAACTTTACTTAGGGAAGCTTGGCTTGGTACTACACAAATTTGAGAGAAAATGGTGCTACAAAACTCCCTAACAGAGTTAGTATAGGGCTGTTCAGTTAGCTGAGACAAGATATTTTATTATTTTTACTCAACTTCAGTGCACCACAACTCTTATTCTGAGCATTTTCATCCATGGAGTGTTATACCAAATAGAAAGGGCTATAGTAGGAGAGTAATATTGGTTAATGTGAGAATGTCTACAGTACATAAACCCTAGCAACAGTGTGGCTACAGTACTAGTGACCTAATGGGCCAGGCCCATGTACATATAACTATAACATTGTGAGAATGTCTACAGTACAGAAACCCTAGCAACAGTGAGCAACAGTACTAGTGACCTAATGGGCCAGGCCCATGTACATATAACTATAACACACCCCCCCCCCCGCAGTCGAAACTCTAGCCACTGCAGATGTTGAGACTGGACCGAAACTCTGCAAACACCACAGATGGAAGCCCTTTGGTGAAGACGTCGGCGAATTGGGAGGTGGTCGAGACGTTAAGGACGCGAACAACTCCATAGGCAACTCGTTCGCGGACGAAGTAAAGGTCGATCTCGACATGCTTCGTGCGCTGGTGTTGGACGGGGTTGATGGAGAGGTAGACGACGCTGATGTTGTCGCAGAATACCAGGGTTCTTATGGTCAGCGAACTATGGAGCTCTTGAAGAAGATGGCGCAGCCAGGCCGCCTCAGCCACGCCGTTGGCCACAACGTGGTACTCGGTCTCAGCACTGGAGCGGGAGACGACCGGCTGGCACTTGGACGACCAAGAGACGAGGTTGTCCCCGAGGAACATGGCATAGCCCGAGGTGGACCGGCGCGTGTTAGGACAGCCTGCTCAATTGATATCAGTGTAGACGCAAAGCTCCGTTGTCGAGGACCGGCGGAGAAGGAGCCCGAAGTCGAGGGTGCCACGCAAGTACTGCAAGATCCGCTTCATCGCGGTGAGGTGCGACTCCAGAGGATCGTGCATGTGGATAATATATGTTGGATGGTGTAGGCAATGTTGGGCCGGGTCAAGATGAGGTACAGAAGTGCCCCGGCAATGCTCCGGTAGCTGGTCGGATCGACAACCGAGGGGACGACGGCGGAGATCTTGCCCTGTGTGTCCACTGGGGTCGCACATGGCTTGCACTCGGCCATGCCATCGCGCTCGAGAAGGTTGACGGTGTACTGTCACTAGTGAAGGAATAGGCCCTGGGGACGGAGCTGGACGGTGATCCCCAGGAAGTGATGGAGCGCCCCCAGATCCTTCATCACGAACTCCTGCTGAAGGCAGGAGATGATGCGACGCAGGAGCCTAGTGGAGGAGGCGGTGAGCACAATATCATCGACGTAGAGGAGGAGGTACATAGTGTCCGGGCCACAACAGAGGAGGAACAGGGACATGTCCGACTTGGCTTCGACGAACCCTACGAACACAAGAAAGTGGCGAAGCGACTGTACCAAGCCCGGGGGGCTGCTTGAGGCCGTAGAGTTACTTGTTGAGCTTGTAGACCATGTCGGGGTGAGCAGGGTCAATGAACCCAACGGGCTAAGTGTAGTAGACTGTCTCCGTCAGGGTGCCGTGGAGAAAAGTGTTCTTCACGTCGAGCTGGTGGACCGGCCAGTCATGGGACACAGCGAGAGTTAGGACAGTCCAGATGGTGGTAGGCTTGACCATCGGACTAAAGGTCTCGCCATAGTCAACTCCGGGGCGCTGGGTTAAGCCCCGGAGCACATAGCGGGCCTTGTACCGATCCAGGGACCCGTCGGCATGCAACTTCAGCTTGAAGATTCATTTCCCAGTGACCACGTTGGCGCCATGGGGACGTGGCACCAGGTCCCAGGTGTGGTTGGCCTGGAGAGCGTCATATTCCTCTTCCATGGCATGCCGCTACTGCGGATCGGCAAGCGCACCACAGGCAGTTGTGGGAGTCGGCGGTAGGGTTGGAGAGGAGATCGCGGTGAGAGTCAGGCGATCGGGGGCCCGGAGGACACCCATCGCACGCCGGGTGACCATCGGGTGGATATGACGAGGGTCCCGGTGGACGATGACGGGGTGAGAGGCCGGGGGGTTGTAACGCCCCAAATTGAGAGTTAAATTTTTCTTTCTCTAGCACTCACCAAATTCGGGCATTACCTTTCCTCTTTCTTTTTCTTCTCGCTAAGCCTTGTTTTTTTTTTCAAAGTTCTAGCGAGAATTAGCTCGACATCTTGTGTAGGTGAACCCTAGAAATATTTTTCTTTGGTTGTTGCATCATGCTGAGCCACGCATCTATTTCCTTTTGTGTGTATTTGCTTGGTTTCCATAAAGTATGCACTTAGTAGAAGGTTAGAGATAATATATATAATAGGAAAATAGGAAGAAAATAGAAAAGGGAAATCCCCCCTCTCTCCTTTCAGCCCAGCCGAGCCCCCCCTCTCTCGCGGCCCAGTCGCGGCCTGGCGCCCCCTTCCCCCCACGGCCTGGTTGGCGCGCGGCCCACCTGGCGCGGCCTGCCCCGCCCCCCTCGCTCTCCCTTGGGCCTGTCGGCTGGCGCGGCCTGGCTCACTCCCCCCTCGCGGCCCAGCCGCGGTTTGCGCCCCGCGAGCCGCGCCTTGGTGGGGCCTACCCGCCAGTCAGCCCCCCAAAACCGCCTCTCTCTCTATCCTCTACCCCCCCCCCCCCCCCCGCGCACGTTCTCTCCCTCTCCCCCTGTGCGGCTCGTCTCTCCTGCACCTCGCCCGCCGCTCAGAACCGTCGCCCGCCTGCGCCGCCAACGCCCCCCTCTTCTTCCCCGGTCTCGGTCCCCGCTTGCCGTGGCCATGGCGCTCGCCCGGCGCAGCGCGGCGCGCTCGCCCGACCCCCTCCCTCCCCTGCTGGCGCGGCAGCCCCGGCGTGCCCCAGCACGCGGCGGCCCCGGCTCGCCTGCCCCTACGCGCGGTGGCCCCCGGCTCGCCCGCCCCTCCTCGCGTGTGGCGTGCGTGTCCGCGGGATCGGCCCCGGCATGGCGCGGCTGGCCCCCGGTGCGGCCCCGCTGCTCGCGTGGTCCGGCTCGGGCCCAGCGCGGCCCCGCTGCTCGCGCGGTCCGGCTCGGCCCCGACGTGGCCCCGCTGCCTGCTCGTGGCTCGTTCGTGGCGCGTTAGTGCGGCCTTGCGCGCGCTAGTGCTCGCGTGTTGCGCGTGGCGTCTTGGCGCGGTTCGCCGTGCTCCCGGCACGACGCGTAGCGCTCCGCCATGCAAGTGACGTGCCCGTCTAACCCTAGACATGCCCGTCTACCCCTAGACGCGCCATCTACCCCCCCCCGTGTATTCTATGCGCATGGAACGTGTTGTTTATTTTATGTAGTTGACCTCTACTTAAAATTGATCACGTTAATTATCTCACGTAGTTAATCAACGACTTTGTTTATTGTCGACTAATTGGAAATAGTTGTAAATCTATTAGTGCATGTGATTAATACCGGTTAGTATGGCTAGGTGGAGTTAGACGAAGTAATGATTAATTGCACACCTACATGTAATACACTTCGACTATAGCTTTAGCCACTGCGAGCCCCTTCTTTTTCTCTTTCTAGCAATTGCGAATGCAAATCGTATGTCATATCATATGCATATTCAATTTGTCTGCTCTCTTGTATGGTGTACTGTTTATTTCCTAATTCAAAGAGACGGATGTATGTTTGCGCTCGCATAGATAACGGTCTGGTTGAGGAGTCCGAAGAACTCGCAAGAGAAGACCCTGAGCAGCAGCTGGTTGGTCGAGGCAAGTGTCCCTTGACCCACTTATGTCCTATACATTCCTTAATTCACTTTCCGCATTTACACAGTTTATACCTAAGGATTGACTAGCTTTTGTTATCCATGTCCTTGCTTACCTATTTGGGTTGGGTTATTCTGGTTTAGCTTCATGCTAGTGCTTCACATTAATCAATGAACATGATGAGATTTATCAATGATACGTTGTTTCCCTTCTTTATTATGATGATTTACTTGTGGCATTTAAGGGGACTCGAGCGGTTTCTCGAGTGCCTCTCCGTAAGGACCTATTCGTTGGATGACCGCCCGGGAAAACAGTGCAACCATGAGGGTGGAATGAGACGCCTTTAGCTGAATAATTAGAGGAATCGGGGGGTAGTTTGCTTCGCCATCGTGCCGTTAATGGGGCTCGGTGTATGCGGCTCGCTCTGCCAAGGTTTGTTCGTCCCTTGGGGAGGAGTGCGGTGCATTTAGGAAACCTAACGGGCGGCTACAGCCCCGGGGAATCTTTGTAAAGGCTACATAGTGATACCCTGCTGGGTCACCTTGGTAGTGATCAATGGAGAGTCATGATCTCCGGGCAGAAAGGGAATCACGACTTGTGGGTAAAATGCGCAACCTGCAGACTGTTATGAAACTGATATATCAGCCGTGGTCGCGGTTATGAGCTGCCAAGGGAGCTCCATTGATTAGAGATACTTGATTAGAGATACTTGATAAGAGATGTTCGGATTACAGGTGGTGATAAGAATGATGGTTTTGGTATTGACTATGGTAATGGTAAGTGGTATTCTTTCCGTTTGGAAAGGGTACTTTTGGGTTAACAACTTGGGTTAATACTTAAATCTTGCTCTCTCTACTAGTAATAATAATCTGACCAATAAAAGCAACTGCTTGACTTACCCCCCCACATAAAGCTAGTCCACTACAGCTAAACAAGACATTTGCTGAGTATGTTGATGTGTACTCACCCTTGCTCTACACACCAAACCCCCCTCCCCAGGTTGTCCACGTTGCAACCACTGCTCAGGAGAAGATGAAGTCGTGGAGGAAGACTTCCAGGAGTTCCAAGATTACGACGAGTTTTAGGCGTGGGTTAGCGGCAACCCCCAGTCGGCTGCCTGTGAAGGCCGCGTGTATCTACGTTTCGTTTTTGCACTTTGATTATTGTTAAAGACTATGTGGATGTCTCAGACATTATGATGTAATCGACTATTATTACCCTTTATGTTATTATTTGAGCACTGTGTGATGATGTCCAGTTATGTAACTGCTGTGTACGTGAATTGCTAATCCTGGCACGTACATGGTACACATTCGGTTTGCCTTCTAAAACCGGGTGTGACATAGGTGGTATCAAAGCCGTGCTGACTGTAGGACCGCTAACCTAGGGTAGATTGGTCGTTCTAAGGATTATAGACCCCTATTATCACCTTGACTTGGGTATCCCTTCAAAAGTTGGTCATATTGACCAAATCTATGTTCTACTATATATAGTATACCTTGCTAATTTTTTTGTTTATTCTAATTCTTTATTTATTTATGGTTTACTCGCTGGTCATATTAGTTCTGTTCTGACTCTTATGCTTACGGTGTCTTTTGTAGATGGCTCGTCTTAGACACACAGCACGGAAGTCAGTCATCCCCTTCTTGCCCTCTCGTCTCGCTGAGCGCCCGCTTCGTCGTCCAGTGACTGGTCAGTCTAGCCAATTGGAGAGGCTACACCACCGCCTGCACGAGGAGCAGGAACGTCGACGACAGGAGCTGGAGCAGTAGGGCTCTTCTTTCTCGCTTCAGCGGGAGATAGAGTTTGTGAGGAGTTGCTCCCCTGTGCTCCCGCTGGAGGCGCCCCCTGCACCACCACTGAGCGCCCCAGCCGCTGGAGTAGCTGCTAGAGGAGACCCAGACGACGGAGGCGGCGACAGCAGCTCAAGCTTCAGCACTGACCTTTCAGCCGACCAGGAGCCGGAAGGATGGGTTGCTCGACCCATCACTCGCGACGCCGCTCGCGGGTGTCACTTCCATGACGCGCTCGACACCCTGCTACGCCAGGCACTCGACCGTCGTACTTGTTCCATCGAGTATCGTTGTGTTGTCTTCCAGCACAGTCGCGGGGTTTACCCGGACCATTGGGAGGCGACCTGCTTGGTGTGTCGTCCGGAGAACAGTCTCCGAGGTGTGAAGATCTGCTCAGAGCACTACTCTATCTCTGAGCGGGACTCAGCTGAGGCAGCCATGCAAGATGCCACAAGGCGTGCGCTTTCGCACTACTGCTCAGTGTTCGGTGGGGTATCCAATGGTCTTAACCTGAAGTATTACCCTAGCCGTCCATCTGGCAGCATAGGAGGCGAGATTGTCACACCTGTTGGTGAGGACAATCCTAGGTTGAGCAGCACAGTTGGCGTGCTAAACACGGAGCTGGACCATGCCTTAGACGAGCTGAGTAAGGCTCGTGCTGAGATCGCCCAGCTGCGGGCTGAACGCGCGGAGCGTCGTCACCTGGAGGATGGCTCCCTCGCTCACGTTGGGACTCAGCACCCGTATCGCTCACCTCGGCGTGGACACCAGGCTTATGGCAACCCCGATTGCAGGACCAAGATAAATTTAGAACCATAGATCGTCGGTGTTGGGCCCTGTAATGAAAGTTTAAAAAATAGAAGTCTTAGTCTTAGTCTCGGTCTTACTTTTAGTTAGTCTTAGTTAGACAGGGTAGTTTGCTTATCCTGTGCTTTTATGTTTGTCATGATGAACTATGTTGGATTTGGATCTTTGTAATGACTGTCACCAGAGTGTGGGCATCCCCTGCACCTTGGTTTACCTGTTAAATGATAATGAAGTTAGTTATCTAGTTGGGAAGCCTTCTTATTCCACTTTCCTCTTTATCTAAGAAGCTGTGTTTGCCTGTGTTGGAAATCAGTGAAGATGTTCATCTGTTCAGTATTGTGGAAAGATTCTATACTCTTTTCTTATGCTGCAAGTTGCAAGATCAGTTCTGATGTGTGATTGCATTATACAGATGTCAGAAAACAGGCGCAGAGGAGGAAGGCGTGCTCACCAGGAGCAGGCGGCCCTGTAGAATGAGGTACCCCAGCAGCAGCTGCCATCACCGCCCCCAATGACCATCGAGCAGACGTTCCTGATGCAGACTCAGGCGGTTCAAGCCATCAGTCAGACTCTGGCCGCCATTTAGCAGCAGCAGCATCATCAGCCCCCACCTCAGCCTCAGATGCCTCAGATGCCCAGGGATAAGCGTGCTGAATTTATGAGAGGTCATCCCCCAGTGTTCACTCACTCTTCTGACCCCATGGATGCTAAAGATTGGCTGCGTACTGTGGAGCGGGAGTTGCACACCGCTCAGTGTGACGATAGGGAGAAAGTTCTGTATGGTCCCCGTCTGTTGAGAGGAGCAACCCAGTCTTGGTGGGAGTCCTATCTCGCCACCCATTCCAACCCCGATACCATCACCTGGGAAGAATTTAGAGATAGCTTTCGTCAGTACCATGTTCCAGCAGGCCTGATGACAGTGAAGAAGGAGGAGTTCCTGGCACTCAAGAAGGGGCCTATGTCAGTCAGTGAGTACCGAGATAGGTTTCTGCAGCTGTCTCGCTATGCTCTTGAAGATGCCAACACCGATGCCAAGAGGCAATATCGCTTCCTGAGAGGCTTGGTCGACCCTTTGCATTATCAACTGATGAACCACACCTTCCCCACATTTCAGCACCTGATTGACAGAGCAATCATGACAGAGAAGAAGCGCAAGGAGATGGAGGATCGCAAGCGCAAGATCAGTGGACCTCAGCCTGGGAGCAGCAATCACCCCCGTTTCTCAGGCAACCCACCTCAGTAGTTCAGACAGAACCAGCGCCCACCTCAGTAGCAGCAGTTTCAAAGGCAGTACCCTCAGTACCAGCAGCAGAATCGCCAGAACAACCAGTTAGGAAGAAGTCAGTTCTAGAGGCAGAATCAGCAGGCACCTCGTCTTCCTGCCCCAGCAACCCAACAGAACAGTCAAGCAGCCCCAGTTCAAGGTGGAAGCAGAGCATGTTTCCATTGTGGAGAGCAAGGCCATTGGGTGATGTAATGTCCGAAGAAGGCAACCCAGCAGCAGTCAGGCCCTAGTGCCCCGGCAAAGCAGAATGTGTCTCAGCCTAGAGCAGGCAACCGCTCCCAGCCACGCTACAACCATGGGAGACTGAACCACTTGGAGGCTGAAGCAGTTCAGGAAACACCCGGCATGATAGTAGGTATGTTTCCAGTCGACTCCCATATTACAGAAGTGTTATTTGATACTGAAGCAACACATTCTTTTATTAATTCATCATGGGTAGAAGCACATAATCTTCCAATAACTACCATGTCAACACCCATTCAAATTGATTCAGCCGGTGGTAGAATTCGAGCTGATAGTGTTTGCCTGAATGTAAGTGTGGAAATAAGGGGGATAGATTTTCCCGCTAATCTCATAGTAATGGGTACTTAGGGAATAGATGTTATCCTAGGGATAAACTGGCTAGATAAGTACCAGGCAGTTATCAGTTGTGATAAGAGGACAATCAAGTTGATGTCCCCAGTAGGAGAAGAGGTGGTGACCGAGTTAGTCCCACCTGAGCCAAGGAAAGGAAGTTGTTATCAAATGGCTATCGATAGCAGTGAAGCAGAACCACTTGAGATTATCAAGGTTGTGTCCGAGTTCCCAGATGTGTTCCCAAAGGACCTACCAGGTATGCCACCTGAGCGAAAAGTTGAGTTTGCCATAGAGCTTCTTCCTGGAACCGCCCCCATCTTTAAGAGAGCTTACAGAGTATCCGGACCAGAGTTAGTTGAACTCAAGAAGTAGATCGATGATCTATCAGAGAAAGGTTACATCCGGCCAAGCACCTCACCTTGGGCCGCCCCTGTCCTATTTGTGGAGAAGAAAGATGGCACTAGGAGGATGTGTATCGATTATCGAGCCCTGAATGAGGTCACAATCAAGAACAAGTACCCTTTGCCCAGAATAGAATATCTGTTCGACCAATTGAGAGGAGCCAGCGAGTTCTCAAAGATAGATCTGAGGTCAGGTTATCACCAGCTCAGGATTCGACCTTCAGACATTCCGAAGACGTCATTCATTACCAAGTATGGGTTGTACGCGTTCACTGTGATCTCTTTTGGCCTAACGAATGCACCAACCTTCTTCATGAATCTGATGAACAGTGTATTCATGGATTATCTCGACAAGTTTGTGGTGGTATTTATTGATGACATTCTTATATATTCTCAAAGCGAAGAAGAGCACACAGATCATTTGAGGATGGTATTGCAGAGATTGCGAGAGCACCAGCTATATGCGAAGTTGAGCAAGTGTGAGTTCTGGATTGAGGAAGTCCTGTTCTTGGGTCACATAATCAACAAAGAAGGATTGGCTGTGGATCCAAAGAAAGTGACAGACATTCTGAACTGGAAAGCGCCAACATATGCCCGAGGAATCAAGAGCTTCATTGGAATGGCCGGATATTATCGACGATTCATTGAAGGGTTTTCGAAGATTGCAAAACCGATGACAGCTTTGCTAGGAAACAAAGTTGAGTTCCAGTGGACCCAGAAATGCCAAGAGGCCTTTGAAGCACTGAAAGATAAGTTGACTACAACACCTGTCTTAGTCTTGTCTGATGTGCACAAGCCCTTCTCAGTGTATTGCGACGCTTGTTACACTAGTTTGGGATGCGTGTTGATGCAAGAGGGAAGAGTTGTGGCTTACTCGTCCCGACAGCTAAAGGTTCATGAGAAGAATTACCCAATCAATGACCTAGAGTTGGCAGCAGTGGTTCACGCACTGAAGACATGGAGGCACTATCTATGTGGGCAGAAATGTGATGTTTACACAGACCACAAGAGTCTGAAGTACATATTCACTCAGTCGGAGCTGAATATGAGGCAACGAAGATGGTTAGAGTTGATCAAAGACTATGAATTAGAGATTCATTACCATCCAGGCAAAGGGAACGTAGTGGCAGATGCTTTGAGCAGGAAAAGTCAAGTCAATATGATGGTCGCTCATCCGATGCCTTATGAGTTGGCCAAAGAATTTGACAGGTTGAGCCTCAGATTCTTAAACAATATGCGAGGAGTGACAATTGAGTTAGAACCTACCCTAGAGCGGGAAATCAAAGAAGCACAGAAGAATGATGATAAGATCAGTGAAATCCGGCAACTGATTCTAGAAGGAAGAGGCAAAGACTTTCGGGAAGATGCACAAGGTGTGATATGGTTCAAGGACCGCTTGTGTGTTCCCAATGTCCAGTCTATTCGGGAGTTGATCCTCAAGGAAGCTCATGAGACAGCTTATTCTATACACCCTGGAAGTGAGAAAATGTATCAGGATCTGAAGAAGAAATTCTAGTGGTACGAAATGAAGAGGGAAATTGTAGAGCATGTGGCTATGTGTGATAGTGGTCGACGGATCAAGGCAGAACATCAGAGACCAGCCGGGTTGTTGCAACCGTTGCGAATTCCTTAATGGAAATGGGATGAAATCAGGATGGACTTCATAGTCGGATTGCCTCACACTCGAGCTGGCTATGATTCCATTTGGGTAGTGGTGGACCGCTTAACCAAGTCGGCCCACTTCATACCTGTCAAGACTAACTACAGCAGTGCAGTATTGCAGAGTTGTACATGTCCTAGATCGTTTGTCTTCATGGTGTGCCAAAGAAGATAGTGTCAGACAGACGAACGCAGTTCACCTCTCATTTTTGGCAGCAGTTGCATGAAGCCTTGGGTACCCATCTGAATTTCAGTTCAGCCTATCATCCGTAGACAGACGGTCAGACCGAAAGAACCCATCAAAATCTCGAAGACATGTTGAGAGCTTGTGCGTTGCAAGATCAGTTCGGATGGGACAAGAGGTTACCTTATGCAGAGTTCTCCTATAACAACAGTTACCAGGCCAGCTTGAAGATGTCACCATTTCAGGCGCTTTATGGAAGGAGTTGTAGAACTCCGTTGCAATGGGATCAGCCTGGAGAAAAGCAAGTGTTTGGGCCAGACATTTTGCAGGAAGCTAAAGAGAACATTAAGATGGTTTGGGAGAACCTGAAGATAGCACAATCAAGGCAGCAAAGTTATGCAGACACAAGAAGAAGAGAGCTGAGTTTCGAAGTTGGAGATTTTGTCGACTTGAAAGTTTCACCTATCAGAGGAGTCAGAAGATTCGGAGTCAAAGGAAAGCTAGCACCGCGCTACATTGGTCCATATCAGATTCTCGCAAGGCGCGGAGAAGTGGCCTATCAGCTCAGTCTGCCAAAAAAATTGTCTGTCGTGCATAATGTCTTTCATGTGTCTCAGTTAAAGAAATGTCTGCATGTGCCAGAAGAGCAGTTGCCAGTGGAGGGTCTCGAAGTCCAAGAAGACTTGACCTATATTGAGAAGCCAATGCAAATTATTGAGACTGCAAACAGAGTCACCCGGAGGAAAACTATCAGAATGTGCAAAGTCAGATGGGGTCATCACTCCGTAGAAGAGGCAACTTGGGAGCGTGAAGATGATCTGATGGCTAAATATCCTGAACTCTTTGCTAGCCAACCTTGAATCTCGAGGGCGAGATTCTTTTAAGGGGGATAGGTTTGTAACACCCCAAATTTGAGAGTTAAATTTTTCTTTCTCCAGCACTCACCAAATTTGTAACACCTTTCCTCTTTCTTCTTCTTCATCTCGCTAAGCCTTGTTTTTTTTCAAAGTTCTAGCGAGAATTAGCTCGACATCTTGTGTAGGTGAACCCTGGAAATATTTTTCTTTGGTTGTTGCATCATGCTGAGCCACACATCTATTTCCTTTTGTGTGTATTTGCTTGGTTTCCATAAAGTATGCACTTAGTAAAAGGTTAGAGATAAAATAGATAATAGGAAAATAGGAAGAAAATAGAAAAGAGAAATCCCCCCTCTCTCCTTTCAGCCCAGCCGAGCCCCCCCGGCCCGGTTGGCGCGCGGCCTGCCCCGCCCCCCCTCGCTCTCCATTGGGCCGGTCGGCTGGCGTGGCCCAGCTCGCCCCCCTCGTTGCCCAACCGTGGCCTGCGCCCCGCGCCCTGGTGGGGCCCACCCGCCAGTCAGCCCCCCAAAACTGCCTCTCTCTCCTCTACCCCCCCGCGCACATTCTCTCCCTCTCCCCCCGCGCGGCTCGTCTCTACTCCACCTTGCCCGCCGCTCAAAACCGCCGCCCGCCTGCATCGCCCTCGCCCCCCGCGCGGTGAGCCCCATCTCCCTCCTCTCCCTCACCCCCCTCTTCTTCCCCGGTCCCAGCCCCCGCTTGCCGTGGCCATGGCGCTCACCCGGCGCGGCGCGGCGCGCCCGGCTCCTCCCTGCGCGACGAGCTCGCCTGACTCCCTCCCTCCCCTGCTGGCGCGGCCCGGCGGCTAAGGCGCACGCCCGACTCGGCGCGGCAGCCCCGGTGTGCCCCAGCGCACGGCGGCCCCGGCTCGCCCACCCCTGCGTGCGGCAGCCTCGGCTGGCCCGCCCATGCCCGCGGTGGCCCCCGGCTCGCTCGCCCTTCCTCGCGCGTGGCGTGCGCGTCCACGGCGGCGCAGCCCCCGGCACGGCCCCGCTGCTCGCGCGGTCCGGCTCAGCCCCGGCGTGGCACGACTGGCCCCCGGCGCGGCCACTCTGCCTGCTCGCGGCGCACAGCGCGGTGTGCGCGTGGCTCGTTCGCAGCACGTCAGTGCGGCCTTGCGCGCGCTAGTGCTCGCGTGGTGCGCGCGACGTCTTAGCGCGGTTCGTCGCACGCCCGGCACGACACGTAGTGCTCTGCCACGCAAGTGACGTGCCCGTCTACCCCCCATGTATTCTATGCGCATGGAACGTGTTGTTTATTTTATGTAGTTGACCTGTACTTAAAATTGATCACGTTAATTATCTCACATAGTTAATCAACGACTTTGTTTAATGTCGACCAATTGGAAATAGTTGTAATTCTATTAGTGCATGTGATTAATACCGGTTAGTATGGCTAGGTGGAGTTAGACGAAGTAATGATTAATTGCACACCTACACGTAATATGCTTCGACTATAGCTTTAGCCACTGCGAGCCCCTTCTTTTTCTCTTTCTAGCAATTGCGAATGCAAATCATATGTCATATCTTATGCATATTCAATTTATCTGCTTTCTTGTATGGTGTAATGTTTATTTCCTAATTCAAAGAGATGGATGTATGTTTGCGCTCGCATAGATAACGGTCTGGTTGAGGAGTCCGAAGAACTCGCAGGAGAAGACCCTGAGCAGCAGCTGGTTGGTCGAGGCAAGTGTCTCTTGACCCACTTATGTCCTATACATTCCTTAATTCACTTTCCGCATTTACATAGTTCATACCTAAGGATTGACTAGCTTTTGTTATCCATGTCCTTGCTTACCTATTTGGGTTGGATTATTCTGGTTTAGCTTCATGCTAGTGCTTCACATTAATCAATGAACATGATGAGATTTATCAATGATACAATGTTTCCCTTCTTTATTATGATGATTTACTTGTGGCATTTAAGGGGACTCGAGCGGTTTCTCGAGTGCCTCTCCGTAAGGACCTGTTCGTTGGATGACCGCCCGGGAAAATAGTGCAACCATGAGGGTGGAATGGGACGCCCTTAGCTAAATAATTAGAGGAACCGGGGGGTAGTTCGCTTCGCCGTCGTGCCGTTAATGGGGCTCGGTGTATGTGGCTCGTGAAAGTCGCCTAGAGGGGGGGTGGATAGGCGAAACCTGAAAATTAAAACTTTATCCCCCAACTAGATCCTTTGATTAGTGGTTAGAACAAGATGAACAATTATCGGAGTATAAAAACTAAGTTCTTGCTGGTAAAGAGTATAGCTTTCAAATAAAGCGGAAGTGATAAATCAATACAACTAATAATTCTATGATAACAAAGCAAGAAAGCTTAGATGAAAACAGAGCACTAACTCAAGTTCTTTTCTTGCGGAGTGTTGCTTCACTTAAGTGAGATTTTAACTTGAAGCAACACCAAATGATATGAGCAAAGAATAGTGCAAGAGAACTTAGAGTAAGGGAAAGCAAACAAATCACAAGCAAAAGCACAATGAACACGGGTGATTTGTTTTACCGAGGTTCGGCCCTCGAAGGCCTAGTCCCCGTTGAGGAGTCCACTTAAGGATGGGTCTTTTTCAACCCTTTCCCTCTCTCCCGATCACACAAGGATCGGCGAGCTCTTCTTCTTCTCAAGGATCACTCTCGATCCCACAAGGACCACCACAATCTTTGGTGTCTCTTGCTAGCTTTTACAAGCCTCCAACACTTTGGAGGAAGTTTGAATGGGAGTCAAAACTCCACGCGCAAATGAACACAAAGATGAAGCATACACTATCTCTCAATGAATCTCACAAGGCACTAGGGCTAAACTCAATTGAGTAGCTCTCAATTGCTCGCTCTCTCTTTTGTGGCACTTGTGTTGGTTGTAGTGGGCTAGATCTTGTGTATAGGATGTATCAATGAATATATGTGGTTGGGAGGGCTTGAGTATGTCAACTAGATGACTTGGAATGTTGCTTGGACTCCCACACTTTGAAGTGGCCGGTTGGGGTGGTATTTATAGCCACCATCCAAAAAACTAGCCGTTGATGAAGTCTGCTGGCGATGGGCGCACCGGACAGTCCGGTGCACACCGGACATGTCCGGTGCCCCAGCCACGTCATCCTATCCGTTGGGGTTGGAGCTGGTCGACCGTTGGAGGCTTTGTCCTCATGTGGCACCGGACAGTCCGGTGCACACCGGACAGTCCGGTGCCTCTCTGATCCTCTGCTCTGACTCCTGCCGCGTGTACTGTTCTGCACTGTTTACTGTCAGAGTCGACCGTTGGGCACAGATGACCGTTGCTCCGCTGGCACACCGGACAGTCCGGTGCACACCGGACAGTCCGGTGAATTTTAGCGGAGCAGTCTTCGTGAAATCCCGAGGATGACGAGTTCCGGAGGCCGCGGTTCGTTGGCGCACCGGACATGTCCGGTGCACACCGGACAGTCCGGTGAATTATAGCGCGCCGGCCTCCGCGAATTCCCGAGGGCGAAGGGTTGAAGTCGAAGTCCTCTGGCGAAGGGTAGAAAACGAAGTCTACGGGCGCACCGGACACTGTCCGGTGCACACCGGACAGTCCGGTGCCTCCAGCCAGAGGTGCCCTCGGTTGCCTTATTGCTCCTTTGTTGAATCCAACACTTGGTCTTTTTATTGGCTAGATGTGAACCTTTTGCACCTGTATAACTTATACACTAGAGCAAACTAGTCAGTCCAATATTTGTGTTGGGCAATTCAACCACCAAAATTATTTAGGAACTAGGTGTAAGCCTAATTCCCTTTCAATCTCCCCCTTTTTGGTGATTGATGCCAACACAAACCAAAGCAAATATAGAAGTGCATAATTGAACTAGTTTACATAATGTAAGTGCAAAGGTTACTTGGAATTGAGCCAATATAACTACTTACAAGATATGCAAGGAATGTTTCTTTCTTATATAACATTTTGGACCACGTTTGCACCACATGTTTTGTTTTTGCAAATTCTTTTTGTAGATCCATTTCAAAGATCTTTTGCAAATAGTCAAAGGTACATGAATAAGAGTTTGCAAAGCATTTTCAAGATTTGAAATTGTCTCCCCCTATTTCAAATGCTTTCCCTTTGACTAAACAAAACTCCCCCTAAAAGAGATCCACCTCTTAGTGTTCAAGAGGGTTTTGATATACCATTTTTGAAATACTACTTTCTCCCCCTCTTGAACACAATAGGATACCAAATGATAAAGACTTTTGGAAAGCACTAAGTTTTTGAATTTGGTGGTGGTGGTGCGGTCCTTTTGCTTTGGGCTCATTTCTCCCCCTTTTTGGCATGAATCGCCAAAAACGGAATCATTAGAGCCCTCGAAGTGCTATCTTCCCCTTTTGGGCATAAATAAATGAGTTAAGATTATACCAAAGGCGAAGTCCGGTCTTTTAGCTTTGGGCTCTTACTCTCTCCAAAGACGAAGCCCTTTTCTTTGATGCTCATTTCTCCCCCAAAGAATAGAGAGTTGCTTGGAGTGATGGCGAAGTATGATATACGGAGTGGAAGCCTTTGTTTTCGCCGAAGACTCCATTTCCCTTTCAATCTACGACTTAGCATAGTAATATACTTGGAAACATATTAGTCGTAGTCATGGTACGGGAATAATAGGATATATGCATTTGTACCAAAATGAAAGAGATATGATCAAGAGATATGTCAATTAAGCATGATCATATTTCTATACAACATAGATTGCTCCCCCTAAATATGTGCATGGAGAGAACACATAGTTTGGCCTAAAATGCCAATTGCACATAATTAGGTTAATGAGAACATATCTAAATCATATAGAATGTGAAGTGCATTGTGTCATAGGATAAGTGTGATGCTCATGACAGTTTATGCACTTATGAAAGCATGTTGCAAACATTTTAAGCATTTTCCTTGAAGGATTTCAAAAAGACTTAAGGACCATCCACCTTTGGAACAAAGGTAGCTTATCCTCGTTACAAGGTTAAGCTTTAAGCTCTTTGACAATTAAATCACTTCATCTAGTTTTAACAAAGATGCATTAAAGCATGAGTGAAATTTTAAGAGGTTAAACTAGGTATGAAGCAGGGATAAATGCAAAGGACATGCTTTCTCTTCCTTATGTATAAGATATGCAAAGAATGCTTATAAGAGGAAGATTTAGGTACAAGTTTGAATGAAAGGAAGTGGTTTTAACCCTTTTGTACCTTCTCATAGAGACACTCTCTTCATTGTGCTTTGTCCTTAGTCTTAGTTGCTTAAGACCTATACTCAATGACAATATATGGAAATACTTTGCACAAGAGAGAGTTCTACAACTAGTGATCTTTTTCAAGTTATTGTTAGCATATATCAAATGGATCACAAGTTGCATAAATGAATCATGAATTCTCCTTTTTCCTTAGTGCTTATCAAGATAGATGTCAATTAAAATTACCAATTGAGATCAAAAATTACATGAGGCACTAAGAAACATAAGTGATACTCGAAGTTGTTTAATGATCAACCAATATGCGATCAAGAGAGCAACAAGGACATTAAACTTTCAATCAAGCTTAAAAATAGGAGAATCCAATAAGCATGCTACTTTTAGAAATGAAAGTAACAATCCTTGATAAAAGCGATATTACTTTAACAAGTTTGATTGATGTGAAGTAGCATACTATATGAGAAACATTATTCTCAAGCAAGAGACTATATGAAATTACTAAGATAAAGCAATAGTCTCAACATAATCAAAATATAAGAATGGACTCCCCCTAAAGATATGCATCAGGTAATTGAAAGAATTGATTTCGATGCATTTACTTTTAAGGACATAAAGGGGGAAGCATTATACATTTTGATCAAGGCCCATAAATTTTGCAACAAATAACTTAAGCTTTGTATTCTCACAATGAAAAAGATTTAGAATGCTTACAACTACACCATTGATTGTTGCGAAGACCTTATTGTCCAAGTAGGTGTTGTTATCCTTGATGTTTTTCCCTTTTCATTTGAGTGTCCTCCCTTTGTATTTGTCTCTTTTTCCTTCCAAACTTATTGAAAATACTCAAGAGACATGTTAATAGCGCAAGGGAGTATATGGTGAAGGATGATTACTTTAGATAATTAGCATACAAAATTCATCATCCACAAGTCACACAGACATGAAGTAAAATCCTTAACATTAGTGCATTTTATTTGAGAAAAATGAGTGAGCACCTTTTAAGCATTTTAATAATCATCGGAGATTTTACTTTATCATATTAAAGTTAGTTAATCATCACTTGGAAGCAAATCAATATGATAACATATACATAAATATTGCAAAGGCATTAAATAGATTCTAATGGACATGAGCAATAAGAAAATGATATTTGAATGCACACTTAGTTAATTTTGGTCCAATAGCGAATCTATTCCTCACAAGGGTAGAATATGATAATTTAGATTAAATACCCATTGAGATGGGAACCAAACTTAAGAGAATGAGTTCCCATACCTTTGCTTTTACCTTTCTTCCTTTGGGTGAAGATCAACCCATGAGGCTTGTGCACTTTCTTTCTTGTAGATTTTCATAATTTGAACTTAAGAGAAATGTTAGTAGCAATACAAGCACTAGTTTCCTTTTAGTAATCATTTTGATAGGGAATGAAAAGGTGAATTACTAAAGCATGGAAACTTTATAATATGAACTAGATTATTCCATGAAGTATGCCTAGTTTTAACTCATAAAACAAGCATGGTTAAATTCTTGAGACTTAAGGGAATAAATCTAATTCATGACATGGAGAGCGATAAATGTAGAAGAATCATATCCAATTAAGCAATAAGAGATACAACATGAATTATTGGATAGAATTTCCTAGACATGATGAGATACGCATTTCCATAGAGAAACTTATTCTCTACAAGTGAGACTACTTAAATTACTTTAGATAAAAACATCAGTCTCACTTTTCTAGTTATAGAGAGAACTTTCCTTTTATAAGTGTCCTAAGTATTTGAATTCCTTACATGACACCTTATTCTTTTAAGAACATGAAATATCTCTCTATATCTTGAACATGGCAATAATAATTAATGTAAAAACATGCCATGAAAAATTGCAACAATTTAAAACATGTAGATTGTCATAATATAGAATTGATAAATACACAATCTACCATATGAAAGGAATTTCTTCAAAGAATGATGACATAATTTTAAAACATCCTTAATTGCTTTCTATTTCTATGTGACTACACAAGACACATGACAAATTAAGATAATTGCACTTAAGAATATAAATGTTACCATCCTTTGACTTTCCTCCATGTTGTAGGCTTTGAAATTCCGCACATGATAATTCTTTAATTCCTACAACATTAATATCTTCCCCGAGATGATATGGGTTTTGAATAACATATTGAAACAACTTTGGGTCAATCTTGAATATGTAGATCATCTGAAGATTGATAGCTTGAGTTGATAAGAATTGAATTAACTTCCTCAAACACCCCAAAGGTTCATATCATCTCCTTCTCCTACAAATCTTGTCAAGCACATTTTGGTACCCATCGCTTGATGGGTCCGTTAAGGTTAGTAAACAAAGATCTAGGAACCCAAGTGTCCTTTGTGCTAGCGTTTGGTAAACTTGTTACCTTTCTAGCACAAGTTGCAATTTTGGGTTGCCTAGTTACATGAAAATTAATTGACAAGCTAGGAGTGGAATTGTTACCAATGGGACAATCCTTGCATTGATGTCCCTTTCTTCGGCATGTGTAGCATAGGCGTTTTTCAAGTTTTGAAGTTTTCTTCTTTCCTTGCTTGTTGCCTGCTACATGGTTAGTAAAAACTTTCTTTTCTAACCCTATGCCTTTTTGTTTTAAATGGGGACAAGATCTAAGCAAGTGTCCTTTCTTAGAGCATTTAAAACAAAGTCTATCATCCTTGTTAATAATCAAGCCATTAATATAGGGACATGACCTAATCAAGTGCCCCATTTCAAAGCATTCACTACACCTCTTAATGTGAAGTGTGGCTTGATCATTACCTTGGATGTTACCTTTTGTGGAGGCGTGGTTGAGGCTTTTGGAGGAGGTGTTGAATTTCATTTTTTGTTTCCTCCTCATGGCAATCCTCAAATCCTTGACATTTTCTTCAAGGGATGTAGTGCATGCCACGGTTGTTTCCGTCTCAAGCTTCTTCACCATGTGATCACGGTTATCTTGAGAAGGTTGGGCAATGCATTTCCCTTTTAGTTGTGTCAAGCTCTTCTTTAGCCTCTCATTTTCTTCTTTGAGCTTTTGATATGAATCATCATTTGTTCCTGCAAATTCTTGCTCAAAGGAAGATTTGCTTGTTGACAAACAACAAGCATTAGCACATGGTAATATAGTATCAATTTGAATACATGTGCATGAGTGAGGTTGTTGGGATTTTAAATTTTCTATCACAACCTCATGAGCAATGTTTAATATGATATGATCATCTATAAGATTTTCATGAGAACATAGAAGCATATCATATTTATTTTGAAAAGCTAGATTTTCAACTTTTAGCTTTTCTATTTGGTCCTTAAGCAAGGTATTCCTATTTACTAATTGAGCGATACAATGTAAAGCGTTATCTTGCTCAATTGAAATAGTTTCATACCTTTGGACCAAATCAACATGAGAGCACTTTAGCTCCTCATGTTCTTTAGTCAACTCGTCAAAGTGTTGCATCTTTATGGAGAGAATATCTTCTAGCCTTTGACGAGCTTCGCTTTGTTCTCTCGTTCTTTCTAGAAGTTTGAGCATGACCGCCTTATCTTCTTGGCTTAGGCGAGCGTAGAGATGCACAAAGCTTCTTTCTTCCTCCTCATCCTCGTTTGTGCTTCCGCTATCATTTTCATTAGCTACACAACACATGTGGGAATCGAAATGGGAAGACAAACCTTTTGGAGAGGTGGATTCATCGTTTGGTCTCCATCGTTCATTTTCTCCTTCTTCCTTGCAAGGGTTAGTATCACACAAACTAAAGGAAGTTGAGGCATTAAATGAACTATTATGTTTGGACTCATCAAACTTGATTTTAATTCTAGTCCAAATATCATGCGCATCGGGAATGGATTCGTCATAGTTTGATATGAAGGCACGATAATCTTCTTTGCTAAGAGAATTGTTTAAGATGTCAAAAGCTAGGTAGTTTAAGCGATAACATCTTTGATCCTCCTCGGAATTAATTTTTCCATTAAAACTAGAGGGAAAAATACTCTTGTCAATAATTTGTTCTAATTGAGGATGTATGGTCCTAAAGGCATTTATCACACTAGTAGACCATGAATCATAATTAGAACAATCATCAAGTAATATCTCAAGAGTTACCTCCTTTTGAGTTGCGTTCGTTGGAGGAGTCTTCTTGTTCTTTTGGGATCTTCTACGAGCCATCACTTCGAGTTGTTAGACTCAAGATGAAGTGCCTAGCTCCGATACCAATTGAAAGTCGCCTAGAGGGGGGGGTGGATAGGCGAAACCTGAAAATTAAAACTTTATCCCCCAACTAGATCCTTTGATTAGTGGTTAGAACAAGATGAACAATTATCGGAGTATAAAAACTAAGTTCTTGCTGGTAAAGAGTATAGCTTTCAAATAAAGCGGAAGTGATAAATCAATACAACTAATAATTCTATGATAACAAAGCAAGAAAGCTTAGATGAAAACAGAGCACTAACTCAAGTTCTTTTCTTGCGGAGTGTTGCTTCACTTAAGTGAGATTTTAACTTGAAGCAACACCAAATGATATGAGCAAAGAATAGTGCAAGAGAACTTAGAGTAAGGGAAAGCAAACAAATCACAAGCAAAAGCACAATGAACACGGGTGATTTGTTTTACCGAGGTTCGGCCCTCGAAGGCCTAGTCCCCGTTGAGGAGTCCACTTAAGGACGGGTCTTTTTCAACCCTTTCCCTCTCTCCCGATCACACAAGGATCGGCGAGCTCTTCTTCTTCTCAAGGATCACTCTCGATCCCACAAGGACCACCACAATCTTTGGTGTCTCTTGCTAGCTTTTACAAGCCTCCAACACTTTGGAGGAAGTTTGAATGGGAGTCAAAACTCCACGCGCAAATGAACACAAAGATGAAGCATACACTATCTCTCAATGAATCTCACAAGGCACTAGGGCTAAACTCAATTGAGTAGCTCTCAATTGCTCGCTCTCTCTTTTGTGGCACTTGTGTTGGTTGTAGTGGGCTAGATCTTGTGTATAGGATGTATCAATGAATATATGTGGTTGGGAGGGCTTGAGTATGTCAACTAGATGACTTGGAATGTTGCTTGGACTCCCACACTTTGAAGTGGCCGGTTGGTGTGGTATTTATAGCCACCATCCAAAAAACTAGCCGTTGATGAAGTCTGCTGGCGATGGGCGCACCGGACAGTCCGGTGCACACCGGACATGTCCGGTGCCCCAGCCACGTCATCCTATCCGTTGGGGTTGGAGCTGGTCGACCGTTGGAGGCTTTGTCCTCATGTGGCACCGGACAGTCCGGTGCACACCGGACAGTCCGGTGCCTCTCTGATCCTCTGCTCTGACTCCTGCCGCGTGTACTGTTCTGCACTGTTTACTGTCAGAGTCGACCGTTGGGCACAGATGACCGTTGCTCCGCTGGCACACCGGACAGTCCGGTGCACACCGGACAGTCCGGTGAATTTTAGCGGAGCAGTCTTCGTGAAATCCCGAGGATGACGAGTTCCGGAGGCCGCGGTTCGTTGGCGCACCGGACATGTCCGGTGCACACCGGACAGTCCGGTGAATTATAGCGCGCCGGCCTCCGCGAATTCCCGAGGGCGAAGGGTTGAAGTCGAAGTCCTCTGGCGAAGGGTAGAAAACGAAGTCTACGGGCGCACCGGACACTGTCCGGTGCACACCGGACAGTCCGGTGCCTCCAGCCAGAGGTGCCCTCGGTTGCCTTATTGCTCCTTTGTTGAATCCAACACTTGGTCTTTTTATTGGCTAGATGTGAACCTTTTGCACCTGTATAACTTATACACTAGAGCAAACTAGTCAGTCCAATATTTGTGTTGGGCAATTCAACCACCAAAATTATTTAGGAACTAGGTGTAAGCCTAATTCCCTTTCAGCTCGCTCTGCCAAGGTTTGTTTGCCCCTTGGGGAGGAGTGCGGTGCATTTAGGAAACCTAACGGGTGGCTACTGCCCCGGGGAATCTTTGTAAAGGCTACGTAGTGATACCCTGCTAGGTCACCTTGGTAGTGATCAATGGAGAGTCATGATCTCCGGGCAGAAAGGGAATCACGACTTGTGGGTAAAGTGCGCAACCTCTGCAGAGTGTTATGAAACTGATATATCAGCAGTGCTCGTGGTTATGAGCGGCCAAGGGAGCTCCATTGATTAGAGATACTTGATTAGAGATACTTGTTCAGAGATGTTCGGATTACAGGTGGTGATGAGAATGATGGTTTTGGTATTGACTATGGTAATGGTAAGTGGTATTTTTTTCGTTTGGAAAGGGTACTTTTGGGTTAACAACTTGGGTTAATACTAAAATCTTGCTCTCTCTACTAGTAATAATAATCTGACCAACTAAAAGCAACTGCTTGACTTACCCCCCACATAAAGCTAGTCCACTATAGCCAAACAGGACATTTGCTGAGTATGTTGATGTGTACTCACCCTTGCTCTACACACCAAACCCCCCCTCCCTAGGCTGTCCACATTGCAACCACTGCTTAGGAGAAGATGAAGTCGTGGAGGAAGACTTCCAGGAGTTCCAAGATTACGACGAGTTTTAGGCGTGGGTTAGCGGCAACCCCCAGTCAGCTGCCTGTGAAGGCCGCGTGTATCTACGTTTCGTTTTTGCACTTTGATTATTGTTAAAGTCTATGTGGATGTCTCAGACATTATAATGTAATCGACTATTATTACCCTTTATGTTATTATATGAGCATTGTGTCATGATGTCCAGTTATGTAACAGTTGTGTACGTGAATTGCTGATCCTGACACGTACATGGTTTGCATTCGATTTGCCTTCTAAACCCGGGTGTGACAGGGGTCGGCGCGAGGGCGAGCCGGTGCACCGCGACGACCACGGCGCTGGTACGTCTGGATGGGGTTGGTGTAGGGAGACGACAGGGCTATGCAGGGGTCGCATGAGGCGACGCTGGGGACGTTGTGGCCGCACGTGGAGACGCCGAGGCCACACGTGGTTGTGCGGGGGAGGGTGGCACCAGTGGGGTCAAGCGAGGCGACACAGGGCACACCGAGACCGCACGAGGTTGTGCGATGTAGAGCGTCGCAGGCAGGGCCGCACGGGGAGGCACGGTGAACGGACCTGCAGGGAAGAGGGGATGACAGTGGGGGACACAGGGGCGGGATCGAGGAACACGTCGAGCTCGGTGAGAGGGGCAGTGGAGGATGAAGAGTAAAAGGGGAAATCTAGCTCATCGAAGACGACATGGCGAGAGATGAGGACTCTATGTGAGGTGAGGTCGAGGCACTGATATCCCTTATTGTCGGGGGAGTACCCAAGAAAGACACAGCGAGTGGAACGGGGCGCTAACTTGTGAGGAGTGGTGGAGGCGAGATTATGATAGCAAGCACACCCGAAGACACGTGGATGATCGTAGGAGGGGTGGGTGCCGAAGAGAGCGAAGTAAGGAGTGGGGTGAGCAACCTCCTTGGTGGGCAGACAGTTGAGGAGGTAGGTGGCAGTGGTGAGGGCCTCATCCCAGTAGTGAGCAGGAAGGGAGGCCTGAAAGAGTAGGGAGCGCATGACATCGTTCGCTGTGCGAATCATGCGCTCAGCCCTACTGTTCTGAGGGGATGTGTAGGGGCATGACATACGAAGGTGGACACTGTGGGAGAGAAAGAAGTCACGAGACGTATTGTTATAAAACTCCTGCCCGTTGTCGCACTGGATACTCTGGATGGTGTGACTGAACTGAGTGGAGACCCAAGCGAAGAAGTGAGACAGGGTGGGAAAGGCGTCCGACTTCTGATGTAAGGGAAAAGTCCACAAATAGTGCGAGAAGTCATCGTGAACGAGTAAATAGTATTTATAGCCAGAAATTCTGATTACAGGGGATGTCCATACATCACAGTGTATTAGATCAAAAGTGCCTGCAGCCCTAGAGGAGGAGGTGGCGAACGGGAGCCGAACATGGTGACCTACCTGACAAGCATGACAGAGGTGCTCAAAAGATCCCCTACAACTAGAAACAGAGGTATTATTGGAGATCTGGATATCACATCACACTCGGGGTGACCGAGATGATGATGCCAAGTCATAGAGGAGGCAGTCGCTGCAAGGACAGGCGAGGCAGAAGTCGATGTAGGGGAAGTAGGTAGGTGGAGCGTGTAGAGGGGCCCGAGGCTGTCACACCGAGCGAGAAGGGTCCTGGTGGCAAGATCCTTCACAGACAAACCAAACGGGTCAAATTCCATAAATCAAGAATTGTCAGCAGTGAACTGACGAACGGAAAGAAGATTTTGAATGATATTGGGGCAACAAGGACGTTGGTTAAACGGAAGGGACCAGGAAGAACCGCGGTACCAACGGAGGTGACAGGTAGGGTAGAACCATTTCCCACAACGATGGAAGAAGGAAGGGAGGGGTGGGGGAGGTGGAAGACAGTATACCAGCATCCGGGGTGGTGTGATAGGAGGCGCCGGAGCCATCCACCCAGTCAGACACCACGGTGGGTGGGGCCAGCGTCATCGTGGAGAAGGAGCTAGCGAGAGACTAGGCATTCCACCCATTTGTCTAGGGCCCCCAAATGGGCTGGGCTAGAGGCCCCGGGAGGGGAAGGATCCCCTGCTGAGGTGGGGGAGGAGCCGAAGGCGCAGCAAGCGGTGGAGCGACAAAGAAAACCGGTGAGGGGGGGGGGGGTGGGGCGAGGAGTCGATGCACCCGCGGATGGCCCGGGCCACATGTGGATGGTGCCAGTCCATGGGTTGTAGAGGGATGGCCACTGAGAGCCACCCGAAGAGCTTCCCCGGCCACCCGACGTGCCATCGCGACCACCCTTGCGACCGCGGCCGTGACCCCCCCGGAGCCAGGAGGCTGTTGAAGAGCTCCAGGGGACGGTGGTGCCGAGGTGCGGTGAAGCCCCCCAGAGTCAGAGGGGGCAGGCCGAGAGGCGCTGTAGAGCACCGTGGCGGGAGTGGAGGTCAAAGTGGCAGAGAGGTGAAGCTCCTCGAGAAGCGGGTCGTTCTTGACCTCTGCAAAGGTGGGAAACGGCTTCATGCGGGTGAGGATGGGAGTCACGCGATCGAAGCGAGGGCTCAAACCACGTAGGAGGTTGAGGACGAGGCTCTCATCAGTGATGGCGACATCGAGGGTGCGAAGAGTGTCTGCCATGGTCTTCATCTGACGATAGAGAGATCACCCAGAGCAAGCTGCCGGAATATGGTCTCGAGGTACAGAATCCGAGTCTTGCAATTGCCGAGGAACTGAGCCTCAAGGGCACCCCAGATCCGATGAGCCATATCGTCTGGCACACGAACGATGTCTTGGAGTTCGGCGGCGAGGATGCCATGGATCCAAGAAAGCACCACCTCATCCATCAGGAGCCAATCCTCCATCAGGTCAGAGACCGGAGAGAGGACGTGGGCGGTGAGGGTGTAGCGGCACAGGGTCTGCAGGACCTAGTCACGCCACCGAGGGTACTAAATTAAGTCCGGCACAAGGACGTCGGTGATCATGGCCCGGATGCTGGTGAGGGCCGCCGCCTGAGCATGAAGAGAGGCACGAAGAGTCGAGGTCGGGGCGGCCGTGGGCTCGAAGGTGTTGTCTTGGCATAGTGTCGAGCGGACGTGGGAGAGCCATCCGAAATGCCCTTGCCAACGAGACGGCGGTAGGTCTCGACATACTGGCGCTCAATGGCGTCGACAACCGCCTGCTGATGCTCAAGTGCACGAGCGGCGTCCTGGGCACACTGGCGAGCCGCCGTAACGGTGGCCCGGGTGGTGACGAGGAGGGCAACAACGTCATCCGAAGGAGTATGTAGGGATGAAGTGATGGCCGAAGACTGGCTATAGACAGTCAGCGGTGGTGGATGGTCATGCACGGGGGCCCCAACAGGCATGTAGAGCGGGACATGGGAAAAGCCCGATTCCTGCAGCTGAGGGTGAAGGAGGGCCACATCGGGCAGGGAGATGGCGCTGGAAGGGAAGCCAGGGTGGAGGGCTGTGGCCGCTGGGGTAGGGGTCGGCAGGGAGGTGGATGAGGGCGGTGCCGACGCGGGGGAGAGGCCGGCTCGACCGGAGCCTGCTAGGGTGCGGCCAGAGCGGTCGGATGAGGGGCGGTGCGGCAGCAGCGACAAGGGCAGGGGCAGGGGCACGCGCAGAGCCGGGCACGATGAGGGGCGTCCGGTAGGAGACAGGGCGAGGGGGAAAGGAGTCAGGAGTTGCGGCAGAGGAGGTGGGGAATGGGGAGGGAGGACCGACCATGGTCCGCTGCAACTGCAGTATTGGAGGAGGCGGCGACAGAGGTGTCCCTGCACCACCGCGAGAACGATGGCACTACCGGCGGCTGCAGGCTTCCAACGGTTGCAGGAAACGTGGCTGAAGGCGGTCGGAAACGAGGCTGAAGTCGGTGGCTACAGGAAACGTGGCTGAAGACGGCGGCTGCAGGCTTCCGGTGCTGAAGACGGCCGGAATCGCGGCGGGTGCAGGCTTCTCTTCCGCGGGAGCGAGGCCTCGCGCGTCGACGAGGCGCCGAAGCAGTGTCAGCGGGGCATGTTGGGGCGGCAGCAGCTGCCGGCGGCCGAGCAGGGCATGGAGATGCGGCGGCGGCTGCCGCACAGGAGGCTAGATATTATGTGAGAATGTCTATAGTACAAAAACCCTAGCAATAGTGCGGCTACAGTACTAGTGACATAATGGGCCAGGCCCATGTACATATAACTATAACATTGTGAGAATGTCTACAGTACATAAACCCTAGCAACAATGCGGCTACAATACTAGTGACCTAATGGGCCAGGCCCATGTACATATAACTATAGAATGTCTACTGTACAGAAACCCTACCAACAGTGCGGCTAAAGTACTAGTGACCTAATTGGCTAGGCCCATGTACATATAACTATAACATTGTGAGAATGTCTACATTACAGAAACCCTAGCAACAGTGCGCCTACATTACTAGTGACCTAATGGGCCAGGCCCATGTACATATAACTATAAGAGTTAAGAAAGGTTGGTTGGGGGTTGAGGGGAATTGTAAGATATCTATGCCTAAACAAAGAAGAAAGCAAATGGGAGCAGCAGTGCTAATGAACTGGATTCAGTGTTTGTTTGGCAAACTGAAGAAGAATCTCACTACCCTGCTGAACTCCACTTATGTGATTAAGTTGCCATATGAATAAATGTTAGTAGGGACGTATTAGAGATGGGCTTGAGAATTCCTGACAGTGTGGAACCTAGTGAAGGTATCCAGGTTGGAAAGGGATCCAAAACTGTTTGTGGTGTAGCTTCTTATCAGTTTGCATCTGGTTCAGTGTCTTGTAATGTTTCATTGTGTGTGTCATGGAGAGATAAGGGTGGGGTATAGACTTGAGGGTCTAAGGACCTCAACTCCCCACTGAAATATCCAATTTTGTACTGTTTTGGGGATAGTGGAGAGAGTAAATCAGTTAACTAAACCTTGGATCAGATTTGGGGGTGAAGAAAAGATCTCCTCTCCCTGTTGGTCTCCTTGCGTATTTGGGTGGAGATAAGGTCGAAGTGTATAAAGGATCTAGTGACCTCAGCTCTATTGGAAAATATCAAGTTGGACTGTTGTGAGCAACTGGATAGGGGAGGAAAATATCCCTACATATCTGTTGTACTCCACTTTGTGCTCAAACTGAGATAACTTTGGGTAAGAAACAAGGGCTCTAGAGCTCGAGTTACTACAACAGAAAATATTGGTCTTTGGACCCATTTGAGGTTGCACACACTGAAGTTCTCATCTATTTGTTTGTTGTCTGTAGAAATATCCAGGTTGGATATTTGGTTGTTGGCTGTCGGAGCTGACTTGGTGCAGTGTCCCTTTATATGCTTATAAGCCCACGTGGTACTCGAGCATGGGAGCCACATCGTGGAGCCATGCAGCGCTGGGATCCCCAAGGTTCATGCTCACCAGGTTTCGTCGAGCTCCATACTCCTGCCTATATGTTCAGTGTTTTGAGGCATAGTTCAGTGAAGTATCCTTTTTGCCTCATGCCCTAGCCTTGGCTCACTGCTTATGTGTGGTGATCCTTGAGTTTGCAAGCCTATGTAACCTTCTCCCCAGCCATTAGTTGACACTGTTTAGAGCTTATGCGCCATCTCACTAGGAATGCCACGGTGACCATGCTCACCGGTTGCTCACCCTTACCATGGCTAGGATTCCTCGGAGGTTGTCTCGGCCATGTGGTGCCCATTCCCTACTCCTCGCAGGTCAGTGAAGCTCACACCATTTACTACTTGAACTCTACCAATGTCTGTTGCTGGGAACTAGGTGTAAAATTCACTCAAAGATAGGCTATCAGGTTTCTGGTTTTGGTTTTGTGCCAAAGTTCTGTAGCAAGTTTGAAAGCCATAGTAAGATGAACAAAATTACTAAAGGGAGATGGGCTAGGTGCTACACAAAATTGGGAGTAAAACATGTCCAAATCTTCTCTGTCAGACTTAATGAATGCTGATTCAGAACACTAAAAATGGGGTTGCAGTGGTTTTGGCTCTACTTTGGTGCTTGATAAAAATTGTTCTGAATGTTTCCAACCTAGGGGTGCTATACCAAAGTAGTAGAGCTATATCTAAGGAATAACTTTGGTAATGTGAGTTTGGTCTGTTGCTGTGCAAAAATTGGAGAAAAGGTAGGCTAAAGTTGGACTGTCAGGCTGGACATAACTGAATTTTGTTATTTAGTTATGAGAACTGAATTGCAGCAGGATGCCTAGTTTGGAATTCATTTGTGACTGATTCATGGGGTTTTGGATTAAAGTTTCTATAGCAAAGCTGGAGACCATAGTAAAGAGAGCAAGGTTTATAAAGTGAGGTGGACTTGGTTCCACATAAATTTGGGAGTAAAAGTGGCCAAAAGGTCGACTGTCAGGTGTTGGGATTCAGACTTAGAATACTATTTAAGTCTGAATTTGTGTGTTTTTATTCAAATTTGGGTCCTTGTGGTAATTAATCCAAGAAGAATCGGGGTAAGGATGCTATAACAAAGTGAAATACAATGTCAAGGAGAGCAAGTGTCATACAGAGAGTTGGCTTGCTACTGTAAAGAATTTAGAGAAAAGGAGTTAAAAAAACTCCTTGTCAGATTAAACATGTGTTGTTTCAGACTTCTAAAAATTGGAATGTTTCAGTGTTTTTGCTATGTTTTGGTGCACCATAGCTTGTGTTTTGTATGATTTTGACCTTGAACTACTGTAGCAAACTGGTAGTGCTATGGTTTGGAAGCAGGCTTGGCCAACTAAGTTGGTCTGGTGCTATAGAAAAATGATAAGTCAATGGGACAAATTTTATTGGATGTGTTAAATCAAGATCTCTCTAGTGAAGTTGGTTGTAGGATTTTTAGAGCTGTCAGTAAATATTAAGTGAATTAAGGGTGCTCTTGGAAGGACTATTGGAATTTTAGAAATAAGAGTTGAGCACCAAAAATCATGAATTTTTTTGGAGAAGCTTGTTACCAGAAGTTGGACCCTTGGAAAAAATTTGGAACTATTTGGATATTATTTTCTTAGCAAGCTACTTATTGTCCCAAAAAGAAAAAAGACTTCACCTATGAAATGAGGACACCTAGTAGTTTAGTGAAGTGATGAAGTTTCTTAAAGAGTTTTAAGCTTTTGGATAAGATCTAAGATGGATTAGTTCTCTGGGTTTACCTAAGCAAGTTCAATTTGGTCACTTTTATCAAGTGTTAAGTTAGGTAGAAATATGTGTATTCTTGTCATATGTTTTAGTTTGTGATATTTATGTTCCCCACCTCTCCTTGTGAGAGTTTGCATTTCATATCATTACATAAGCATACATGTATTTGTAATTGACTTGTAGAACACCTAGAAGAAGTGGTGTTTGAAGGAGTCTACTCCAGTATCTGCTGATCAAGTGGAGGAGCCATCTAACTAAGTAGTTGATAGAGGGATCTGAAGCCTCTTCTCTGCAACAATGGCAAGCCCCGGTGCATTTGCCCATTCCTTGTATTTTTAAAAGACTTTTATACACTTTAAGTCTAGTGAAATGTGCATTAAGTTTATAGGAATTGCTTGGAAACTACTTGATGCATTTACTACCTTGATATCCATTCCTTTATAGATACTTCTGTTGAAGTATCAAAATATGATTTACAAAAATGCTTAGCCCTGCTTAGATCTTATGGATAGAGGTTGTATTTTGCAATAATGCCTAGCTCAGGGGTTATCCTGAGGAAGGATGGCTTCTACCTGCAAGAATATTTTCGTTGGGAGCATGGTGGGATCTTACTGCAAAGTTCCCTATAATGCTCTTTTCATCCTTAGGAACAGAAAACAATCCTAAGGGTGGAAGTACTTAACTCGAGACTTGGGCTAGGAACAGGTGATGCTCCACCCAGGTTAATTAAGGATTGGATGCGTATGTAGGCCTGTATGATCAAGGACTATCTTAACTAGCCACAAGCCCTGGATATGGGACATAGTAAGCTTGAACCTGGCTATTCCATACATGAAAATACAATCGCGCACTGGGAGTGGAGAGATAGCGAGAGTGGCACGTACCCTCCTAGCAAAGTACCGCCTAAAAGGGGTGGTGTGCTCTCGGATGGCGCGGACCTATTCATGCAGTGGAGGATCTGTGGGAATGGTAGACATATGCAAGAGTTACGAGAAACATATGTCGTGTGGTTAGAGATCCTCAGCTGAGTAAATCGATTCGAATCGCCGTTATATCCTCAGATAGTGGAGACTTGATCTCTGACCTGCAACCAAGGTCAGGATGTAAACATTATAAATAAAAATAATGTTGTATTAATGAGACTCACTTTAGTAAGCTATTTCTGCAAAAGTATCTAAGTTGATTTTTGCTCAAGCCTTTCCTTGATTCCTATTTAACCAGCATATCATTGAGAGCCTTTTTCCTTAGTCGAGTAAGACTTGCGAAAGTACACTCCGTACTCAGGGTTTTCGAACCCATGTTGTTATAGGTGATGAAGAGTACTCTAAGTGTTCTTGTGGCTAGAGGGCGTTTCCAGTTCTGGAGGAGGACTAGCTAGGTTTATGTATGAGCTTTGGAGGGTTTCTACCTTCCTGCTTTTGTAATAACACTTTGAGTATATGAGGACTTGTAATAAATATAACTCTTCATATGTAATAAACTTCAGTTTTAGAAATGAAAAGAATGTTTTATAAAGTCTTCCGCTCTTATCTCCGAAGTGTGTGTATCGAATGTGATTACTGTAATATGCATGTATGGTGGGAGATCCTTGGGATGATAAGTTCAAGTTGTTGAACTCGTGATAGCCTTGTTAAGTTAACTGGTACACGTGCATAGCCATCTGAGACTATCAAGGCAAGAATTGATGCATGTGGGCCCGATAACTTGGGAGGGCTATCACACATAACTTCGGGTCATCCTTTTTTGTTTGCGCATAACAGATGTACAACAAAAATCTCTCTTGGAAAGTACAAGAGCCATGTCTATTTAAAACAACCAAAAATAGTAACCAACATTTCAGAAACTATCTGTTTAGCTTATTGGGACAAGATCCTGATTAGCCAAAGTCCTGAACAGCAAGAACATGTCAACTCTAGGATGCATAATCGCACTATCATTAGTTGCCAACTCCAAGTTTGTCACAATGTAATAAGTTCTCAATTTCCAAATAAAAATCTCTCTCTATATATACTCTACTTTTCATCCATACGCAATAGGTCCATTTTGAATACGGTTCAGAGTTCAGATTATAAGCATGACTTCAGAGCTTCATCTATGGAAGAGCCCAGATCAACAATTGCACTTGCCATTAACCGGATCTGGCCATCTGGGTAAATTGCTAAAATCCAAGAGATAGGTTTCGCGGTCGACAAACTTTTTCAGCCTTGAGTCTTTACAAACTTCACCATCTACCTACAGCTAACTAGCAGACGAAGCAACTGATGTCAAACAACTGCAAGAAATTAGCAAACAATGCTACGAACACATTTTATACTAAAAATCATTCTCACATTGAGGCATTAATGTAAACCCTGGAATCTAGCTTCTAAAACCCTAGCCAGTCAAAAATAAATGAAATGAGGAATCTATGTTAATCATGTATCCTGTTAATGAGGCATGTTTCTTTTAAAGAAATGTCTTCTTTTATAAGAGGAGGGGTATATAAAAAGATACTTATATGGGTAATATATTTATAAACACTTCTTTGAAATATATCTAAGTAAACATATGACATATATTAGAAATTAATTTAAAATATATATATTGTTGGGGGCCTTCGGCTTCCGAAAGTCCTCAAAAACATGATTTAACAATGTTTCTGGAGCATGATACATGAACAGGTAACTTCAGACTTAGGTCAAAACTACAGTGTGAAGAAGCACAAAGAATACGAAGGATGGCGCAGAGCCGAAGCTATGCGCAGGGGAGCTTCGGCGTGATAGCAGAAAAGGAAACTAACTTAAAGGGGGAAATGCTATTTAGACCCCGATGGATTACTATAGAGTTATTAGCAACTGAAAAGGGCATGAGTGTAATTTTACATGGCTGCGTCTCGTGCCTATAAATAGATGAATAGTGCTCCCGTACTGTTCACGCTAACTTGGCATTTGCTTTTGCGTCAGGCTTGTACTTTTGCCTTCTTTCAAGCCGAAGGTACATTTGTAATTTGTTATCATTTCTATTTTTCCATAATAATAAAATAGAAATGAGTTAATAATAATATTTAGGTGTTTATGTTATTTCTCATACTTTATATGAATCTTTCTTCATTATTTGTTGTGCTGATGAAGGTATGTCCTTCATAATCTTCGTCCGAAACTCATTATATCTCAAGGGAAATAATGCTTCGAAGGACGAAGGACTTTAACAATTTCTGTGTTGCCTTGTTCTTAATTTATAGCATTTAAGGACAAGTCCCCAACATTGGCGCCCACCTCCGGTGAACCCTTTTCGACCACCTTCGGCAAGCATCGACCTTCATGATGCCGCCAAAGAAAGCTTCAGCGACAGGGACTGCCGCTCTACAGCCGCTGGACCCGAACCAGGAGACCCTTTCTCTTCGAGAGGCCCGAAGCCAGAAGAGGAAGGCCACCAGTCCAACACCCCAAGAGGATGAGTTGGACCAAGAGATCAGGAACATGGAGATGCTTCATCAGCAAGTGCAATAGAAGAAGGAAAAAATGGCTCGGCTAGCTGACCTACAAAGGCAGATTGACGAAGCCACTGAAGAAGTACGTCATCTTACTCAAGATGAGCAAAACCGAAGGCGCCAACACAGAGAGCTTCACCAAGAGGGCTTCTTCAACGAGGATGATTGGTATGAGGATTTCCATCATGGAAATTTTGCTTTTGATGATGCTTCTTCTCTGTCAGCAGAACTGCAAGCTACACCATGGCCCCCATCTTACAAGCCACCCAGCTCCCCATGTTTGACGGACACTCAGATCCGAAGCAGTTTCTGATGAGTTACGAAGCTACCATATCTTCATATGGAGGCAATACTACAGTCATGGCGAAGTCTTTCGTCATGGCAGTCAAGAATGTTGCACAAACCTGGTACTCCTCTCTTCGGACAGGAACAATCACATCATGGCAGAAGCTGAAGGACATGCTGATCACCAGTTTCCAAGGGTTTCAGACGAAGCCGATTACGGCTCAAGCTTTGTTCCAGTGCACGCAAGATCACGAAGAATACCTTCAGGCATATGTCCGAAGGTTCTTGCGTCTGAGGGCACAAGTGCCAACAGTGCCCAATGAAATTATCATTGAGGCCATGATCTAGGGGCTTCGGCCAGGACCTACGGCCCAATACTTCGCCAGGAAGCCCCCTCAGACCCTGGAGAAATTACTTCAGAAGATGGATGAATACATCCACGCTGATAATGACTTTCGGGAGAGAAGGGAGGAAGCTTACAGGTTCTCCGAAATGACTAGGGGCTTCGGAGGGAGAGTCCACCCAAGGCATGTCAGATCAATCCACTCTACTCAGAATGACGACAGAGGAGGTCAGCAGCAGAGGCCGCAATATTCCGCCCAGACTTCGGGGCAGCAACAAAGCTATCCACGGCCTCCAGCTCCAAGGGGCAGAGGCGCCAGGGGCTTCGGTGGAAGGTTTGGGGATCAGCCCAGGAAAATTTATTGCCTATTCTGCGGTGAGGACAAGGTCCATACTACAAGGATGTGCCATGTCACCATCTAGAAACAGAAGGAGATAGCAAAAGCTGCAGCCCAATAGAACCAGACGAAGCAAGTTATGCATACTGCTTTGTATCATTCACCGTACATACCAGAGTATGTGGTTAACCATCCTGCAGTTTTCTGTTGCTTCGGCAAGCCAACCTCAGGTATCTTGGCAACAACCTCCACCTCCACCACCAATGCAACCCGCATATCCCCAAGGCCAGCAGCCAGAAGGGAGCCAGCACACTCACCAGCAGCGAGACTTCAGGGAGCAGTCCGAAGCTCGCACAGTCAACAGTACTGTGCCAGAATCGAAGCACATCTACTAAGAGATATCCTACCTCTAAAACAGTTTTTGCATTCGTCATCATTTCCTTTTTTTAATAAGAAACAATCATTGAAAGCCTAGTTCTTTTGTTGTTTTCAATTTCTTGTAATAGCTTCGTAATTGTCATGATATAATAAACCTTCTTCACAGACTCACGAAGTTCCAAAAGTTGGCGAACCACGAAAGGTGTTTTCAAGAGAACATGGGGTTCACAATCATATTACAAGTTTTGCCGAAGCAACAAAAAGTCGTTTTAAGGAACGCAGCCTAAGTCTTGACGAAGCAACAAAAAGTCGTTCTAAGGAACGCAGCGTAAGTTTTGCCGAAGCAACAAAAAGTCGTTCCTAAGGGAGCGCAGCGTAAGTTTTCTGCTCAAAAGTCGTTCTAAAGGGAATGCAGAGCTTACAGCGAAAAATAAACGCTGATTCCGCCGAAATATAAGGCGAAGCGCGAAAAGTCAACACGAATACCGCTGAAATAGAAGGCGAAGAAGTTCAAAAGATGTTCCTAAGGGAATGCAGAACTTACAACGAAAAGTCAACGCAGATACACCGAAAAATAAGTGGTGAAGCCGAAAAATAAACGTCAAAGAGATTGTGTATTCTACTGTGGGAATGTGTGTGTATCTTCGGCACAAATATCATTCTGCATAGCATAACATCATTACATCATTCGCATAACATAACATCATACATCATATTGCATCAATGGCACAAGAAGGGGATACAATGTTAATCTTCGAAAATTGCTTCGAAGAAGTTGTGCCAAGGCACAAAATAAGTTTTGAAGAAGTACAGCTTCATCAACTCTAATATGAAACGAGATCTATTGCTTACAAAGTATAATGTTTTTACGGAGATTGGATGTTTTTACGAAATATGGATATTCTTCACGAAGCATGAAAAGAAGGGAAGGTGTTTTTTCGCCGAAGGCTCAAAAACGGTATGTACGTAAAGTTTCATGCATCGTAAAGAATTGAATTGCAAACAGCTTATATACTACATTCAAAACTATAAAATTTACACACTTTGTTCAGCAAATATTACATTCCAAATGTTTTTACAATAACAGCTATTCTTCTTTTAAAACTGTTTCTACAGCTTCGTTTAGCAGTCGAGAAACAGCTTCGCCCATAATAGCTTCGGCCACTTTAGTAATTTCATCTTCTTTCTCCGCTTCTGGGTCGGCCATTGACTCGAAGGGCTCTGAAGGAGGAGATAGTTCAGCTGCGATTCAAAACGTAAATAAGTTTGAAGTCACAAAAATAAAACATAAAGTTAAAAACAATTAGGCAATACCTAACCGTCTTTCGAGTTCCGCAGCTTTCTCAGCTGCCTTCGTTGCTTCTCTTGTATCGTGAGTATCTTTTTCCCTCTTTTTTATTATCTCATGGGCTATCCCTCGGCCGCCATTTTCCCAAATGTCAGTGAAGAATTTTCCGCCAACTAAGCTTGCTTCGGCCGAGGGATCCTTCGTGTCATCAATAGAGAAAGCAGCTTCGGCTTGGGCCAGAATCTTCACGTGTTCGCATCCTGCCTTCTCCAAAATAGCCGCAATTCCTCTGGCACCTGAGAAGGCGCAGACATCTCCACGGCCACTCAAAACTTCCTCAAAGGCTTCAGCTTCGCCGTTGATCCATTCGATTGGACCTTCAGGATCGCCCAGTAGGAAGTTGTCTTCATTCGAATATGCGCCAATATTGGCGAAGCTGGTTTTTATCTTTTGTACACATGCTACAGATTTTTCATAGCATCTTTCTTTTGAAGAACGAAGCTCCACAACTGTTTTTCCCAGTAATTTTTCCAGTAGTCACTGGCGTCTCGGTCAGCTTCGGCGATAGCACATTTTAACTTCGCTTCAGCCAGCTGTTTCCGAAGATCTTCAATTTCGCACTTCTGGGCTTCAGCTTGGGCTTTGGAAGTAGCTTTGTCTTCTTTTATTTTATTCACCAATGAGTTTAATATTTTATCTTTTTCAAGACCTTCGTTCCTTAGTTCAATTACTTCGGAACGAAGGTTGTTCAAAGCTATAGTGCATCCTTCGTCTTCAGCACATTTTTGCGCCCTGAGGGCGTTGCTAAGAATCAAGCCCTGCAAAAAGAAGTGTGGTTTTAAGTATAAGCAAATAAAACAAATCTTGGTTTTTTAATACAAAACATTCATTCTCATACCTTTAAGCTATTATATGATAAGCTGTCAGCCAGTTCATCTTTCGATAGCACCGAAAGCCCATCTTCCAGTGTCGGGAATCTGAAGCTTTTGCTCATCTCCCGGCAGACAGAAATTTCCTTGCTGTCTGGGAGACAATACAAGAAATCTTCTTCTCCGCTGCCATTGAATATTAATGCCCCCTTTGGATATTTTAATTTTTGGGCATAATATTGAGCTTCTCGCTTTTCCTCTTCAGATAGCCTTTTGCCCGAACCATGTCGTACAATATAATCAGGTACTACGGAAGATGCTTCGGGAGTTGAAGAGACAGTTTTTTCAGGCAGAATTTGCTTTGTAGCCTCTTTTTTCATTTCTTCTTCTCCGGTTTCCAAGGATTTCTGAAAGGGAAATGTGCCCTTGGGCCATTTCTAAGTATTTTGGTGATTAAGTGTCCAACACAAATGGTTATGTGTTAAACTATGCCAAATGGTGGACAAAGTGCAAATCAATACAAAGGTATGATTCTAGACTTAGTACATTGGTTTTTGTGTACTAACATATTTGTCTAAGTGCTAGAATCAGAGAAAAGACAAATGGAAAAGACTTGGCTCGAGCAGCCAAGACTCTGCTCAGTCTGGGTGCACCGGACAGTCCAGTGAGCCAACGGTCGGCCGCGCAATCCACGCGTGACGCGTGGCCAGGCCAACGGTCTGGTGGGGGCACCGGACTGTCCGGTGTGCACCGGATAGTGTCCGGTGCGCCAACGGCTCCAAATCGTCAACGGTCGGCTACGCCAGAATAGCAAAGAAATCTGCACCGGACAGTGTCCGGTGGTGCACCGGACTGTCCGGTGCACCAGTCGACAGCTTCCTGGATTGCTCTCAACGGCTCCTAGCTGCCTTGGGGCTATAAAAGGGACCCCTAGGCGCATGAACGAGAACACCAAGCATTCTTTGATCATCTCTTAGCACCAAGACATCTCTCTAGCGCATTTGATTCGTTGTGATAGCAATTTGAGCTCTTCTTGAGTTGAGAACTCTGCGTGCGATCTTAGAGCTCAAGTTGTGACTTGTGCATGTTTGTGCTCGTGCTTTGAGGCTTGTGTGTGTTGCTCTTCCCACTCTTACATCTGTGCTTCTTTGTGATCATCTCATTGTAAGGGCGAGAGGCTCCAAGTTGTGGAGATTCCTCGCAAACGGGAAAGAGTAAAGGAAAAAGAACATCATGGTATTCAAGTTGATCATTGGATCACTTGAAAGGAGTTGAGTGCAACTCTCATCCATTGGGACGCCACAACGTGGACTAGGCAAGTGTTGTACTTGGCCGAACCACGGGATAAATCTCTGTGTCTCTTGTGCTTGTTCTCACTGTGTCAATTGTGGTTCACAAGAGCTCGCCTTAGCCACTTGATTTCATTTTGCTAACACTTAATCAAGTTTGTGGCTTTAAGTTTCAAGTTTTTACAGGATCACCTATTCACCCCCCCCTCTAGGTGCTCTCAATTGGTATCAGAGCTGTTCTCTTCACGAAAGGGACTAATCGCCCGAAGAGATGGATCCTAAGGGAAAGGGGATGGTGATCGACGACAAGGAGGAGGAATCCTTCATCAATGAGCCAAAGGACGACAAGCCCACTGACTCGGGCTCAAGTCAAAAGAAGAAGGATGGAAAGAAGAAGAGGCGCATCAAGAAGATTGTCTACTACGACAGCGACGAATCTTCCTCTTCTCAAAAGGATGACGAATACGAGGAGAAAAAGAAAACGGTTAACTCGAACTTTTCTTTCGATTATTCTCGTATTCCGCAAAGTTCCAATGCTCATTTACTTTCCATTCCACTTGGTAAACCTCCTCACTTTGATGGAGAGGACTACGGATTTTGGAGTCACAAAATGCGTAGTCACTTGTTCTCTCTCCATCCAAGCATATGGGAGATAGTAGAAAATGGGATGTGATTTGATAGTTCGGATAACTCCATGTTTATCAATGAACAAATTCATAAAAATGCACAAGCTACTACTGTTCTTTTAGCATCCTTGTGCAGGGAAGAGTACAATAAGGTGAGTGGCTTGGACAACACCAAGCAGATTTGGGACACCCTCAAGATCTCACATGAAGGGAACGACGTCACCATGCTCACCAAGATGGAGTTGGTGGAAGGCGAACTAGGAAGGTTCACAATGATCAGGGGAGAGGAGCCAACTCAAACGTATAATAGGCTCAAGACCCTGGTCAACAAGATAAGAAGCTATGGAAGCACGAGATGGACGGACCACGACGTCGTCCGACTTATGCTAAGGTCCTTCACTGTCCTTGATCCTCATCTTATAAACTCTATTCATGAGAATCCTAGGTACATCAAGATGACGCCCGAGGAAATACTCGGAAAGTTTGTAAGCGGGCGAATGATGATCAAGGAGGCGAGATACATCGATGAGGCGTTGAATGGCCCAATCTACGAGCCTCAAACCGTTGCTCTCAAAGCAACAAGTAGCAGGGAGGCGCTACCTAGCAAGGTGGCACAAGTTGAGGCGGCCGGGCTAAATGAAGATGAAATGACCCTCATCATCAAGCGCTTCAAGACGACGCTCAAAGGTCGCAAGGAGCATCCCAACTGGAGCAAGACGAAGGGAAAGCGCTCATGCTTCAAGTGTGGTAAGGTTGGTCACTTTATTGCTAACTATCCTGATAATGATAGTGACCAGGATCAAGAAAAGAAGAGGGAAAAGAAGAAGACTTACAAGAAAGCGAAGGGCGAGGCACACCTTGGCAAAGAGTGGGACTCGGATTGCTCTTCATCCGACGACGAAGGACTTGCCGCCTCGGCCTTCAACAAACCATCCCTCTTCCCCAACGAGCATCACACCTGCCTCATGGCAAAGGAAAAGAAGGTATGCACTAGGAATACTATTACATATGCTTCTTCAAGTGATGATGAATCTAGCGATGATGAAATAGACTTTGCAAGTTTATTCAAAGGTTTAGATAGAACTAAAATTGATAAAATCAATGAATTGATTGATGCTTTGAATGACAAGAATAGATTGTTAAAAAAGCAAGAGGATCTTTTGTATGAAGAGCATGATAAAGTTGTAGATGTCCAAAAATCTCTTGCTTTAGAAGTTAAAAGGAATGAAATGCTTTCTTGTGAATTATCTACTTGCCATGAGACTATTTCTAGTTTAAAAAGTGTTAATGATGATTTAAATGCTAAGCTAGAAGTAGCAAATATATCTAGTTCTTGTGTAGAACATGTAGTGATTTGCAATAGGTGTAAGGACTTTAATGTTGATGCATGTGTTGAACACCTTACTTCTATTGCAAAACTAAATGGTGAAGTGGCTAGTCTTAATGCCCAACTTAAGACTAGCAAAAATGAATTTAATAAACTAAAATTTGCAAGGGATGCCTACACTGTTGGTAGACACCCCTCAATTAAGGATGGACTTGGCTTTAAGAGGGAAGCCAAGAACTTAACAAGTCATAAGGCTCCCATCTCCGCCAAGGAGAAAGGGAAGGCCCCGATGGCTAATAGTGTTCAAAAGAATCATGCTTTCATTTATAATGATAGAAAATTCTCTAGAAGTGCTTATAGGAATTATTCTTATGATTCATATGCTATGCCTGCTTCTAGTTCTTCTATTGTGCATGATATGCCTAGGAAAAATGTTATTCATCATATGCCTAGGAGAAATGTTGTTCATGTACCTAGGAAAGCAAGTAATGAACCTTCTACAATTTATCATGCTTGCAATGCTTCCTTTGCAATTTGTAGAAAGGATAAGAAAGTGATTGCTAGGAAATTAGGGGCAAAATGCAAGGGAGATAAAACTTGCATTTGGGTCCCTAAGGCTATTGTCACTAACCTTGCAGGACCCAACAAGAGTTGGGTACCTAAGACCCAAGCCTAAATTTGCCTTGCAGGTTTATGCATCCGGGGGCTCAAGCTGGATTATCGACAGCGGATGCACAAACCACATGACGGGGGAGAAGAAGATGTTCACCTCCTACGTCAAGAACAAGGATTCCCAAGATTCAATCATATTCGGTGATGGGAACCAAGGCAAGGTTAAAGGACTAGGAAAAATAGCAATTTCATCCGAGCATTCCATTTCTAATGTGTTTTTAGTAGAATCGCTCGGGTATAACTTGTTGTCTATTAGTCAACTTTGTAATATGGGTTATAATTGCTTATTCACAAATGTAGATGTGTCTATCTTTAGAAGAAGTGATGGTTCATTAGCTTTTAAGGGTGTACTAGACGACAAACTTTATTTAGTTGATTTTGCAAAAGAGGAGGCCAGTCTAGATGCATGCTTAATTGCTAAGACTAGCATGGGTTGTCTATGGCATCGCCATTTAGCACATGTGGGGATGAAGAACCTTCACAAACTTCTAAAGGGAGAACATGTGTTAGGACTAACAAATGTGACTTTCGAAAAAAGATAGACCTTGTGCAGCTTGTCAAGCAGGTAAACAGGTGGGAAGTTCTCATCACAGCAAGAATGTAATGACCACATCAAGACCTCTGGAGTTACTTCATATGGACCTCTTCGGACCCGTCGCCTACCTAAGCATAGGAGGAAGTAAGTATGGTCTTGTTATAGTTGATGATTTTTCCCGCTTCACTTGGGTATTCTTCTTGCAGGATAAAACAGAAACCCAAGGGACCCTCAAGCGCTTCCTAAGGAGAGCTCAAAATGAGTTTGAGATCAAGGTGAAGAAGATAAGGAGCGACAACGGGTCCGAGTTCAAGAACCTTCAAGTGGAGAAGTACCTTGAGGAGGAAGGAATCAAGCACGAGTTCTCCGCTCCCTACACGCCACAACAAAATGGTGTGGTAGAGAGGAAGAACAGGACGCTCATTGACATGGCAAGGACGATGCTTGGAGAGTTCAAGACCCCCGAGCGGTTTTGGTCGGAAGCCGTGAACACGGCTTGCCACGCCATAAACCGGGTCTACCTTCATCGCCTCGTCAAGAAGACGTCGTACGAACTCCTAACCAGTAACAAACCCAATGTGTCATACTTTCGTGTTTTTGGGAGCAAATGTTATATTCTAGTAAAGAAAGGTAGAAATTCTAAGTTTGCTCCCAAAGCTGTAGAAGGGTTTTTGTTAGGTTATGACTCAAATACAAAGGCGTATAGGGTCTTCAACAAATCATCGGGTTTGGTTGAAGTCTCTAGCGACGTTGTATTTGATGAGACTAATGGCTCTCCAAGAGAGCAAGTTGTTGATCTTGATGATGTAGATGAAGAAGATGTTCCAACGGCCGCCATACGCACCATGGCGATTAGAGATGTACGACCACAGGAACAAAAGGAGCAAGATCAACCTTCTTCCTCAACAATGGTGCAACCCCCAACTCAAGACGATGAACAGGTTCATCAAGAAGAGGCGTGTGATCAAGGGGGAGCACAAGATGATCATGTTATGGAGGAAGAATCACAACATGCCCCTCCAACTCAAGTTCGCGCGACGATTCAAAGGAATCATCCCGTCGACCAGATATTGGGTGATATTAGCAAGGGAGTAACTACTCGCCCTAGATTAGTTAATTTTTGTGAGCATTACTCTTTTGTCTCTTCGATTGAGCCTTTCAGGGTAGAAGAGGCCTTGCTAGATCCGGACTAGGTGTTGGCCATGCAGGAGGAGCTCAACAATTTCAAGAGAAATGAAGTTTGGACACTGGTGCCACGTCCCAAGCAAAACGTTGTGGGAACCAAGTGGGTGTTCCGCAACAAACAGGACGAGCACGGGGTGGTGACAAGGAACAAGGCACGACTTGTGGCAAAAGGTTACGCCCAAATCGCAGGTTTGGACTTTGAGGAGACTTTTGCTCCTGTGGCTAGGCTAGAGTCAATTCGCATATTGTTAGCCTATGCCGCTCACCATTCTTTCAGGTTGTTCCAAATGGATGTGAAGAGCGCTTTCCTCAACGGGCCAATCAAGGAGGAGGTGTTTGTAGAGCAACCCCCTGGCTTTGAGGATGAACGGTACCCCGACCACGTGTGTAAGCTCTCTAAGGCGCTCTATGGACTTAAGCAAGCCCCAAGAGCATGGTATGAATGCCTTAGAGACTTTTTAATTGCTAATGCTTTCAAGGTTGGGAAAGCCGATCCAACTTTATTCACTAAGACTTGTGATGGTGACTTATTTGTGTGCCAAATTTATGTCGATGACATAATATTTGGTTCTACTAACCAAAAGTCTTGTGAAGAGTTTAGCCGGGTGATGACTGAAAAGTTTGAAATGTCAATGATGGGCGAGTTGAACTACTTCCTTGGGTTCCAAGTGAAGCAACTCAAGGACGGCACTTTCATCTCCCAAACGAAGTACACGCAAGACTTGATCAAGCAGTTTGGGATGAAGGACGCCAAGCCCGCAAAGACTCCAATGGGAACTGATGGACACGTCGACCTCAACAAAGGAGGTAAGTCCGTTGATCAAAAAGCATACCGGTCTATGATAGGTTCCTTGCTTTACTTATGTTCTAGTAGACCAGATATTATGATTAGTGTATGCATGTGTGCTAGATTTCAATCTGATCCAAGGGAGTGTCACTTAGTGGCCGTGAAGCGAATTCTTAGATATTTAGTCGCTGCGCCTTGCTTCGGGATCTGGTATCCAAAGGGGTCTACCTTTGACTTAATTGGATATTCAGACTCCGATTATGCTGGATGTAAGGTTGATAGGAAGAGTACATCAGGGACGTGCCAATTCTTAGGAAGGTCCCTAGTGTCTTGGAGTTCTAAGAAACAAACTTCCGTTGCCCTATCCACCGCTGAGGCTGAGTATGTTGCCGCAGGACAGTGTTGCGCGCAACTACTTTGGATGAGGCAAACCCTCTCGGACTTTGGCTACAATCTGAGCAAAGTCCCACTCCTATGTGATAATGAGAGTGCTATCCGCATGGCAGATAATCCTGTTGAACACAGCCGCACTAAGCACATAGACATTCGACATCACTTTTTGAGAGACCACCAGCAAAAGGGAGATATCGAAGTGTTTTATGTTAGCACCGAGAACCAGCTAGCCGATATCTTTACCAAGCCTCTAGATGAGTCAACCTTTTGCAGGCTACGTAGTGTGCTAAATGTCTTAGATTCGTGGAACTTGGATTGATTTATAGCATACATGTGTTTTATGCCTTGATCATGTTCCTTTTATGCATTTTGTTGTTTATTTATGGTGCTCAAGTTGTACAAGCACTCCCCGGACCTCACAAGTCCATTTGCAAGTGATGCACATATTTAGGGGGAGATGTGCTACAACTTGACCCTTTGAGACTAACCATGTGTTTGAGCTTGCTTGATTTAGTCTCAAAGGTGGATTGAAAGGGAAAGGTGGACTTGGACCATGAAAGACTTCCACTGCACTCCGATGAGAGGGTAACTTACTCCAAGTTCATCTTCATGTCTCTTATTGCCTTTTGCTCTTAATTGACAATTTTGGTGAGGCAATGAGGTTAAAAGGGCCAAGATTGATCCCGTTTTGGTGCTTGATGCCAAAGGGGGAGAAAATAAGGCCAAAGCAAGAAATGGATCAACTACCACTTGAGAATTTTGAAAATAGTAGAATTAGAGCTTTTGTTTTGTCAAAATACTCTTATGGTCTCTTCTTGTCAAAAATTGGTCTCTTGTGGGGAGATTGTTTGATTATGGGAAAAAGGGGGAGTTTTTGAATCTTTGATCAATTTCTCTTGGAATACCCCTCTCTATGCCTCAACAAATGAATTTGACTTAGAGATAGGAAATTGAGTTTGATTTACAAAAACAAACCAAGTGGTGGCAAATGATGATCCAAATATGCCAAATTTGAATCAAAACAAATTCTTGTTCTCATTTGCATTGATGTTGCACTTCTATATGTTGCTTTTTGTTGTGTTGGCATAAATAACCAAAAAGGGGGAGATTGAAAGGGAAATGTGCCCTTGGGCCATTTCTAAGTATTTTGGTGATTAAGTGTCCAACACAAATGGTTATGTGTTAAACTATGCCAAATGGTGGACAAAGTGCAAATCAATACAAAGGTATGATTCTAGACTTAGTACATTGGTTTTTGTGTACTAACATATTTGTCTAAGTGCTAGAATCAGAGAAAAGACAAATGGAAAAGACTTGGCTCGAGCAGCCAAGACTCTGCTCAGTCTGGGTGCACCGGACTGTCCGGTGGTGCACCGGACAGTGTCCGGTGCGCCAGGCTGGCATATGGTGAACTGCCTGCTCTCGGGTCTCGACGGCGGCGTACGGCTATAATTCACCGGACTGTCCGGTGGTGCACCGGACTGTCCGGTGAGCCAACGATCGGCCGAGCCAACGGTCGGCCGCGCAAGACATCTCTCTAGCGCATTTGATTCGTTGTGATAGCAATTTGAGCTCTTCTTGAGTTGAGAACTCCGTGTGCGATCTTAGAGCTCAAGTTGTGACTTGTGTGCGTGTTTGTGCTCGTGCTTTGAGGCTTGTGTGTGTTGCTCTTCCCACTCTTACATTTGTGCTTCTTTGTGATCATCTCATTGTAAGGGCGAGAGGCTACAAGTTGTGGAGATTCCTCGCAAATGGGAAAGAGTAAAGGAAAAAGAACACCGTGGTATTCAAGTTGATCATTGGATCACTTGAAAGGAGTTGAGTGCAACTCTCGTCCATTAGGACGCCACAACGTGGACTAGGAAAGTGTTGTACTTGGCCGAACCACGGGATAAATCTCTATGTCTCTTGTGCTTGTTCACACTGTGTCAATTGTGGTTCACAAGAGCTCGCCTTAGCCACTTGATTTCATTTTGCTAACACTTAATCAAGTTTGTGGCTTTAAGTTTGAAGTTTTTACAGGATTACCTATTCACCCCCCCCTCTAGGTGCTCTCAATTTCTCCTTGGCGGGCTCTGAAGGCCCAGCTTCAGCCTCGGTCTGGCTCTTTGCAGCTTCGGCTTCGGATGGTTTTGTCTCAATTTGCGTTTTTGACGCTTCAGCAGTTTTCCTTGGAGTGGTGCTTGAAGACTTTATTGTCTCCAGCACAACTAGTACATTGACCATCCTTTTTCTCTTGGGAGTCGCCGTGAGATCTTTTTGTGCCTTCGGCACTGTCATTCCTGCCGAAGGGCTTATAACTTCTAATATCTTTGTTTTCTCGGCCTCTATCTCTTTAATATTATCGGCCTTCGGCATCATAGCCGGCTCTTCATTCTTCTGTGTAAGTGCAGGTCCTTTGGCTTTAGTAGCCGAAGAGGTCTCACCACCAAATTCGGGCACTGTGGCCGGTTCAATGATGCGCGATCGGTGAGTAAGGACCTTCACCTTTTTCCTCTTTGGCGCGGGCTCGCTTAGAGCAGCTGAAGCATCACCTTTCCCAGAAGTTGCACTTTTTCTCTTTTGCCCTTTCGGCGGGTAGTGGCAATCAGGGTACATAAACCCAATAGCATCGAAAACTCTACTCAGCCTCTTCTTCTTCCGGCCTCCGAAGGCCGCAGATAATGCGTTATCTTCTGCCTTTGAATATGGACCAAGCAGTTCATCGCTTGTAGCTTCGATACATTTCAGCTAATCATCATCTGGCTCAACAAACTTACCTTCATATCTGAAGGTGTATTTCAACCTAACCAGCCCACCTTCGTCACACTTGCTGATAGTTTATTTTGGCATTTCCCATTTCTCTACAAGTGGCCACACTCTGAAGGCTATGTGCTCCTAGACTAAATCCCTTGTCCCGATGAAAGAGCAAACTATGCCAAAGGCCTTTCAGCATTCTTCGGCTGCTTCATCAATTTCCACCTTCGGTTTCCAGAGGCCGAAACGCTGCCAGATAGGGCGCATGATGATCTCCTTAATATCCTCTCGTGCTTTTAAATCATTTTTCACATAGAACCATTCCTTCATCCAATCTCCGGGCCATCTCTTCCGAAAAGTCGGCATTGGGCAGCTTGACCTAGAGCGAGCAACGAAGCTATAGCAGCCAAAATTATTATGGTATTGCTCTTTGCCCCAAGGTTTTGTCTCATATAACAGTTCGTGCATACTGCAGAAACTTTTTGCATTTAGCTCCAAGCCCTGGCTCCTCACGGCCCAGACGAAGATTCCCATTCTTATGATTGCTTCGGGAGTAATTTGATGAAGGTAAACCTGATATATTTTTAAAACTTCAACCACAAAATTGCTTAGGGGAAACCGAAGCCCAGCCTTAAAGAAGCTTCGGAAGATCACGACTTCATTCTCTTCGGGAGCAGGAGAAGTCCTATCTCCGTTGTCAGCCCTCACGATAGACACATCTCGAAAATATCTTCCCCTCATATTGTCGAGATGACTCTGTTTAATAGTTGATTTTCCGAAAACTGTATGACTTGGTCGCCAAGGTCGATCTTAGGAGTCTTCGCCACCGCTTTCCACATCATAACTGTCACTATCACCGGTGTCTTCAGATAAACCTTCTAAAATCTCTCTAGTAATCTTCTCTGTATTTGTCTTCGCTATTGATTCAAGAAAGCCAAGATTCTTCTCCTCAGAAAGGCTCAGCTTCGTTTCAACAACAACTTTCTTGTCTTGAGACATCTCTTCGAAAATGTTGAAAATGTGCTCTTAAGGCCGAAGCTAAAAAATCTAAAAAGCCAGGCAAAGCGTTTGTAGGCAAGAGCTAAAAATTGAGCAGGCAAAGCAAATGGCAAAAAAGCGTGCCAAATGAGCTCGCGGTGCGCTCTTATTTATACGCCTAGTGCGTTGCAAGTGGGAGGGCCCCGCTTGTCATTGACTATTGCTATTCTAGCAAAGGGAAGGTGTTTTTTGGACCTTCGGCTTAAGGCCTTCGTCCATATCGCAATCTAAATTTATCATTCTAACAAATTAATATTGCGAGGGGCTACTGTTGGGGGCCTTCGGCTTCCGAAGGTCCTCAAAAACATGATTTAACAATGTTTCTGGAGTATGATACATGAACAGGTACCTTCGGACTTAGGTCAAAACTACAGTGTGAAGAAGCACAAAGAATACGAAGGATGGCGCAGAGCCGAAGCTATGTGCAGGGGAGCTTCGGCGTGATAGCAGAAAAGGAAACCGACTTAAAGGGGAAAAAGGCTATTTAGACCCAGATGGATTACTATAGAGTTATTAGCAAATGAAAAGGGCATGGGTGTAATTTTACATGGGCTGCGTCCCGTGCCTATAAATAGATGAACAGTGCTTCCGTACTGTTCACGCTGACTTGGCATTTGCTTTTGCGTCACGCTTGTACTTTTGCCTTCTTTCAAGCCGAAGGTACATTTGTAATTTGTTATCATTTCTATTTTTCCATAATAATAAAATAGAAATGAGTTAATAATAATATTTAGGTGTTTATGTTATTTCTCATACTTTATATGAATCTTTCTTCATTATTTGTTGTGCTGATGAAGCTATGTCCTTCATAACCTTCGTCCGAAACTCATTATATCCCAAGGGAAATAATGCTTCGAAGGACGAAGGACTTTAACGTTTAACAATTTCTGTGTTGCCTTGTTCTTAATTCATAGCATTTAAGGACAAGTCCCCAACATATATATATATATGTAATAAATACAATTCGAAATATACAAGTGACATATTCAAAAGCATTTTTATAAATAAAATAACGAATAGATTAATAAAAATATATTCAAGTATTCGTATTTAAGTTCTGACTAAATATGTATTTGAAATTTGGAACTAGAATTCTGTTTGAATTTGGAATTTAAAATAGAAAACAGTAAAAGAAAAACAAAAGAAAAAGTGAAATCCTCACCTTTACCTGGGCCGAAACCGGCCCAATTCTCTACGGTGGCCTGCCCGCGCGCGCCTTGGCTTGCTCTGCTGCCGCTGACAACGCAGACCCACTGGCCAGGAAGATCTCGCGCCCGCGCCTGTTTCGCTGACACGCGGGCCCTATCGCTCAGTTTCCCCTCCACCCACTGACGCATGGGGCCGCCTGTGTCAGCTTCTTCCTCTGGATAGGAACAGAGTCCGCGACGGACGCGTGCATTCCCTCCATGCCGAGAACTCCAGGGACCGAACCACCAAGGCGAGATTTGGGCTCGGGTTCAGACTACTTCGGCCGTGCTCCTCGGAGTATAAAATCGGGGGCCCTCCTACCAATGCCACGCACCAGGAGAGCAGAAGAAGAACACGAGTGAGAGAAAGGTGCCGCCGCGTTTGGATCTGGTCTTCACCGTCGGTACGGCCTCGGGGACTCGCCCAGGGTGGTGCGTGATGCGCCTGGTGATGTTGGGAACAACCTTCAAGCTTTTGGTGCCGCGGGTAAGTCACAATCCCTCGTCGGTGTACCACACCGCCCCAAATCCGCACTTCGCCGTGGCCAAGGCGTATAACTGGACAATTCGTGGTTTGTCATCCACCCTCTAGTTTGCAATGTCGCCTGCTCCCTATGACCTAATCGATTTCGAGTTTGGGATCTTGTTGCTCGGGTTTGACACCATGGGTCATGGCGCCGCCGCACCGGCGCTGTGCGCCGCCACGGTCTGATGCTCAGGCGGCCGGAGGACTGGGGGAGTGTTCTGGTCGTTAGATCGGAGGGGAACGGTTCAGATTAGATAAATCACGTATCGCTTCGAGGAATGAATCTGGACCGTGGGTTTGAATCGGGCGGTCCCTGGTCAATCTCGCCCATTTAAAAGCTTGCCCGTAGATCTGGAATCATGCGGTATTGAATGCGTACCGATTCGCGCGTTGTGCGATCTAATCGGATCCATCTGTTTTGAATCGGACGGCGCAGATCGGCGCGTACCCCTTTATCGAAGAATGTTTGCATAAAGGCCCCCGATCTTTATCCAAACCAACCCGTCGTCCACACATATTCAAAGAACATCACAGTCGGGTCCAGGTTTTTGCATATAGACCCTTGACCTTTTGGAGAATGGTAGCCGCAGCCCAAGAGATCTTATTTCCTTATTAAATTAATCCTGGAAATTTATTTTTGTATAAAAACAATATCAAAAATACTTGAGAACTTAGAAAATTCATAGTTAATTCATTTTAACTTCAAATTGGGTCATTCCAGTTGCAATAATTTTGTATTAATATTGTTTATCAACTAGTAACACTATTTAGCCATGAAACTTGAATTAAAATTGTTCAGTAGGATTAATCTATTCTAAGCACTAAATAATTTCAGAATTTCATAACTTAATAATCGTAGCTCCGAATTTAGCGGTTCTCGATCCCACGATCCCGTAGCAACGCGTAGATCATTATTATTCAGTTCTTACATTTTGTGTGATGTTAATTTTGCCTATACCATGTCTGTTTGTATTGCTACGACTAGCAGCGAGGTTACGAGTCACCTGAAGAGCAAGTTGGTACCTAGAATCTCAAGTGCCAGGCAAGTTGTGCCCTTGATCACTTCTTTTACCCACTCATGTTCTAATTAATCATAATGATCTGCATAGGTTAACTTTGATGGGACCTAATAGGTTACCCTAGTTTGTCTATCTTTATGCCTTGTTTACCACTGAACTTTTTGGGTAGTACTTGCTAGTGCTATATGTGGTTTTGGGCATTGAGATACACATTATTCATGATTATACTTTTGTTAGCAGTTGTTATTTACTGTTCATGATAAGATTATTATGTTAATTGGAACATGGAGCGACCACCCGGGAAAACAGTGCTACCACAAGGGTTTAATGGGACGCCCTTGGCTGATTAATTAGGAAAGCTAGTGGAAGACTACCTCACCTGAAAGGGGCAAGGGCAGTAGGGGAGTGGTCAGTGTGGGGAGGTCCTTGGTTGATTTTGCTGCGATGGCGGTCAGGCGAGGGATCCCTGCATTGAAGCTTCCTATAAATTGTAGCGGGTTTTCTGAAGCTAGTGGAACTTTGTAAAGGCCTCGTAGTGTTACCCTGCCTCGCTTCCTTGGTAGAGGTGTATGGGGCCCGTACAACCCCGTGGCAAATGGGTAACATGACTTGTGGGTAAAGATGTGCAACCTCTGCAGAGTGTAAAACTGGTATACTAGCCGTGCTCACGGTCATGAGCAGCTCGAACCCTCACATGATTAACTTATAGAACTAAATTCAATTTGTCATATGCATTGCATCGCATGTGATGTTATTACTTTTGTTCTACTACTAAATTGGGTTGGTATTTACTTATACTTAGCAATTGCTAATAAAATTTTGTCCAACTTTAAAAGCAATGCTCAGCTCTAACCATCCTCTTTGGTAAGCCTTACACTTCACGTGAGCTCCCACCTTTGGCGAGTTCATGCACATTATTCTCCACAACTTGTTGAGCGATGAACGTATGTGAGCTCACTCTTGCTGTCTCACACCCCCCACAGGTCAAGAACAGGTACCGCAGGATGAGGCGCATGGAGGATGTTGTGACGTATTCGTGAGAGGTCTAGGCCGTCGTCTCCCAGTCAACTTTGGGTTGCTGGACCGTTGTCTCCTTATAATGTAATTATTTATTTATTTTGTATAGAACTCCTATTATATAGTAAAGATGTGACATTCGATCGTGTGCCATGATTCATCATATGTGTGAGACTTGGTCCCAGCACACCTGGTGATTATTTCGCGCCCGGGTTTTGGTGCCCCCGAAACCCGGGTGTGACAGAAGTGGTATCAGAGGAATGTTGACTGTAGGACGAAACCTAGATAGAATTGGACAACCATTATCTACTTACCTTTGCTACTCTGATTCATTCTAAACTTTTCTTAATCTTTTCTCATCTATTTCTGCTTTACTCTGACTATTCTTACCTCTTCTTTCTAAAGACAAATGTGGATTTCACACTTTGAAATCATGTACCTAAAGTGACCTTTAGAAATAGGAGACCTACTCTTAGGAACAAAAACAAAATTATTTTTGTAGGTATCCATGTGCTTCAATGTATGTTCTTATGATACTTGTTTGATTTGGATCTTTGATTGAGTGTGATGGGTTGTGGAGTAATGTCCACAATTACATCTGCATATACATATAGACATAAATATAAATAAATATAAATCATAAGATGACTATACAAATTAAGAATACCACCACTAGAATATATCAAGCCTAATAGATCCATCTTATCTTAAATGATTATCTCTTATCTTAATGGATTTATCTTACCTTAAAAAGATTTTATCTTATCCTAACCACTTTGCTTATCTCATCCTAGAGTAACAACCATGACCTAATCCAAATTACTTAAATCTTATCTATTCTAATGTAGTCATATCTAATCTAATCTAGATCCTATCTAATCTAGTATGATCTAATCTAGTGAGGGTTACTTAATGCTGGTACAAAGGATAAGTCCATACACTTAAGCCTAAATTAGTGACCTAGATCAACTCGGCCGTATCCAACAACTTGACCTACATAACAGATCTATCTTAGCCTCTTGTCCCAATCCCGGATGGAGACACCAAAGAGCAAGAAGGAGGAGATCAACCTCAACAAGGATGATCAAGAGTCAACCAGATCATCAGATGAGTCAAGATCCACTATCCAGAATAGAAGTTTTCCCTGCCTAACCTTCTCTTCTATAATCCTACATATTAGCTAAAACACAATATGCCCATGTTTCTCTAGCCATAACTTGTAAGGAGGGGTAACTTTTGGGAGCATTAAAATTAACTGGAAAATAAAAGCCAAGACTAAACACAACACCCTATTTACCCCTTTTTCTTACAAATCTCGAGGATGAGATTTTTGTTAAGGGGGTAGGATTTGTAAACCCTGGAATCTAGCTTCTAAAACCCTAGCCATTCAAAAATAAATGAAATGAGGAATCTATGTTAATCATGTATCCTATTAATGAGGCATGTTTCTTTTAAAGAAATGTCTTCTTTTATAAGGGAAGGGTATATAAAAAGATACTTATATGGGTAATATATTTATAAACACTTCCTTGAAATATCTAAGTAAACATATGACATATATTAGAAATTAATTTAAAATATATATATATGCAATAAATACAATTCGAAATATACAAGTGACATATTCAAAAGCATTTTTATAAATAAAATAACGAATAGATTAATAAAAATATATTCAAGTATTCGTATTTAAGTTCTAACTAAATATGTATTTGAAATTTGAAACTAGAATTATGTTTGAATTTGGAATTTAAAATAGAAAACAGTAAAAGAAAAAGTGAAATCCTCACCTTTACCCGGGCCGAAACCGGCCCAATTCTCTACGGTGGCCTGCCCGCGCGCGCCTTGGCTTGCTGTACTGCCGCTGACAACGCAGGCCCACTGGCCAGGAAGATCTCGCGCCTACGCCTGTTTCGCTGACACGCGGGCCCTATCGCTCAGTTTCCCCTCCACCCACTGACGCATGGGGCCGCCTGTGTCAGCTTCCTCCTCTGGATAGGAACAGAGTCCGCGACGGACGCGCGCATTCCCTCCATGCCGAGAACTCCGGGGACCTAACCACCAAGGCGAGATTTGGGCTCGGGTTCCGACTACTTCGGCCGTGCTCCTGGGAGTATAAAATCGGGGCCCCTCCTACCAATGCCACGCACCAGGAGAGCAAAAGAAGAACACGAGCGAGAGAAAGGTGCCGCCGCGTTTGGATCTGGTCTTCACCGTCGGTCCGGCCTCGGGGACTCGCCCAGGGTGGTGCGTGATGCGCCTGGTGATGTTGGGAACAACCTTCAAGCTTTTGGTGCCGCGGCACAGTCGCAATCCCTCGTCGGTGTACCACACCGCCCCAAATCTGCACTTCATCGTGGCCAAGGCATATAACTGGACGATTTGTGGTTTGTCATCCACCCTCTAGTTTGCAATGTCGCCTGCTCCCTATTGACCTAATCGATTTCGAGTTTGGGATCTTGTTGCTCGGGTTTGACACCATGGGTCATGGCGCCGCCGCACTGGCGCTGTGCGCCGCCGCGGTCTGATGCTCAGGCGACCGGAGGACTGGGGGAGTGTTCTGGTTGTTAGATCGGAGGGGAACGGTTCAGATTAGATAAATCACGTATCGCTTCGAGGAATGAATCTGGGCCGTGGGTTTGAATCGGGCGGTCCCTGGTCAATCTCGCCCATTTAAAATCTTACCCAGAGATATGGAATCGTGCGGTATTGAACGCGTACCGGTTCGCACGCTGTGCGATCTAATCGGATCCGTCTGTTTTGAATCGGACGGCGCAGATCGGCGCGTACCCCTTTACCGAAGAATGTTTGCATAAAGGCCCCCGATCTTTATCCAAACCAACCCGCCGTCCACATATATTCAAAGAACATCATAGTCGGGTCCAGGTTTTTGCATATAGACCCTTGACCTTTTGGAGAATGGTAGCCGCAGCCCAAGAGATCTTATTTCCTTATTAAATTAATCCTGGAAATTTATTTTTGTATAAAAACAATATCAAAAATACTTGATAACTTAGAAAATGCATAGTTAATTCATTTTAACTTCAAATTGGGTCATTCCAGTTGCAATAATTTTGTATTAATATTGTATATCAACTAGTAACACTGTTTAGCCATGAAACTTGAATTAAAATTGTTCAGTAGGATTAATCTATTCTAAGCACTAAATAATTTCAGAATTTCATAACTTAATAATCGTAGCTCCGAATTTAGCGGTTCTCGATCCCACGATCTCGTAGCAACGTGTAGATCATTATTATTTAGTTCTTACATTTGGTGTGATGTTAATTTTGCCTATACCATGTCTGTTTGTATTGGTACAACTAGCAGTGAGGTTACGAGTCACCTGAAGAGCAAGTTGGTACCTAGAATCTCAAGTGCCAGGCAAGTTGTGCCCTTGATCACTTCTTTTACCCGCTCATGTTCTAATTAATCATAATGATCTGCATAGGTTAACTTTGATGGGACCTAATAGGTTACCCTAGTTTGTCTATCTTTATGCCTTGTTTACCACTGAACTTTTTGGGTAGTACTTGCTAGTGCTATATGTGGTTTTGGGCATTGAGATACACATTATTCATGATTATACTTTTGTTAGCAGTTGTTATTTACTGTTCATGATAAGATCATTATGTTAATTGGAACATGGAGCGACCACCCGGGAAAACAGTGCTACCACAAGGGTTTAATGGGACGCCCTTGGCTGATTAATTAGGAAAGCTAGTGGAAGACTACCTCACCTGAAAGGGGCAAGGGCAGTAGGGGAGTGGTTAGTGTGGGGAGGTCCTTGGTTGATTTTGTTGCGATGGCGGTCAGGCGAGGGATCCCTGCATTGGAGCTTCCTATAAATTGTAGCGGGTTTTCTAAAGCTAGTGGAACTTTGTAAAGGCCTCGTAGTGTTACCCTGCCTCGCTTCCTTGGTAGAGGTGTATGGGGCCCGTACAACCCCGTGGCAAATGGGTAACATGACTTGTGGGTAAAGATGTGCAACCTCTGCAGAGTGTAAAACTGGTATACTAGCCGTGCTCACGGTCATGAGCAGCTCGAACCCTCACATGATTAACTTATGGAACTAAATTCAATTTGTCATATGCATTGCATCGCAGGTGATGTTATTACTTTTGTTCTACTACTTAATCGGGTTGGTATTTACTTATACTTAGTAATTGCTAATAAAATTTTGACCAACTTTAAAAGCAATGCTTAGCTCTAACCATCCTCTTTGGTAAGCCCTACACTTCACGTGAGCTCCCACCTTTGGCGAGTTCATGCACATTATTCCCCATAACTTGTTGAGCGATGAACGTATGTGAGCTCACTCTTGCTGTCTCACCCCCCATAGGTCAAGAACAGGTACCGCAGGATGAGGCGCATGGAGGATATTGTGACGTATTCGTGAGAGGTCTAGGTCGTCGTCTCCCAGTCAACTTTGGGTTGCTGGACCGTTGTCTCCTTATAATGTAATTATTTATTTATTTTGTATAGAACTCCTATTATATAGTAAAGATGTGACATTTGATCCTGTGCCATGATTGATCATATGTGTGAGACTTGGTCCCAGCACACCTGGTGATTATTTCGCGCCCGGGTTTTGGTGCCCCCGAAACCCGGGTGTGACAATTAAATAATTGTAGAACCAGTGAGTCGACCAGAGGGGGTGAATGAGAGGCACTAAAAATTCTCGACCTGCGAGTATATGACTTTAATTCCAAAGATCAATCCGAAAGACCCTCTAGGGACTCAAAGTATCAGATCAGAGCGCAACACAAACCAGTGTCGTTTGTATGCACCAAAAATCAAAGGAACTGCAGGCCTAACTTCCTGGAAATTATCAGAGTCGAAATCACCAGGAAATTAGAGCGGCAGTGACGGCCTTAGATCCTGTAGTGCTAGAGGTCCGGTAGTGATGGTGTTAAGTCCAGCAGTGTCGGGTACAGTAGTGCCGTGCATGGTGCACACGAGCGGCAGTGCCGGGCAAGCAAAAATGCCGAGATCGATCTCAAATTTGACACAGTTTGTGTGGGGTGTAAGAAGTTCTCTAGTGAAGTGTGAACTCGAACAAACAAGAGATCAAGTCGTAGATCGGAAATCCAGAGAAGGATGGGGTTTTGATGGGGTTTTCATAAAACGAACTCAAACGAGAATCAACTCATATCACGACCAAGAACTGCTCCGTGAGGGCCTATACATTGATCCAAATAGTCTATCTCCACCCAAATCAAACCCCAACAGTACCAATGTCACAAGAACTCAAAGTTTCTCCACAAATCCACAAGAGAAAGGGAAGGGACAAACCAAGAACACAAACTTCAGAATTTCAGCAAGTATTGAAAACTGAGATTGAGAAGTGACAAAAACCTGTGGGCCATACCGGCGATACTTCCTCAGATTAAACTTCAAGAACACAAATACAGTCGTAGTACAAAATCATTGTGGATCCTTGGCTAAAACTAGAGACGTCTAGAGATGGGAAATATGAGTGCTAAAGCCCTAAGCCAAAACAAATGGCAGCCAAGTGATGCTAAACTAACCAGTCATCCCCTCTATTTATAGAGGGTTATTATCACTTCCTAAACTACCCCTATTTACATAGAGCATATCCACTCCACCGGGGTGAAATGGACCAACTCCTAGGATTTTGATCCGACGGCCACATCCTTCACACGGAGTTGCTTTGCCTTGACATCCGCGATCACGCCACGTGTCGCCACCGGTTCTCTCCAGAACCGGCGCCGCCGAGTTTTGAGGCCAAAACTCAGCAAAACCCGCCATCCGTAGCGCTGGGAGGTTTTGAGGCCCAAACCACCAAACCCGCCGTGAGCACCGCACCTTGTGCACATCCTCCACGACCAGACACGTGTCCCGCCAGTCCTTGACCATGCCAGCAACACGATCCACTCCACCACGTCCTCGCGCTAGTGCGTGTCTCATATGCCAGCCACCATGGCTGGTCAGCTGGCTGCTTTGGTCCATCAGTCAAGACCAAACACTCATCCTTCACCGCTCCCGGACATGGTTGGTCAGCATGAGCCCAACCTCAGCTGTCAACCACCATCCCTGTGCTCCACACCTACACACCACAAGCCGACCAGACATGGTTGCACAAGCATAATCTCACACTATGGTCAGTCCACTACCTACCCCAGAGTGCTACCCATTGATAATCACTCATCATCAACCTAGACCACAAGGGACAAATCAACCTTGTGTTCACAATCTCCCCCTTGATGAGTGCATTGTCAACACCACCATATGCTTATGTAAACATAAAGAGAAAGAAAAAGAGAAACTCACTCAAATGACCAAAAACCAGATAAAAGCCAGACAAGTCATTTAGAGTAAGCAAAACTTGGTCCCCAAAGAAATGGGCAACAACTCAACATGACCAACTAAGAAAATAAGTTATCCCTCAATAAGAGGCAAAAACAGGGCTCAACACCACTAGCCAGAAAGCCAAAATCTCATTGGAACACAAAAAAGCTTTGTCTGGAGCATAAGACCCAATTCAGAGCATAAAATCAGCACAAAAGCTAAAATCAAAGCTAGTTCCTCTAGAAAGAGGCAAACAACTTAACACAACTAGCAAAAACTCTAAAAGGCTCAATTTTCCTCCCCCTGTAATAATGCTCCCAAAAATCTCTCCCAGAGACCAACAAATCCAAATAACACATCTCTCCCCCTTGGATGAGAGAAATCCCAAAAGAACAAATTTCTCCCCCTTGATAGAGGAACCAAGAAATCTTAAAATCTCTCCCCCTTGTTGACAAGTGAACTCATCAAGCACAAATAAGGGAAAAAACTTCCCTTCAACAAGAGAGCTCCCCTTGAGAGAATGCAGAAATGCAACATAGAGTAGTAAATGGAGAAAATGCAGGAGCTTCAGAAGTATACTAGTCAAAATGTATAAATGCACATGCTAACAGATGCTCAAACTGATCATATGCAAAAGATATGTGAAGTGTAAGCATTTTGATTCAGTTTTCAGTATTTCAAAGAGGTGTTCACCAGAAAGACAACACTAAGCATATAGTAAGCAGGAAATCAACTATTCATCGTTACTATTCATCATTGTTACTATTCATCATCATTACTATTCATCGATGATATCTATAATTACTTTTCATCGTTACTATTCATCGTTACTATTCAACGTTCCTATTCATCGATCATCCGATCATCGCAAATTTCAACTACTCATCCGTCATGCTGTCCAGTCCACCTAAGACCAGCCAGACCCATATTCCAGTCATACGAACTCCGGTGACTGTGATTTTCCTTCCAGTGGGAACTTCTCATCTGGTCACCATCCCAGGTTTCTCCTAGTTGAGCACGCTTAACTTTGAGATTCCTTCGAACTAGGCTTCCAAACTCCGATTCCAATAATTCTTGTTTCTAAATTCTTACCAAACTATTCCCTATCCAACCATGTCATCCCTTAAGCATGGTTCATATTCCAGAAAACTCCCAAAATACTCTTGTCCCATATTCTGCCTATAACTCTCATGTTCATACTAAGTCAGACGATTCTTTCGTCACTATTCTCTCCAATAGTGAACTTCACTATGCTACACCACATACACCCAGCTATAAATACACCCAGCTACCCTCTCTCTCTCCACACACACTCAACACCCTCAGCCAAGGCAAACACCCCACTCACTCAGTTACCCCGCTCTACCGGCTACACACATAGTGTCGCTTCGCCTTCAATCCACCCTCCTGGTAAGCACCTCCGCTCCACCACTAGTAGTATCTCAACACCACATGACACAGATTCTACTCAAGACTCTACCCATCCATATATCGCTATTCTGACCACTATACTAAATATCTGTTGATATACTTGCTGGTTTGTATGTTTGCTTATTCATGTTGCATAGTTATCGGAGCGTTCATGTCGTCTCGTGGAGGCCAGATCTGCAAGTCTACGCCAGGCAGTGGAGCTAGAAGCTAGTTTCGCGAGCTCCCCTTCCCCCTTCACCGGATAAGCACGACAAGCTCACTGGATCCCTTTGATGCATAAATTACCTATGATTTTTCAACCACAACCCTCAGCCTGTTATTTTATGCATGATATGATTTTGAGACAAGTTATTATGGCCACCCAGTCGCCTGCCGCAATCAATCCTTGATATATTTGTTACAAATGGTTTGAGAAAAGGTGTGAGTTTTCAAAAGAAAATGCTTTTCAAAATGTGTATGATGAAGGGTTTTCACCCTTATCACCTTTGAGTAGGGATGATCAGGGACTCCCTGGTTTAGGGGAGGGCCTAAGGTGATGGCTCAGCCGGGTTAGCTGTGAGCAGAAGGATTGTCCTCTCATATAAGGACCAGTTTGTCATCCTTCACTACCTGTACTCATGACAAGTACAACCACTCGAGACTGTATGGGCAGTCACTCAATTTGAACTCGTACGGTCCAAACCTCAGGGTTATGAAGGCTGAGGAGCACCGGGAGGATAAGGAGGGCGAATGTTTTGTCCGGTTTGGACATGGCGGTGGCCTGACTCTTTCCGGTATAACCGCTAAGGTAAGGACGTGCGAGGAAAGAAAGAGATTCGGTTTCGGGTCTCATTGGCCATGAGATCGCAGAGCCGGACTAGTGGGTAAAGTGTACACCTCTGCGTAGAGTTTGAAAACCTATTCGAATAGTCCGTGTCCACTGCAATGGACGAGTCTGGTGTGGTATGACAATTAGTGTTTTGTTTTCCAAAAATTCTTTTGAGAAAAGTGGTTTTAAAAAGGTCCGGCGGTTGAGCCGTGAGCTATGGTGGACGGGAAGTCCAGTAGCTGTTTTTGAAAATGAAAACCAGTGGGAAACTGCTGAGATACCTGGATGGTTTGGTCCAGGGGATTTTGTTCTATATTGAAAAACTTCCTGCTCCTTTGGGAGAGGATGCGCTTTGCAAAATATAAAATGTTTTACAAAACAACCCTGCATAAAATATTGTTGTTTCTGCAAAATATCCTGAGCTCCACATATTCCATGCATTATATCTGATTTCCCCATTCCGCGGGTGAAGGTGGGCTGCTGAGTACGTTTGTACTCGCCCTTGCTTATTTGTTGTTTTTCAAAAAAGGAGATCGGGTAATAGTTACGCCTGTTCCCAACCTTGCCTGTGGCTGTTGAACCGCTGATTTGTTTCGCTGCGTATAATGGGCTACTTTAGCCCCACTCTGATGATATGTCCCGAGTTGTGGACCAACTCTTAAAGTTGATCGCCACCTTTATAGGTTTGTCTCGTTTAAGCAGATCTATGATCATCTGATGTATAAATGTGTTTACTAGCCTCCTGGGACTAGTAATTGTATCACATTTGAGTCCTAGAGGATTGGGGCGCTTTAGATAGTGAGTACCCTAACCTTGTATATAAACTCTCAAAGGCGCTTTATGGGCTCAAACAAGCTCCAAGAGCATGGTATGAATGTCTGCGAGATTTTCTTATCACTAATGGCTTCAAAGTCGGAAAAGCCGATCCTACTCTCTTTACTAAAACTGTTGCAAAAGATTTGTTCGTATGCCAAATTTATGTTGATGATATTATATTTGGGTCTACTAACAAATCAACTTGTGAAGAGTTTAGTAGGATCATGATTCAAAAATTCGAGATGTCAATGATAGGGGAGTTGAAGTATTTTCTAGGATTTAAAATCAAGCAACTCGAAGATGGCACCTTCATCAGCCAAACCAAGTACATTCAAGACATACTTAAGAAGTTTGGAATGAAGGATGGCAAACCCATCAAGACACCCATGGGAACCAATGGCCATCTCTACCTCGACACGGGAGGTAAATCCGTAAATCAAAAGGTATTACCGGTCGATGATAGGATCTTTACTCTACTTATGTGCATCTCGACCGGATATTATGCTTTCCATATGCATGTGTGCAAGGTTCCAGGTCGATCCTAAGGAAGTTCATCTTAGGGCCGTGAAGAAAATCATGAGGTATTTAGTTTACACTCCTAAGTTTGGGCTTTGGTACCCCAAGGGATCCACCTTTGATTTAATAGGATATTCAGATGCCGATTGGGCAGGGTGTAAAATTGATAGGAAGAGCACATCAGGGACTTGTTAGTTTCTGGGGAGATCCCTAGTGTCATGGGCTTCAAAGAAACAAAACTCAGTAGCTCTTTCCACCGCTGAAGACGAGTACATTGCCGCAGGCCATCGTTGTGTGCAATTACTTTGGATGAAGCAAATCCTCAGGTACTATGGCTACAAATTGAGCAAAGTTCCTCTCCTATGTGATAATGAGAGTGCAATCCACATGTCGGATAATCCCGTTGAACACAACCGCACTAAGCACATAGACATTCGGTATCACTTTCTGAGAGATCACCAACAAAGGGGGGATATCGAAATAGCTTATGTAAACACCAAGAATCAATTAGCTGATATCTTTACCAAGCCACTAGATGAGAAAACCTTTAGCAAACTTAGGATTGAGCTAAATATTCTTGATTCTCGGAATTTTAATTAAAACATTGCACACATAACTCATTTATATATCTTTGATCATGTCTCTTTCATTTGGTACAAATGCATATTTCTTAATTATTCTTATACCAAGGCTACGACTAATATCTTTTCAAGTGTATTTCTACTAAGTCGTAGATTGGTGAAAGGGAAATGGAGTATTCGGCGAAAACAAGGCTTCCACTCCACTCTAACGGTATCATTTACCCTTCGTTGTTACTCCACATACTCTCAATTGGTATAATCCTTCACTCTTATTTACTTGTACCAAAGGGGAGAAAGTAAAAAGGGCTCTCAATGTCTCCGTTTTTTGTGATTAATGCCAAAGGGGAGAGAATATTAAGCCCAAAGCAAATGGACCGCACCACCATAATTTTCAAAATTTTCGAAATAAAGCTTTAATTGATATTTGGCAATTTCTCAATTGGTATCCATGCTTCACTTGTCTTGAGAAAGCAAATTTCAATTGATTGTATCTAAGAAATGAAAATTTCTTCAATTGGTATCTTTAAAAGTCAAATTTTCAATTAGTATTTCATTTGGTATCTTAAAACCCTCTTGAAAGCTAAGAGGAGAATTTCATTCAGGGGGAGTTTTGTTTAGTCAAAGGAAAAGCATTTGAAACAGGGGGAGAAATTTCAAATCTCGAAAATGCTTCTTGCAATCTTATTCATATACCTTTGACTATTTGCAAAAAGGCTTTGAAAAGATTTTCCAAAAGAATTTGCAAAAACAAAACAAGTGGTGCAAAGGTTGTCCAAAATGTTAAATAAAAGAAAAGCAATCCATTCATATCCAATAAGATTATCAATTGGTTTAATTCCAAGTAATCTATGCACTAACCATATGCAAACTAGTTCAATTCTGCACTTTATATATTTGCTTTGGTTTGTGTTGGCATCAATCACCAAAAAGGGGGAGATTGAAAGGGAAATAGGGTTAACCTTTTCCTATAATTAATTTTGGTGGTTGATCGTCAACGCAAACATATGGACTAACTAGTTTGCTCTAGAACTCATGTATTACAGATGCATAAGGTTCAACACAAACTAATAAAAGATTCAAGTTAGGGAGTAAATTGAACCGAAGCAAAGAACTAAGTGTGCTGTGGTCTGGCACACCGGACAGTGTCTGGTGCACCAGGCCCGTACAGGGTTGAACCAGCCACTCTCGGGTTTCCGCTAGTGCGCTCCGCTATAATTCACCGGACTGTCCAGTGTGCCACCGGACTGTCTGGTGAGCTAGCAAGCAATGGCTATCTGCGCGCAACGGTCGACTGCAAAAGTACCTGACGACGTGAATAGTGCAGCGGCAGAAGTCAGAACCGCGAAGTCAGAGGGCACCGGACTGTCCGGTGCCGCAATGAGACAAAGCTCCAATGGTCGACTTCGCTCCGAACCCTAACGGTTGGGTGACGTGGCGGCACACCGGATAGCCTACAGTGCCTGTCCGGTGGCGCACCGGTCTGTCCGGTGCGCCCATCGCCAGTAGCCTCCCCAACGGCTACTTTGGTGGTTAAGGGCTATAAACACCCCCCAACCACCACAACTCCAAGCATCCAAGATTTCTGAACATCACATTCAATACAAGAGCTCTAGCATTCACTCCTAGACACAATTCAAAAGATCAAAGCCTCTCCAAGTCCCAAATTCATCTCAAATACTTAGTGACTTGCGAGAGAGTGATTTCGTGTTCTTTTGAGCTCTTGCCTATTGGATTGCCTTTCTTCTTTCTCATTCTTGTTCGCAAGTGGCTTGTAATCAAAGCAAGAGACACCTAAGAGTGTGGTGGTCCTTGCGGGGTCTTAGTGACCCGATTGATTAAGGGAAAGGCTCACTCGGTCTAAGTGACCGTTTGAGAGAGGGAAAGGGTTGGAATAGACTCGATCTTTGTGACCTCCTCAACGGGGACTAGGTTCTTTTGAAACCAAACCTTGGTAAAACAAATCATCGTGTTCATCCGCTTAATTCTCATTTGATTTGTTTTCACCCTCTTTTTTGGACTTGATTTTAGTTCTAACGCTCACCCCGACTTATAGTGTGTGTTTAAAGTTGTAAATTTCAGATTATGCCTATTCACCCCCCTCTAGGCGACTTTCGGTATCAAAGAGGAAGGAATAAATTAAGCAACTTAAAAAATGTACTCATTAAACTAATGTATCTATTTTTTTATTTTGTCAAAACCTATAAAAATCCCGTAAGGTAGACATCATCCAAATCAACTGCGAACAACAAGTAGCGGCAGCGATATATTTGACCTCTATGGTAGATAGGGCAACACTAGACTGTTTTCGAGAAGACCATGAAACCAACGAAGTCCCCAAAAACTGACAAGTCCCAGAAGTAGACTTGCGCTCCAAAAGGCAACCCGCAAAATCAACTTCAGAGTAACCGCACAAAGACACAACGGACGATGAGGCATACCACAAACCAAAATCAGGAGTGAAACGTAGGTACCTCATAATCCGTTTCACAACCTTTTTTTTGAGATGTGCGGGGAAGCCTGGAAACTAGTGCACAAACACACTGCGAAGTGTATGTCCGACCTCGTCGCAGTCAAGTACATGGGAGAGCCAATCATGCTCATGTACTCCTTTTGGTCCATGGGTTAGCCGTCCTCATCAATGTCAAGCGTCGATGAGGTGGACATAGGCGTCGAAAGAGGCTTGGCCTCGCCCATGTCAAACTTCTTTAGAACGTCCTTTGTATACTTGCCTTGATGCACAAAGGTCCCGTCTTGGGTCTGCTTGATTTGCAGCCCAAGAAAGAAGTTCAGCTCGCCCATCATGCTCATCTCAAATTCCCTGCTCATAAGATATAAAAATCTAGACACAAGTGCATGAGAAGAACCACCAAAGATGATATCATCCACATAAATCTGGACTAAGAGGGTGTCATTATCATGCTTGAGGAGAAAAGAGTTTTGTCCACATAGCCCATTTTAAAACCCTTTGAAACCAGAAAAATTTTCAAACGCTCATACCAGGCTCTAGGGGCTTGTTTCAAACCATACAAAGCTTTTTTGAGTTTAAACACATGGTTAGGAACTTGGAACTCTCAAAACCAGGGGGCTACCTAACATACACCTCTTCCTCTATATACCCATTTAAAAGGCACTTTTGACATCCATTTGAAAAAGCTTAAAACCCTTTGAAGCAGCAAAGGCTAAAAGGATTCTAATGGCCTCTAAATGGGCAACATGGGTAAAGGTTTCCTCGTAATTAATTCCCTCCTTTTGGCAATACCCTTAGGCAACCAACCTCGCCTTGTTTCTCACTACCAACCCATCCTCACTCTGTTTGTTTTTTAAGACCATTGGTACCGATGGGATGACAGTTAGAAGGAGGTGGCACCAAAACCCAAACCTGATTTGTTTCAAAATTTTCAAGCTCCTCATGCATGGCATTAACCTAGTTAGGATCAGATAAAGCAAGTCCAACATTTCGGGGCTCAAAAGTAGCAACAAAAGCTGAGTGAGCAAAATGAGAAATTTGTTGTGACCTGGAGCTAGTGACTCACTCATGAAGCTCCCCAATCATCTACTGAGGTGGGTGACGTTGCTGAATGTGTTGAGGAGCTTCCCTTGAGGAAGTGACCTCCCCCTCAATAGCAGCCTCAACTCATCCAGTCTCAGCAGGAGCTCACTCGAGCAGACCCCAGGTGGTGGAAGAAGTGGAATCGGATCCGTCAGCCGTAGTAGTGGAAGCAGGCTCGACAGGGGCAGTCGGTGGAGTTGGCTTAGGGGCAACCCAATCGGCATCGTCGTGCTCCTCCTCCACAAAGATGATCTATCCCATATGATCTGGACCCGCTGGCTCAAAGACAAGAGATGGACAAGGTGTAGTCTCATCGAATCTGACCTCACAAGTCTCCATAATGCAGTTAGTCTCCAGGTTAAGAACACGATATGCACGAGAATGTAATGCCTAACCCAGAAAAACCCCATCAGAAGACCGACACTCAAATTTGTCCAAATTACACTGTTTTAGCACAAAGCATCTACAGCCAACACACCCTGAAATGGCTAACCTTGGGTGACCGTCCAAATCACAGCTCATAAGAAGTTTTGTTCAAAAAATCCCAAAGAAAGATGCGATTGGACACATGGCAAGCAGTGTTGATCGCTTCGGCCCAAAAACGCCTAGGAGTCCTATGCTCATCAAGCATCGTCCTGGCCATCTCAACAAGGGTCTGATTCTTGCATTCAGCAATGACAGTTTGCTAGGGTACATACAGAGAGGAAAACTGATGCTCGAGTCCCAAAGAAGCACAAAAGGTTGGAAACTGGGTATTTTTGAATTATGTGCCATTGTCACTGTGTATAGCTCTCATGGCATTTTTAGGAAACTCATTCTGCAACCGAAGAATCAAATCTTGAGCATGTAAAAGCCTCATCCTTTGCCGCCATAAAGAGCACCCAATAGTTGCGAGAGAAGTCGTTGACAACCACAAGCACATACCACTTCCCTCCAAAAGAGCAAACCCTAGCTAGACCAACAGTGTCCATATGAAGCAATTCGCTAGGATGCGAGGTCATCACCTTGGTTATCGGAGAATGGGAAGCAGCAACCATTTTGCATGATGACAAGGGTGACAAACAATACGTTTCTCAAATTTTAATTTAGGTAATCCATGGATGAGGTCAAGTGAGCTCAAACAACACGAAAGATCGAAGCTCAAGTGACCTAGCCTCCTATACCACTTCCAAAGAGAAGAGGAAGATCCTACCAAAAAATATCGAGAAGGGCCAGAAGAATGTGAAAAATCAGCACTGAAAACTCGACCAAAATGGAAAATCTAGCAAACAAGATCACCATGGGCATCCAAAACCCGAGACAAGCCCTTTTTAAAAGCACACTTCATGTAATACCTAATTTGTAAATAAAAAGAGAATTGATCTCCCTTATATGTTTTGCCTCTATTTATTAGGAGATGTGAACAACCACATTTAAAGTGATTAATTAGCTAATGGCACCTAAATAATCTATGCATCATGTTGGAGTTTATTTGTATGTGTGTATTTCATAATAATAATAATAATAATAATAATAATAATAATAATAATAATAATAATAGAAGTACATTAATGACCAAATTTGGAATTAAGACATAATTTACCATTTGGAGTTTGGAGAAAAGAAGGAAAGATGCTATACAAAATAAATAAGTATATAAATATAATATGTCGATACTAGTATGTTTATTTTGTATATTTAATTTGAGTACAAGTTCACAACACTATTTGTATTCTAATTTGGGATTTAAAAATAAAGAGAAAATAAATCAGGGAAAGGAAAAGAAAACTCTAACACTCAGCTTGGGCCAAAACCGTGAAGCCGGCCCACTAGACCATTCCGACTGCGCGGCCCAGGTAGCTAAACCCGGCGCCGATGGGTGGGTCCCACCGGTCAGCCGTTCAGCTCACGTCCCCTTAGCCTGGGTCGATGCCATGTGGGCCCGGTCCAGCAGCCACTCGCGCACGCGCGCCGACCGAGCCATTCCTCCACTGTCGCGCGAGCCCCGCTTCGTTAGTTATTCTTCCCAGCGCCGCTGACTGTTGGGACCGATGATCCTGTAGATCTTCCCCGTTGTCGAGTCTGCGTCGCCGCCAAACTCGCTGCTGCCACGCAATTCTCGCGAATTGGGTACAACTGACGTCGTAGGAATATAAGCCTACGCCTCAGACCTCCCAGTTCCCATCTTCGCTACAGAAAACCCCTGCGCCAGAGAGGTCGAGGTGAGGAGTGCCGCCGTCATGCGCCATCTCTGGTGAACATGCGATTGAGTCTCGGGAAACTCACGCGGGTGGCCAACAGAGGATTGTAGAAGCGCGCTCGTGGTTCGCCCATGCCGGGGGCGGTCTGGTGTACTCGGAATTGCTCGTCAGAGCGGGGGCGCCGCCGTCGTCCGCCTTCTACCGTGGACAGGGATCTTCGTGGCATAATCAGTGGTATGACCTACCCCCATCGCGTTTACCATTCTCTGGAGATCATGTAGATGCACACCATTTAGCTGTAGGAGCTCTAGAGCCGCAACCCTGATGTTTGCCAGAGTACACCACCACGGCTGGACACGCCGCCGTGCGTGGTCAGCGTCGGAGGGAGATGATCTTCTGACCGTCGATTCCCCACCGAACGACCCCGATTAGATAGGAAATAACCCTTCGGGATCGTGACACGCGAACCATTGCGATTGAATCCAAGGGTCGACCGCTGATCACGCCTCATAAAACCCTAGCCGTTGGATCTGGATCCGAGACTCCACATCGCATACCGCTTCGTGGAAACCTAGATCTAATCTGAGCCACTAGTATTTAATCGGACGGTCAAGATTAGATCACACCCCTTCGGATGCGTCAGTCTTGCATAAGAGCCCCTAGAATTCGTAGAAAACAACCCGTTGTCCAAACCATTTATAAAGTAATTACAGTGAGGCCCGAAACTTTGCAGAAGTGACCCTGAACTTCCTGTTATTCGTGCGCGCAGTCCAGAGATTTAGTAAAATAGAGAAATTAATTTAGAAAATGATTTTTAGCGCAAAATCAATTCCATGAACTTTTTAATTCTTATAAAATTCATTTTAACTCCTTTTTAACCTGTTCTAGTTGCATTAATTTTGTATTAATATTGTTTATCACTTAGTAACTCTGTTTTAGCATGAAACCTAGATTAAAATTACTCACTTAATTATTTTTGTACCATACACATAAAACCTTCAGGAAATCATAACTTGAAATCCGTAACTCCGAATTTAGTGATTCTTGTTCCTACGATCTCGTTGCGATGCGTAGAACATTATCATGCAGTATATTCCTCTGTTTGGTGTGATCATTAATTTCCCTTGTACCATGTTTGTGTGTATTGTGGCGAGTAGACGAGCAAGTGATTGAGGATCCAGGTGTTCAGCAGGTAGAAGTTGCTGAGGAGGAGCTCATTGAAGGCAAGTTGTGCCCTTGACCACTTTTATTTACCCAATAATATTCTCTATAATTATTTTGGCATGCATAGGCTTAATTTTAATGGGGCCCAATAGGTCACCCTAGTTTGGTCATCTTTACACCTTTTTTATCCCTGGACTTTTGGGTAGTCTTTGTTATTGCTACATATGGTTTTGGGTGTTGACATAACTATTACACATGGTCATTCTTTATTATTATTGTTCTATTTCTGTTCATGACAATACTATTATGATAAATGGAACATGGAGCTTAACTTGAGAAACACGTGCCACCACAAGGGTGGAATGGGACAGCCTTGGCTGACTAATTAGGAAAGCTAGTGGAGGACTACCTTACCCGAAAGGGGCAAGGGCAGTAGGGGAGTAGGCGTGTAGGGAGGTTCTCGGGTTGATTTTGCTGCAATGACGGTCAGACGGGGGATTCATGCATTGCGCTCCCTAGAAACTGTAGCGGGTTTTCTGAAGCTAGTGGAACTTTGTAAAGGACTCGTAGTGTTACCCTGCCTTGCTACCTTGGTAGAGGTGTATGGGGTCCGTACAACCCCGTGGCAGATGGGTAACATGACTTGTGGGTACAGGGTACAACCTATGCAGAGTGTAAAACTGGTATACTAGCCGTGCTCGCGGTCATGAGCAGCTCAGGACTCTCGCATGATTAATTTATGGAATTAAATTCAATTTGTCATTTGCATCGCATTGTGGTTTACTATTAATTTTGATCTATTATTACTCTGGTTTGGTATCTACTTACATTTAGTAACTGCTAATAAAACTTGGCCAACTTATTAAAAGCAATTCTCAGCTTTAACCCTTATTTGTTGATCAGCCTTACACTTCACATGAACTCCCACCTTTGGTGAGTTTATGCACATTAATCCCCACAACTTGTTGAGCTATGATCTTTTGTGAGCTCACCCTTGCGATATATAACCCCCCCATAGGAAAAAGAACAGGTGGTCTAGGAGGAGCCTTACAATGAAGAGTACGAGCTCATCTAGGTGGCGTCTCTCAGTCAGCTTTATGGTGCCAAGGAATACTATTTAGTTCGCTTTATTGTTATCATTTATTTTAGTAAGACATCCGATATGTAATAATGATACTTGTGACATTTATGTCTATACACTTTGTCATTATATGTGATGTTTTTCTTTGGCGCACATATGAGACGCACCCGGCTTTATCCCTTAAATCCGGGTGTGACACTTCATAGTCAAAACCGAAAGCAGATTGAAATGCAGATTTGAAACCAAAGCAACATCCTTGAGAACAAAGCTCTCGTTCACTCAAATGGTGCCAAGAGAAACAACCTTACCTCTTGACTTATCCCCGAATGTGATGTATTCCTTACCATTCACGGGGTCGAGGCCGGAGAACCATTTGGAGCTTCCGTTCAAGAGGCGTCAACAACCAAAATCTATGAGCCACATGTTCTCCAAGCCTTCATCCTGCATCAATAGTAAGACATGGGGTGAGCAAATGGCACAGCACTGGGGTAAGTAAACTGTGAAGAATACCAGTGTTGTGGCATTTGCCCCTGAAAAGTGTTAGGGAAAACACCAAACCTCCCCGCTCCCGAAGGGAAACGATCACCACAAGAAGGAAACTGTGGTCCGTTGGGGAAGTAAGAACCAAAGCCTCTGTCACGGGGTGCTTGGCCATATAGCACACGACCACACCCCGCATGGCACGACCACCATGTGGTATGACTCCCTTTGGCCTAGTAGCAAGAGGCAAAGCACCTCTAGGCCTCACAGGATGTGTCTGAACAGGCTGAGCATGAACACCATGAGGGGGGGGTTCATGTTCTTCCTGCTCGACTCAGAAACCCGCCGCTCATCTCTCTTCCTTCTAAAGCAAAAAGAAGCCAAATGCTCATCCCTCTCACAATACTCACAATGATACCTCACCTCTCTCTTAGGTGGAATTTGTTTGTGGGAGGGGGCTTTCTTTTTGGATGATTGAGGGGCTTTAGGAAGGGGATCACTAGAGATGTCAGGAAGGGTGTCAAGTGTGTTCCTGAGATGGTTAGGTTTTGGAAGCAACACTTGTTTCTAAGGAGGGGCTCTCACAGGCTCCTCAATCACATCGTCTCTCACAGGGGTGATAGGCTTAGGTGGGGTGATTTTGATAAGCTTGGGAGTGGGTGAAGGTTTCTCTGAAGGTGTCAAACCACTGCACTCACCAACCTTCCCAAAGCGAGCGACACTCCCATTCTTAGCAGCAAAGCCTAATTCCGGTATGCCAGTTCCTCTATTGAACTGACTCACCATCATGCCCAACTAGGGCTCACTGCAAGATACCCAGCTCAAGACAGATCGAAGGTATGTGTTTTCTTCCTCGATCCTTGTATAGTTGTGTCTGCAGGACTCAAGAGCACACTACAAACCCTCACAAAGTGCACACTGTGTAGGTGCAGGGCACTCACTGAGCTAGCCTTCTCAAGCAAAGCTATCCTAGCGTCTCTCTCTGCTAGCTCAGTCTGCAAGACAGGACAGATAGTACATGCACCCAGTATGCTAGATCTAGATCTTAACTCATCACGCTCATCTATCAAGGAGGAGTACTTGGTCTGCAAAGTGGTGATGTTCGACATGTGTAGAGCGCACTCATCACATTCAGTCCCATCGGACACCACAACTGAAGCTCTAGCAGACTGAAGTTCCCTAAGCGTGCTCTTGTACTTGGATCTAAACTCTCTCCTCTCACAAGCAGCTTGCCTAAGAAACTTATCCTGACTATCCAAAGCACTGTTCAGCTCTTCTATCTCAGCGGCGAGATCATCGACGGAAGGTAGTAGCTCAAAAGTAGTGTCGTCGCCGATGTCTTTGTCGTCGTTGGTGTCGACCGCGTCCTCACCAAGTGCCATGGTGCAGAGGCCTCCCATGGTGTCGACGATGAAGCACATCCATTCAGCTTGTCCTCGACATGCCTCTAAGTCTCCTCGTCACTCGAGGAAGATACGACATCGTCGAAGTCGTGGTCGAGGTCGCTGAGGGAGGCGAGAAAGGCACACCCCTTGATCTTTTCCTTCTGAAGGTACTTCTTCTTGAGCCTCCTTGTCGAATCCTCCCTTGGACTTGGACTAACCGGAGGAGTACTTGCCCTTGCGCTGACCAGAGTTATGGTCACACGAGCTAGACTCCGCCTTGCCTTTCTTGGGGGCAGCTGGCAATGAAGTGGTCGGGATTGCCACAGTTGTAGCATCCGTCCTTGGATCCACCACGCTACCGGCTCATACGGTTGTTGTGGTACCGCATGAACCAACTGGCCACGAGTGACAGTTCCTCATCCCCAAGACTCTCCACCTGCTCCTCTATGATAGACAACAAAGAAGATAGAGACAACATAGCAGGTGAGGGGTTAGAAGCAAAACCACCTCCAGAGACCAGGGCCATGGTGGGTGCACCAGGGTTCTCAATCTTGGGCCGAGTCTGGTGGTCAATCTCTGTGGACTTGACCTTACTGAAGAGATCATCCACAGTGAGAGTCTCATAGTTTGGCGATTCAATGATCGCCAAGACCATCACCTCCCAAACCCTACGATTTAGAGCATATAGTAATTTCAGTGCTCTCTCATGATCGCTATAGGGTAGTTTTGCCTTGTGGGCACACATCTTGTTCACAATTGACTGGAACCTGGAGAACATAGAATCGATGGTCTCTCCAGCCAACTGTGTGAAGTTCTCGTACTCTCGCCTGTACGTCTCAAACAGTCTGGTCTTCACATGATGGTTGCCCTCATGGAATCTCTCGAGGGTAGACCAGATCTGATGAGCCGTAGTCAAATGTCCAACTCGCTCAAACTCACCAAACAAGAGACACGAGAACAAAGTGTTTTGAGCTTTGTTGTTCGAATCATGGAACTCCATTTGAATTGGAGTGATCTCATCACTTGTAGCATCAAAATTCGCGTCGAGGCAAATCTCCCAAACCTGTTAACTGATGCTCTAAAGATACGCAGACATGTGGATCCTCTAGTTCCTCGTTCCATCGAAGAACAGAGGTTTGCCAACACCTTGTCCCACGTGGATTTCAAACCGATTGGGGAAGGGAAGTCCTTAACCAACTATGATACCAATTGTAGGACCGGTGAGGCGACCAGAGGGGTGTAAATGGGAGCCACTAAAAATTCTTGACCTGCGAGTATGTGAGTTTAATCCCTAAGATCTACCCAAAAGACCCTCTAGGGACTCAAAGCAATAGATTAGAGCGCAACACAAACCAGTGTCGTTTGTATGCACCAAAAATCCAAGGAACGACATGCCTAACTTCCTAGAAATTATCAGAGTCAAAATCACCAGGAAATCAGAGTGGCAGTGCCGACCTTAGGTCCGATAGTGCTAGAGGTCCAGCAGTGCTGGTGTTAAGTCCGACAGTGTCGGGGTACGACAGTGCCGCGCACACGGGTGACAGTGCTGGGCAAGCAAAACTGCCCATAACGATCTCAAATTTGACACACATTTTGTGTGGGGTGTAAGAAGTTCTCTAGCGAAGTATTAACCCAAACAAACAAGAGATCAAGTCACAGATCGGAAATCCAGAGAAGGACAGGGTTTTGATGGGGTTTTCTCAAAACGAACTCACACGAGAATCAATTCAGATCACGACCAAGAACTGCTCCGTGAGGGCGTATGCAGTGATGCAAAGAGTCTATCTCCACCCAAATCAAACCCCAATAGTACCCATGCACAAGAACTCAAAGTTTCTCCACAAATCCACAAGAGAAAGGGAAGGGAGAAACCAAGAACACAAACTTCAGAATTTCAACAAGTATTCAAAACTGAGATTGAGAAGTGACAAAAACCTGTGGGCCATACCGGCAACCTTTCCTCAGATTAAACTTGAAGAACACAAACACAGTAGAAGTACAAAATCACTATGGATCCTTAGCTAAAACTAGAGACGTCTAGAGATGGGAAATATGAGTGCTAAAGCCCTAAGCCAAAACAAATGGCAACCAAGCGATGCTAAACTAATTAGGCATCTCCTCTATTTATAGAGGGTTATTTTCACTTTCTAAACTACCCCTATTTACATAGATCCTATCCACTCCACCGGGGGTAAAATGGACCAACTCATGAGATTTTGATTCGACGTCCACGTCCTTCACATGGAGTTGATTCGCCTTGACTCACCCTCCGGGATCACGCCACGTGCCACCAACGGTTCTCTCCGATACCACCACCGTCGAGTTTTGAGTCCCAAACTCACAAAAACCGCCATCTGTAGCGCTAGTTGGTTTTAAGGCCCAAACCACCAAACCCGCCGTGAGCACCGCACCTTGTGCACATCCTCCACGACCAGACATGTGACCCGCCAGTCCTCAACCACGCCGGTAACACGGTCCACTCTACCTCGTCCTCGCGCTAGTGCATGTCCTATGTGTCAACCACCACGGCTGGATACTCGGTTGCTTTGGTACATCAGTCAAGACCCAACACTCGCCATTCACCGCTCCCGGTCCATCAGCAAGCACGAGCCCATATGACCTTCACCTATACATGTACATGTGGGCCGGCCTGGCCCGGCACGGCACAGGCCCACAAAAGCACGGCCCACAAAGGCACGGCCCACAAAAGCACATATCTAATTATGGGCCGTGCCGTGCCAGCACGTGTGCCCAGTCATCGGCCCACGGCACGGCCCACAATTAGTTATGTGTGCCACGCCGGCCCAAATAGCCCAAAATGTCTTAATGTGCCAGACCGGCCCATATACATACAACAGTAATACATCAACAAAAAGTATAAAATATATATGACCAAAATAAAACTAAGATGTTTTGTGGATGCACATTATAAACCTTTGGTCAGAAAGAAAAAAATATTACAACTAGCTCACAAATAATATTCAGTTCTCTGTTTAGTGTTTAATTGAGTACTATACATCCATACAGAATACATATACAATGATCATCATCACTATTCACTATCCATATATAGGTATTGGTTCTCGATGGCTTATTGAAGCTCTAGATTCTCCAAATTATGCTAGTCATGTGGGATTTGATGGACCTTAGTTAAATACTGAGTCTATATTTAGTGGGCCTCGGTGGGCCTTAGTTAAATGGGTCGTGCCAGGCCGGCCCGTGGGCTTGACTTGAGGCCCAGGCACGGCCCACAATGTGGGCCGTGCCGGCCTAGGCCCACAATTAGGTTGGGCCGTGCCAGATATGGGTCGTGCCAAAAATTGTGTGCTTTGGGCCGGCCTATTAGGCACAGCACAAATGTACACCTATACCTTCACCGCTGTCGTCAACCACCATCCATGTGCTCCACACCTGACACCAACCGACATGGTTGCACAAACATAATCTCACACTCTGGTCAGTCCACTGACTACCACAGAATGCTACCCGTTTACAATCAGTCATCATCAACCTGAACCATAAGGGACAAATCAACCTTGTGTTCGCGACAATTGAGTAGAGTACCAGAGCAATGAACCATGGATCTATTTGCTTCAGTCAGGACATTGTAACTGATCCAAGCACTAACAAATCATCGTTTCTTGACATCAAGAAATTCAGTTCGTCAAAGCTGAACATAAATCTTAACAAAAGAGCAGGAACGCAGCTAAATGGGTGTTTGTTTGGGATTATAATCTACCTAGATTATATAATCCAACAACTTTTGAACTAAGAGTTAGTTCAAAAGTTGTTGGATTATATAATCTAGGTAGATTATAATCCCAAATAAACACCCCCTAAGCTCGATCTGTTCCAAGAAATCGAATGGCATAAACAACGATGGAATCTTTCAAGAACTCATCCAGGCCTCGAACAACACGCACCACCAGACTACCCTCGATGAGTTGCTCTTGCTCTTTTGTTCAGACAACCTCTGCCTTTTTCAATAGTTCGCGTTTGGAAGGTGGCAATGGCCGGTGCCGGTGATGGGTATTTGTAGTTGTAGGAGGAAGAGGGGGTTGGCTTAGTCGGTTTGGTACATGTGGGCCCCAGATCTCGATCCCCGATACTGTGCGCTACTGGAAGAAGCACAACTGCTGTGAGTAATTACGTGTCGCTCAAGACATTCTTAGCACACCGCGGCCAGAAATATGCTTCCAGAATTCAGATCAATATAGGGAGCACTATCGCTCTTACACTGCTGTCGCTGAAAATTATTGGGCTCCATGTTTACCATGAAACGAACTGATTATGTCTAACACTAACAGTATAAGAGAAACTTCATAAACTGACGAAAAAATTGTGGAGAAACAGATAGGAAAGCACAGAGAGCTATTAAGTAACTCAATCCAGACAGAACTAAGATTTTCAGTAAAACATTCTGCTGCTATTATTCCTACACAAGAAACTGAAAAAAAAAACATAACGGCAACAGGAAATTAGGAACAATAGACGACATCACACGCAAGATATCACAAGCAGATTCAGGTTTAAATCAAAACCTTCTCATATCGTCCTGAAATTCAACTATTGTCTCAAATTGATCAGGCGTTCCATAATCCATACAAGGAAAAAACTGAAGAGTAGAGGGCTATGCAGTATAATGATCTTCAATTACCATATATTCATAAAGGAACAATATCGACAATAGCATGAACGAAAAAAAACGCGATATAAAGCAAACAAGCAGTGAACTACGAACCATATGTTCAGATATCAAACCTACAAAGGTTTTGGCTCTCGAGAAACCTACAAAGGTTTTGCATGAAATAAGCAAACCATGTTGCCAACCGTTCATACTGAAACCATTCTCACATCAAGGTTCTAAAGAATTGAACAGAGTATAAGATGAAAACCAAGGATCTATTAGCTTCTGTCGGAACATTATAGCTGATGCAAGAACTAACAAATCATCGTTTCTTGGCATTCAGAGACATTTGGTTCGTTAAGGTGAACTCAACTCTAAAGTCTGAACAAAAGAACAAGAACGCAGCTAAGGTCGATCAGTTCGAGGCACTATACCTTCGATAAGGATGCAGAAAAAGAAATGACGAAAGTATCTTTGAAGAACCTCTCGAAGAACTGATCCAGTTCCAGACCGCCCCACAGGAATTGTTAACACTGTCCTATCCAAGCTTCATCACGCGTGTCAACTGCGATGAAGGCGCCTACGGTAGTATCTCGTTGTCCACCGGAAGCGGCGAGCCGGCGACTGCGCTAGCGGTGGCGCCGATACTGATGTTGACGCTTCAGGTAGTTTTTCGTTGTGCGTCAGAAACAGCTCGCCGCGCCTGCTCGAAATCGCGTTCCAGTGCCGCCGATGCTCCCTGTGAAGGTATAGATGGTGGCGACGGTGGCGGTTTCCGGAACCACGGCACGGGATGGGGAACCTGGTCACAGGTCGGGCAGGGCTCCATCGGTACAGTGAGAAGCCTTTTGTCGATGCCCTCGCACTTGAAGCTGCCGCCGCCGCAGTGGAACACGTGGTCGCAGGAGAGCGTGCGGACCTTCTCGCCGGCCACCATGTGGTCATGGCACAGGTGGCAGCGGTAGCCGTAGCTCAGGTTCCGCCTCAGGGTGGTGACGCCGCCGAACCTGAAGAGGAGAATCCGTGGCGATTGCCACCATTTCCTGATGCACTTAAAAATGAAGACGAGGCACGCGACGACGGCACCTAAGACGATGGAGCCAGAGGTGACGACGATCACAGTGCAGCATCCGACGGCCATCCAATCCCAATACCTGGGGTCGGCCATCGGTCCTTCGCTCCCCTGACTCTTTCGTCTTCTCCTCTCGATCGCTCCTCTCTTGCTCTTGCTCTCTCGCTCGCTCTCCCGCGTCGTTCTATGGATTGTGTTGCGAATGTCTGAAAGTGGAAGGCTGGCCAAATCGGCGAGGCGGCACGGGTATTTGTAGGGAGGATGCTGAGTTTCTGCTAAGTCAGTTGTTCAGTTCGTTACAAGGTGGGACCCACGGTTAGATTCCCACAGTTCAAACTAGAGTTGCAGGGGCGGCGGAGGGCGGAGGCGGATGGAAAGGGTAGATCGTTTGGATCCTAGGCTTATTGCAGTTGGCGAGTTGGTTTGCAAAATGGTTAGAAGTTTAATTGGCGAGCTAATTCATGACGCCCCTGTCGATCTCCGACTACTGCGCTTCGTATCTGTTTCGTATGCTTTTCCGATCAGAGAACCACATTAGCTATATGGGATCAAAGAACCACAATTAGAAGCATGGTCAGTTTAATTTAATTCCATAATTTAATCATGTGTGTGATCATGAGCACGACTGATATATCTGTTTTACGCTCTGAAGTGGTTGCACATCTTTAACCACAAGTCGTGTTACTCATTTGTCAAGGTAACACTCTAATACACTTCTTCCGAACAAGCGAGGCAATGTTTACTATGAGACATTTACAAAGTTACACTAAAATGAGAACCCTCTGAGGTTTTAGAACGAGGTGGCATAGAAATCATCTGTCTGAAAAAGCTACCTCAGATAAGACCAGTCCGAGAACCTTGGTATACTTGAGCAACATCTCCCCTCTTGTCCCTTTCAGGTAAGGCTAACCCATAACTAGCTTCCTTAATTAATTAGCCAATATCAGAGCCATAACAATCCTTGTCATTGCATTGTTTCTTCGATTTACTGCTGCATGTTCCAATTAAATAAGGAGAACTTATCATGCATAATAAATAAACCAACAATAATAAGGGGATGTTTGGTTTTAAGAGAATAATTTTTAGTCTCTCCATTTTATTCTATTTTAGTGTCTAAATTATCAAATACGGAAACTAAAACTCTATTTTAGTTTTCATATCTAGCAATTTAGGGACTAAAATGGAATAAAATGAAGGGACAAAAAAATAATCTCTAGAAACCAAATACCCCCTAAACCATAATAAAACATGATCATGATTCAAGTGTATCATTATCCCAAAAAACTAGGTTGAGCACTAGCAAGTCTACCCAATAATAATTAACCTAGGTGTAAACAAGGTACAAAGAAAACAAATCTATGTAACCTATTGGGACCCGTTAGGTTAGCCTAACTATGCAACGCATAGGTGAGAACATAATAATAAATATTATATAGGTCAAACATAACTATTAGAAGTTTGCGTGTAGTATGTATAACCAACCAAAATTACTTTTCTTTGGCATATCTCCTACACTGAATTTTATTTGTCATAGTATGTGAACCCTGAATTGCATTTTACTCTTACAAAGAAATCTTGCCTAGCTAAACCCTAAGAAACATCACTAGCTAGTGATAATTACGCTACTGTCGCCAAAAACTATTGCGCTCCATATTTGCCACTAAACGGGTTAATTATGTATGATCATGGGAAACTTCATCAACCCAAGAAAAGATTGTGAAGGAATATATTGGCAAGCACAATGAGTTGTTTATTAACTGAAGCCTAACATAACTAAACTTTTCAACATTCTGTTGTGACTTGTTGTGGGTTCATTTTCGCAATTATAAGCACCCTTAGGTACCCAAGGCACTCCTAACAAAAGAATACACGGGAAGATAGACTACAACCCCCACCTATAAGTTGGTTTTAAGGTGACAAGACATGTAAAAAACAGAGGTATAATTAGCTAAGGCCCCCACCACATGGTAACATAGAGGGACTCACCATTGCTTGCACCATCAAAGAACACCCTTTCACAAACATCATTTACTAGCTGGAAGGGCTCCGGGAGTAACACGTGGCCATTACTTGACTCATGATATCCAGGAGTGTCATGTAGGGGCCATAGAAGACTCCGATCCTCCTAGCAGGGACCCGAGCCCACTCCTGTAAATACTAACTAGGGTATAGCCCCCCAGCCACTAGAATGCCGAAGGCCCCGAGTCCATAAGGGGTTTAGGCACACCACGTCTCCCTCGGACCACAACGAGGACCAAGGACAATAGGGGTCATGCATCCCTAGACTAAAGGGCTCCAAAGGCACCACCTATCCTCGGTGGACCTATGCCCCCAACAAGCTCTAGATAAGCCACACGTCTAGCTGACCATACCATGTACTCGTCAAAGGGATGTGAAAGGGAATTAGGCTTACACCTATTTCCTAATTGATTTTGGTGGTTAAATTGCCCAACACAAATATTTGGACTAACTAGTTTGCTCTAGTCTATAAGTTCTATAGGTGCCAAAGGTTCACAACAAGCCAATAAAATGACCAAGAAAGGGTTCAAACAAAGAGAGCAAAAGACAACCCAAAGGCACCCTGGTCTGGCGCACCGGACTGTCCGGTGCACCACCGGACAGTGTCCGGTGCACCAGGGCACTCGAAGCTGAACTAGCTACCTTCGGAAAAATCAGAGGGCGCTCCGCTATAATTAACCGGACTGTCCGGTGCACACCGGACTGTCCGGTGTGCCAGCGGAGCAACGGCTACTTCGCGCGCAACGGTCGACTGCAACCGCATTCAATGAGCTACAGTGCGCGCCAGAGTCAGAGCACACGCAGTTGGCGCACCGGACAGTCTACAGGACCTGTCCGGTGCACCACCGGACAGCCTAGAGGCCCCACAAGTCAGAGCTCCAACGGTCGAACCCCAATGGTCTGCTGACGTGGCTGGCGCACCGGACTGTCCGGTGCGCCATGCGACAGCACACTTCTAATGGCCATTTTTGGTAGTTGGGGCTATAAATACCCCAACCACCCCACATTCAATGGCATCCAAGTTTCTTCACTTCTACACCTTACAAGAGCTATAGCATTCATTACAAGACACACCAAAGAGATCAAATCCTCTCCCAACTCCACACAAAGCTTTAGTGATTAGAGAGAGATTTGTTGTGTTCATTTGAGCTCTTGCACTTGGATTGCTTCTTTTCTTTCTCATTCTTTCTTGTGATCATCTCAATTGTAACCGAGGCAAGAGACACCAATTGTGTGGTGGTCCTTGCGGGGACTTGTTGTCCCGTTTGATTGAAAAGAGAAGCTCACTCGGTCCGAGGGACCGTTTGAGAGAGGGAAAGGGTTGAAAGAGACCCGGTCTTTGTGACCACCTCAACGGGGAGTAGGTTTGCAAGAACCGAACCTCGGTAAAACAAATCATTGTGTCTCACTCTTTATTTGCTCACGATTTGTTTTGCGCCCTCTCTCTCGGACTCGTTCTTATTTCTAACGCTAACCCGGCTTGTAGTTGTGCTTAAGTTTGTAAATTTCAGATTCGCCCTATTCACTCCCCCTCTAGGCGACTTTCAATTGGTATCAGAGCCCGGTGCTTCATTAGAGCCTAACCGCTCGAAGTGATGTCGGGAGCATCCGCCAAGAGGGATCTCGGGACCGGTGACAAGTCCGCAAGCTCGGGAAGAACACACTCAAGGGAGTCCGCCCACAAGCACAAGGAGGAATCCTCTTCCTCCGTCAAGTCCCATCGGATGGGTGATAAGAAGAAGAAAATGAGGAAGGTGGTCTACTACGAGATCGACTCTTCGTCACCCTCCACCTCCGGCTCTGAATCGGCCTCCACTACTTCAAAGCGCCATGAGCGCAAGAAGTATAGTAAGATGCCCCTTCGCTATCCTCCCATTTCTAGACGCACTCCATTACTCTCCGTTCCATTAGGCAAACCACCTATGTTTGAAGGTGAAGATTATTCAATGTGGTGTGATAAAATGAGGCATCACCTAACCTCACTCCACAAAAGCATATGGGATATTGTTGAGTATGGAGTGCAGGTACCAAAGAAGGGAGACAAGGACTACGACTCGGAGGAGGTCGAACATATCCAACACTTCAACTCCCAAGCCACAACTATACTCCTCGCCTCTCTAAGTCGAGAGGAGTATAATAAGGTGCAAGGGTTGAAGAGTGCAAAGGAGATTTGGGACGTGCTAAAGACCGCGCACGAAGGAGACGAGGTGACCAAAATCACCAAGCGGGAGATGATCGAGGGGGAGCTCCGTCGCTTTCGGCTTCGCCAAGGGGAGGAGCCACAAGACATGTACAACCGGCTCAAAACCTTGGTGAACCAAGTGCGCAACCTCGGGAGCAAAAAATGGGATGACCACGAAATGGTTAAGGTTATTCTTAGATCACTCGTTTTCCTTAACCCTACTCAAGTTCAATTAATTCGTGGTAATCCTAGATATACACTAATGACTCCCGAGGAAGTAATAGGGAATTTTGTGAGCTTTTAATTGATGATCAAAGGCTCAAAGAAAATCGTCGAGCTAGATGGCCCCTCCACGTCCGAAGCACAACCGGTCGCATTCAAAGCGACGGAGGAGAAGGAGGAGGAATCTACATCAAGTAGAACACCCATCGACGCCTCCAAGCTCGACAACAAGGAAATGGCGCTCATCATCAAAAGCTTCCGCCAAATCCTCAAGCAAAGGAGGGGGAAGGATTACAAGCCCCGCTCCAAGAAAGTGTGCTACAAATGTGGTAAGCCCAGTCATTTCATTGTTAAATGTCCGTTATCTAGTGATAGTGACAGGGGCGACGATAAGAAGGGGAGAAGAAAGGAGAAGAAGAGGTACTACAAGAAAAAGGGCGGCGATGCCCATGTTTGCCGGGAATGGGACTCCGACGAGAGCTCCACCGACTCCTCCTCCGACGAGGACGCCGCAAACATCGCCGTCACCAAGGGTCTTCTCTTCCCCAACGTCGGCCACAAGTGCCTCATGGCAAAAGACGGCAAAAAGAAGAAGGTGAAATCTAAATCCTCCACTAAATATGCTTCCTCTAGTGATGAAGATAATGCTAGTGATGAGGAGGATAACTTGCGCATCCTTTTTGCCAACCTAAACATGCAACAAAAGGAAAAACTAAATGAATTAATTAGTGCTATTCATGAGAAGGATGAACTCTTGGACACCCAAGAGGACTTCCTAATTAAGGAAAATAATAAGCATGTTAAGGTGAAAAATTCTTATGCTCTAGAAGTAGAGAAATGCGAAAAATTATCTAGTGAGCTAAGCACTTGCCATGATACTATTGCCAACCTTAGAAATGAAAATGCTAAACTTATTGCTAAGGTTGATTCTAATGTTTGTGATGATTCAATTTCCAATCTTAGAAATGATAATGCTAATTTGCTTGCTAGGATTGAAAAATTGAGTAATTCTCTTGCTAGCCTTAAGATTGAAAATGAAAAATTAATTGCTAAGGCTAAAGAATTAGATGTTTGCAATGCTTCTATTTCCGATCTTAGAGATAACAATGATATTTTACGTGCTAAGATTGTTGAACTTAATTCTTGCAAACCCTCTACATCTACCATTGAGCATACTTCCATTTGTACTAGATGTAGAGACATTAATGTTGATGCTATCCATGACCACCTAGCTTTAATTAAGAAACAAAATGATCACATAGCTCAACTTAATGCTAAGATCAATGAGCATGACTTAGAAAATGAAAAGTTTAAATTTGCTAGAAGCATGCTCTATAGTGGGAGACGCTCTGGCATCAAGGATGGCATTGGCTTCCAGAAGGGGGACAATGTCAAACTTAATGCCCCTCCTAAAAGATTGTCTAATTTTGTTAAGGGCAAAGCTCCCATGCCTCAGGATAACGAGGGTTACATTTTGTACCCTACCGGTTATCCCGAGAGCAAAATTAGGAGAATTCATTCTAGGAAGTCTCACTCTGGCCCTAATCATGCTTTTATGTATTAGGGTGAGACATCTAGTTCTAGGCAATCAACCCATGCAAAATTGCCTAAGAAGAAAACTCCTAAGACATCAAATGATTCTAACATTTCATTTAAGACCTTTGATGCTTCTTATGTTTTAATTAACAAATCCGGCAAGTTAGTTGCCAAATATGTTGGGGGCAAGCACAAGGGGTCAAAGACTTGTGTTTGGGTACCCAAAGTTCTTGTATCTAATGTCAAAGGACCCAAAACCATTTGGGTACCTAAAATCAAGAATTAATTTTTTTTTGTAGGTTTATGCATCAGGGGGCTCAAGTTGGATCATCGATAGCGGGTGCACAAACCACATGACAGGGGAGAAGAAGATGTTCTCCTCTTACGAGAAAAAAAACAAGATCCCCAACGAGCTATCACATTCGGGGATGGGAACCAAGGTTTGGTCAAAGGATTGGGTAAAATTGCTATATCCCCTGACCATTCCATTTCCAATGTTTTTCTTGTAGACTCTTTAGATTACAACCTGCTTTCAGTTTCGCAATTATGTAAAATGGGCTACAACTGTCTTTTTACAGATATAGGTGTTACTGTCTTTAGAAGAAGTGATGATTCAGTAGCATTTAAGGGAGTGTTAGAGGGTCAGCTATACTTGGTAGATTTTGATAGAGCTGAACTCGACACTTGCTTAATTGCTAAGACTAACATGGGCTGGCTCTGGCATCGCCAACTAGCACATGTTGGAATGAAGAATCTTCACAAGCTTCTAAAGGGAGAACACATTTTGGGACTAACAAATGTTCATTTTGAGAAAGACAGGGTTTGTAGCGCATGTCAGGCAGGGAAGCAAGTTGGTGTTCATCATCCACACAAGAACATTATGACGACTGACAGGCCACTCGAGCTCCTACATATGGATCTATTCGGCCCGATTGCTTACATAAGCATCGGCGGGAGTAAGTACTATCTAGTTATTGTGGATGATTATTCTCGCTTCACTTGGGTGTTCTTTTTGCAGGAGAAATCTCATACCCAAGATACCTTAAAGGGATTCTTGAGACGGACTCAAAATGAGTTCGGCTTAAGGATCAAGAAAATTAGAAGCGACAACGGGACGGAGTTCAAGAACTCACAAATCGAAGGCTTCCTTGAGGAGGAGGGCATCAAGCATGAGTTCTCTTCTCCCTACACCCCACAACAAAATGGTATAGTAGAAAGGAAGAATAGAACTCTATTGGACATGGCAAGAACCATGTTTGATGAGTACAAAACTTCGGATCGGTTTTGGGCCGAGGCGGTCAACACCGCCTGCTACGCCATTAACCGGTTGTATCTACACCAAATCCTCAAGAAGACATCATATGAACTCCTAACCGGTAAAAGGCCCAACATTTCATATTTTAGAGTCTTTGGTAGCAAATTCTTTATTCTTGTTAAAAGAGGTAGAAAATCTAAATTTGCTCCTAAGACAGTAGAAGGCTTTTTACTAGGATATGATTCAAACACAAGGGCATATAGAGTCTTTAACAAGTCCTCAGGACTAGTTGAAGTTTCTTGTGATGTTGTGTTTGATGAGACTAACGGCTCTCAAGTAGAGCAAGTTGATCTTGATGAGATAAGTGATGAAGAGGCTCTGTGCGTCGCGCTAAGGAACATGTCCATTAAGGATGTGTGTCCTAAGGAATCCGAAGAGCCTCCAAATGCACAAGATCAACCATCCTCCTCCACGCAAGCATCTCCACCAACTCAAAATGAGGATGAGGCTCAAGTTGATGAAGGAGAAGATCAAAAGTATGAGCCACCTCAAGATGACAGCAATGATCAAGGGGGAGATGCAAATGATCAAGACAAGGAGGATCAAGAACCAAGACCGCCACACCCAAGAGTCCACCAAGCAATCCAACGAGATCACCCCGTCGACACCATCCTCGGCGACATTCATAAGGGGGTAACTACTAGATCTCATGTTGAACATTTTTGTGAGCATTACTCTTTTGTTTCCTCTATTGAGCCATATAGGGTAGAGGAAGCACTACAAGATTCGGATTGGGTGGTGGCGATGCAAGAGGAGCTCAACAACTTCACTAGGAACGAGGTATGACATTTAGTTCCACGTCCTAATCAAAATGTTGTAGGAACCAAGTGGGTCTTCCGCAACAAGCAAGATGAGCATGGTGTTGTGACAAGGAACAAAGCCCGACTTGTGGCCCAGGGGTATTCACAAGTCGAAGGTTTGGATTTCGGTGAAACATATGCATCCGTAGCTAGGCTTGAATCAATTCGCATATTACTTGCCTATGCTACTTACCATGGCTTTAAGCTTTATCAAATGGACGTGAAAAGTGCCTTCCTCAATGGACCAATCAAGGAGGAGGTCTATGTTGAGCAACCTCCCGGCTTTGAAGATAGTGAGTACCCTAACCATGTTTACAAACTCTCTAAGGCGCTTTATGGGCTCAAGCAAGCCCCTAGAGCATGATATGAATGCCTAAGAGATTTTATTATCACTAATGGCTTCAAAGTCGGAAAGGCCGATCCTACTTTATTTACTAAAACTCTTGACAATGATTTGTTTGTATGGAAGATTTATGTTGATGATATTATATTTGGGTCTACTAACGAATCTACATGTGAAGAATTTAGTAGGATCATGACACAAAAATTCGAGATGTCTATGATGGGGGAGTTGAAGTACTTCTTAGGATTTCAAGTGAAGCAACTCCAAGAGGGCACCTTCATTAGCCAAACGAAGTATATTCAAGACATTCTAAACAAGTTTGGAATGAAGGATGCCAAACCCATCAAGACACCCATGGGAACCAATGGGCATCTCGACGTCAACACGGGAGGTAAATCCGTCGATCCAAAGGTATATCGGTCGATGATTGGCTCTTTACTCTATTTATGTGCATCTCGACCGGACATAATGCTTTCCGTATGCATGTGTGCAAGATTCCAAGCCGGCCCTAAGGAAGCTCACCTTACGGCCGTAAAACGAACCTTGAGATATTTGGTTCATACTCCTAAGTTTGGGCTTTGGTACCCTCGGGGATCCACATTTGATTTAATTGGTTATTCGGATGCTGACTGGGCGGGGTGTAAAATCAATAGAAAGAGCACATCGGGGACTTGCCAGTTCTTGGGAAGATCCTTGGTGTCTTGGGCTTCAAAGAAGCAAAATTCCGTTGCTCTTTCTACCGCCGAAGCCGAGTATATTGTCGCAGGTCATTGTTGCGCGCAATTGCTTTGGATGAGGCAAACCCTTAGGGACTATGGTTACAAATTAACCAAAGTTCCTCTTCTATGTGATAATGAGAGTGCAATCCGCATGGCGGATAATCCCGTTGAGCATAGCCACACTAAACACATAGCCATTCGGTATCATTTCTTAAGGGATCACCAACAAAAGGGAGATATCGAGATTGCATATATTAACACTAAGGAACAATTAGCCGATATCTTTACCAAGCCACTAGATGAGCAAACCTTTAACAAACTTAGGCATGAGCTAAATATTCTTGATTCTAGGAATTTCTTTTGATATCTTGCATACATAGCTCATAAATATACCTTTGATCATGTCTCTTTTATATGCTATGACTAATGTGTTTTCGAGTATATTTCAAACCAAGTCATAGATTGAAAGGGATTTGGAGTCTTCGGCGAAGACAAAGGCTTCCACTCCACTCCATAACTCATCCTTCACCGTCGCTCCGAGCAACTCTCCAACTTTGGTATAATCTTCACTCATATTTTTTTACCAAAGGGGGAGAAAGTAGTTGAAAGGGCTTATATTTCACTCAAAGTATCTGTTTTTGGCGATTCATGCCAAAGGGGGAGAAAGTATTAGCCCAAAGCAAAAGGACTGCACCACCACCTTATTTTAAAAAAAGTTTTTCAAATTGATATCTTATTATGTTTAAAAGGGGGAGAAAATAGCACCTTCAAAAATTGGTATCTTAAAACCCTCTTGAATACTAAGAGGAGGAATTTACTGAGGGGGAGTTTTGTTTAAGTCAAAGAAAAAGCATTTGAAACAGGGAGAGAAAATTTCAAATCTTGACAATGCTTCTCAAAATCTTACTCATTTACCTTTGACTATTTGCAAAAGGACTTTGAAAGGGATTTACAAAAGAATTTGCAAAAACAAAACATGTGGTGCAAGCGTGGTCCAAAATGTTAAAGATAACGAAACAATCCATGCATATCTTATGAGAATTTCTATTGGCTCAATTCTAAAGTAACCTTTGCACTTACAATTATGCAAACTAGTTCAATTATGCACTTCTATACTTGCTTTGGTTTGTGTTGGCATCAATCACCAAAAAGGGGGAGACTGAAAGGGAATTAGGCTTACACCTATTTCCTAATTGATTTTGGTGTTTGAATTGCCCAACACAAATATTTGGACTAACTAGTTTGCTCTAGTCTATAAGTTCTACAGGTGCCAAAGGTTCACAACAAGCCAATAAAATGACCAAGAAAGGGTTCAAACAAAGAGAGCAAAAGACAACCCAAAGGCACCCTGGTCTGGCGCACCGGACTGTCCGGTGTGCCACCGGACAATGTCCGGTGCACCACCGGACAATGTCCGGTGCACCAGGGCACTCGAAGCTAAACTAGCTACCTTCAGGAAAATCAGAGGGCGCTCCGCTATAATTTACCGGACTGTCCGGTGAGTCACCAGACTGTCCGGTGTGCCAGCGGAGCAACGACTACTTCACGCGCAACGGTCGACTGCAACCGCATTCAATGTGCTACAGTGCGCGCCAGAGTCAGAGCACGCGCAGTTGGCGCACCGGACAGTCTACAGGACCTGTCCGGTGCACCACCGGACAGCCCAGAGGCCCCACAAGTCAGAGCTCCAACGGTCGAACCCCAACGGTCTGCTGACGTGGCTGGCGCACCGGACAGTGTCCGGTGGCGCACCGGACTGTCCGGTGCGCCATGCGACAGCACACTTCCAACGGCCATTTTTGGTAGTTGGGGCTATAAATACCCCAACCACCCCACATTCAATGGCATCCAAGTTTCTTCACTTCTACACCTTACAAGAGCTATAGCATTCATTACAAGACACACCAAAGAGATCAAATCCTCTCCCAACTCCACACAAAGCTTTAGTGATTAGAGAGAGAGATTTGTTGTGTTCATTTGAGCTCTTGCACTTGGATTGCTTCTTTTCTTTCTCATTCTTTCTTGTGATCATCTCAATTGTAACCGAGGCAAGAGACACCAATTGTGTGGTGGTCCTTGCGGGGACTTGTTGTCCCGTTTGATTGAAAAGAGAAGCTCACTCGGTCCGAGGGACCGTTTGAGAGAGGGAAAGGGTTGAAAGAGACCCGGTCTTTGTGACCACCTCAACGGGGAGTAGGTTTGCAAGAACCAAACCTCGGTAAAACAAATCATCGTGTCTCACTCTTTATTTGCTCACGATTTGTTTTGCGCCCTCTCTCTCGGACTCGTTCTTATTTCTAACGCTAACCCGGCTTGTAGTTGTGCTTAAGTTTGTAAATTTCAGATTCTCCCTATTCACCCCCCCCTCTAGGCGACTTTCAGGATGGCGAAGTTAGAAGACGTGTGGGGTACACCCGACAGAATGGGCACAACTACAGAGACCCCATACTCGACTCCTACATGGATCCAAAATGCCATAGTCGAGTATGCCATAGTGGCATTTTGGTCAGCGCTCACACGGTTATCCATGTAGCTAAGGATAGTACAGACGATCGTGTACCAAGCCTACCATTTCTCCAGACTTCCATGGCATACGACACATGAGTGTGCAACCTTGGAAATTTGAGGCATGCACCATAGTATTGAAGGACACATATAGCAGCATGGAAGGCATACTTCTACAACTATCACTTCTTCAAGATTTCTCTGTATAGACTCCACAGGCAAGATCATTCTCTAAGAGCAGAAAGTATAGCTATAGGACTTCAGGCTAACATCAACAAATAGTAAAGTAAGGGGAGTTATAGCTTACATCACACCTAAATATTGTACCCTCCCTTTCCCTTAATCTATAAAAGGGAAAGGGTGGCCCAAAAAGAGACACATGGATAAGTCGAGGCAAGCCAGACATGCAGAAAGACTTAGCCTTTTCTAAGCAATACAACTCAAAAGGTATAGGATGTTATGCTCCGGTGGCCCGAACCTCTCTAAAAATTCCTTGTACTCGAGTGCTACCTCCAATGGAGTCCATTTAGAATTCATGTCGGTTCCCAATCCAAAATTCAGAGGATAAGAAAGCTTGCGCACCAAAGTTTCCTAACTAAACCTTATCGCTAGTATATTTCCGTACCACCAGTTGACAAAAACATTGTCAACGGCGGTAATCGAGTTGTTCGATGTGGGTCTATGTGTATTTACTAGAGGATTAAACACTTAAAAGAGGTTTATTATAGTTTGGGTGCCTAAATCCTATGTCTAGCAACATTGTTATTCATGTTGAGTTCTTATAACGAAGGAAGAGAATGATGTAGGGGTAGAATTATGCTACTCAAGGGTTCAATGTACTTGGGAAGATTAGTTGTTTCTTGGTTTGACTAGTAAGTTCTTTTTTCGATCCACTCTATAGGATCCATGTCCTTCAATACTGGTTGGCAACAAGTGTACAAGTCATGAGGTTACATGTGTTTTCCTAAAGTTTCTCTTTTTGGACTTTTGTTTTTTCTTCATTGTGTTTTTAGTCCTATGTTGTTTTGTAGCTAGGGGGCCAACAACATTGTGAACCCTAACGCCATTTCCACTATCTTGTGTTGACAATCAAGTATTATCTGCCACCAACATGTCTTCCCAGGGTGCGCCTTCTCATGGCTTCCTTGGCATGCTAGACCTCATCCTATGCATGGAGGGAGTCCTTCAATTAGTTTTGGAGTCGCCGACTACATATGCACATGAATGACCTTGTGGTACGTCACGCCCTCCATATGATCTTGTCTAGGGAATGGTTGAAACTGTCTTGTAGTGGTGGAGAGGAAACGAGCATCTAACACACCCTAGCACATGTCCATTGGGCTCTAGATGCCTGACTAATTTTGGGGCATGTTTCCAATGGTTAGACAGGTCCTGCTTTGTGGCTGGACGGGGAAGCTACGATGGCGCTTTCTCAACAACTACCCACTAATTGGGAATATCCTTGGTAAAGCAAATCCCCTAGGAAATGGTGACCTAGATGGGACTCTAGGCTTCCTTAGCTCATTCTCTTAGTGTTGGGGGTTTCTAGATAGAGTGAACCCTCTATGTACCATTATGTCATGCCTTATATGTTAGAGAGTGCACACGATGGGTGTAGCCCCTAAACTCTAGGATGATTGGGAGAATCAGTCAAGGGATTAATTATGCTATTGAACCTTTAATTCATAGATTTAACATAACCTATGTTTAACTCTCATCAAGAGCCCTCAAGCCCCTCATGGCCTCTTATACCATGTTCGTGGTGGTGATCGGGGGCTTTCTTCGATCATGAATGATAGCTTGATCAAGCGTGTTCAACTCTTGTCTTGTCTGTTTTAGTATGTGAGGGACGTCTTCATGACTCTTGGTTTCGTAACGCCTTTGATGAGCTTCAAACTAATAAAGCCCGAGCAATAGCTCCACCTATCTGTTGAGGGATTGCCAGCTCTAGGCCTCTATGAAGTGCCCCACTTAACCATCATGTCTTGGGTTGAGCAACTCGTCTCAAGGCTATAAGGAAAATGGACCCCGGACCATTTGGCTAAATGAGTTTTGGTGTTTGATGATTAACACAACCTGTGAACTAATGTGTTTTCTAGTGTTTTTGTTTGTAGTTCACAGGATGCTAAAGTAACTTGGAGCAAGACATTGAGGAAAGAAACACCTCAAAAGAAGACATTATGAAGATCAAGTGAAGTCCAAGAGAAGAAAGAAGTGTTGCCCGCGGACTGTCCGGTGCCACACGCCTGACTGTCTGGTGCACCAGGAATAGGAAACCTAACGGCTAGTTCCAGGTGACACTGTGGAGAGAAGACCACCAGACTATCTAGTGTGGAGTATGAACTGTCCGATGTGGAAAGCCTGCAGCGCCAACGGTCACCTGTGTGTCAGGCCAACGGCTAGGCGCACCGGACATGGGGCACCGGACCGTCTGGTGCACCACCGGTCTGTCCGGTGTGCCGCAGAGAAGCAGCAGCTTTTCTCCAACGACTAGTTTTGTGTTGGGGGTTATAAATACAACCCCAACCGACCATTTCCAAGTGTGAGAGCTCAAGCAACATACCAAGGCATATAGTGCACATTTCCAAGAGCTCAAACACCCAAGTGCTTAATAGAATCACTCGGTGATTAGCGTAGGTGCTTTGCAAAGTGCTTAGGTTAGTTAGACCGCTTTAGCTCTTGCTCTAGGTGAACCCTAGTTAGTTGAGTGAGTTGTAAAACCACACAACCCCTCGGCTCTTGCGTGAGACGTTGTAATTGTACCGAGTGGGGCGAGAGTCTTGCGAGACCGTGACAACCGCGTTTGTGTCACGGTCGCCACCGTGTACCGGAGGGAATGAGGCCCGTGGCGTTTTCAGCCGGAAGCTCGATAGTGGAGACGACGGGGAGCGTCCGAGAGGAGTTGGAAGAGGAGCACCACTTGCACGTGGACAAGGCCCGCGGCTCTCTACGGAGTTACTTGACCGAGGTGCTTGGCCCTCACGTGGGCTTCCCTTTGAGTAGGGGCACCAACGAGGATTAGTCAGGATCTTGCGTGGTTTCGGATACCTCGGTAAAAATACTGACGTCATCCATGAGAGTTTGCATCTCTACTTTGCTCTTTAAGTTTCCGCATTTATATTAAGCATTTAAGTTTCAATCTTGTATTCATTCTTATATAGTGTAGATTGAAACTTAGCCATTGCGGTAGAGATAGCAACACTTAGACAAAACCTAGTTTGCACACTCTAGTTTGATTATTTGCATAGGTTGTGCTCTAGGAATTTACTTGTGGCCTAGTTTAGTAAAAGTTTCGGAAGTCCTAATTCACCCCCTCCTCTTAGGCGTCACCTATTTCTTTCAATTGGTATCAGAGCCTAGTTTGGCTCATTTGAAACGCTTTAGCTTCACCGCTAAAAGAGCCAACGCTTTTTAGAGGAAGGGATGGATACCCATAGGCCACCACACTTCGATAGCACTAACTTCCCATATTATAGTGCTAGAATGGCTTGTTACCTAGAGGTCGTTGATCTAGGTGTTTGTAGAATCACTCGTGACAGAATGAAACCCCCCAAAAATCCCGAGAAACCCACCACGAGTGAGAAAAAAGAAATTAATTTAAATGCTAGAGCCAAAAATTGTTTGTATGAATCTCTTAGAATGGATATTTTTAGTCAAGTATTTACATTGAAAACAGCTAATGAGATTTGGCTAAAATTGCATGAGCTCCATGACAACACATCCAATGTCCGTGAGCAAAAACATTGCCTAGTCTTAAATGAGTACAATTCTTTTGCTATGAAAGAAAATGAGCTTATTAGAGATATGTATTCTCGTCTGAATCTAATCATCAATAAACTCAATTCTATTGGCATAAATAAGCTAGGTGATGCAGACATTGTAAGGAAGGTTATCTCCCTGCTACCACAACAAAGATACGGGTGCATCATCACGATTCTTCACAACATGGAGGACTTGAGTACAATGACCCCGACTATTGTGATTAGGAAAATCGTGGCCTTTGAAATGTCGCGAAAATTGTGTCGAGGAGAGGAACCAACTTCCTCAAGGCCATATGCTTTTGCATGTGATGAAAGGAATGGTAAAAAGAAGGCTCCCACTCCAAGTTCCTCGAGTGAAGAAGAGGAAGAAGAAGAAAGTGATGATGAAGGAGATAATCAACCATAAACATCATCCTCTGAGGACGAAGAAACAATCTGCTGCGTCAGAAAGGTAATGGGGATGATCCGTAAGATTAATCTAATGGGTGTGCCCCTGTAGGTAGAGGATCTTCTCTTTAACATTGACAGGAAAAAGCAAAGACAGAGAGGATGCTTCACATGCAGGGAGAAGAGCCACTTTAGGGACAACTGTCCAACTATGGTCGAACCCAAAAAGGAGAGGAGCAAAGGCAAGGCGCTAACAAGTGTCAAAACTTGGGATGATTCTTCAAGCGAAGAAGAACCTCCAAGGACGCGCAGCCACGGGTCCTCATCACGCTCATCACGATCATCACGCAAATGCCTTATGGCAAGAGGTAAAATAAGCATCCCATCCTCTAGTGATGAAAGTAGCAGTGATGATGAAGGTGAGGGAAAGCCCTCTGTAGATGAGCTTGTGGAAGCCGTTAAATTTTTTTAGGGTGTCTACACTAAACAAAAATCTCGACTTAAAACTTTGAAAAATAAGTTGATTAGCTCTCAAAATGATTATAAAGATTTGCTAGAAAAAATTGAAGCATTTGCAAATTTGAATTGTGAGCTATCAACTAAAATTGAGCAATTAGAGTCTAGTGCTACATCCATAGCTACCGATGATGGCCTTATCAAAAAAGAATGAAAACCTTAAGGCTAAGTTAGCTAGCTCTCAAGAAGATATTGAAAATTTGCTAGGGAAAATGGAAATTCTTAGCATACACAATAATGAGCTAACTACTAAGATAGAAAACATTGGTAGCACCCTAGGGGCATCCTTAATTGAAATTCCTGAAAGTATTAAAAAGTATGCTTCTACTTCCTGCTTTGGTTTAATTAATGACTCTAACTCCTGGAACCAAGTTCTTGTTGAGAATATTGTTGTAGAAATATGTTCGAATGAGGTTGCAAAGGAAAATGAGCAATTAAGGCAAGAAGTGGCTCGCTTTGGCATGACTTTGTATGACAAGAAAGGCAAAGCCAAACAAATCCGACCTCCACAGGATAACACCACTGCGAGAGTGAACAAGCCTATGAAGGGAGAAACTGTGATTTGCAGGCTATGCCACATGGAGGGCCATAAATCTTTCCTGTGCAAGGCGATGAACGAGGATAAGCAAAAGCAAAAGCTCAAGCAAAAGTCAACAAGCAAAACCTCCAACACCTACATAAAAAAGGTGGACAAAAAGGCTGCTACACCATATTTGATCAAAAAGAAAAAAGAATAGAAAGGTGATAGCAATCAAGGCCAACAAGCAAGCCAACAAAGGAAAGGGGGCCAAACGCATATGTGTGCCAAAAGAAATAACTTCAACCATGAAAAGCACCAAGAAGGTTTGGATCCCGAAAGAGGAGTGAGTAGTCCGAAGGATAACGGGAAATTTGGAGACTTGGCAAATCAGGATGTATACCATGGGATCCACCATATTGGATCAAGTTTATTGCCAAGTGGTTTAGTGAATATTTTGGACCCAAATTTCCGCACCCATGACTAAGGTAACTAGATTTATTGTATTTTTGGTTTTTAGATATGCGTATCTGTTCTTCTTGCATTTAGTTTACCTTTTATGCCTAGTATTACAATTGGTATTTACTTTTCTTTAAATTCATTGTTGGGGACTTGTTCTCAAATGCTAAGAGTTCAGAACAAGGCAACACAAAAAGAAGTTAATGGTTAATGTCCTTCGTCCTTCGAAGCATTATTTCCCTTAGGATATAACGATCTTCGGACGAAGGTTATGAAGGACATACCTTCATGATCAAGGTTATAAGATAATGAAAGACGAAGTATTTGAAAACATAAACATGAAAGATAATGTAAACAAGCACGTAATATTAATCATATATTTCATCATATAAACTTGAATATTAACATACAATATTTAATTAAGTTTATACCTTCGGTTTGACAGAAGGCAAGAATCCAAGCGTTGCGTACAAGTGATTAGAAAAAGTGTGAATAGTACGGGGGTACTGTTCATCTATTTATAGGCACAGGGCGCAGCCTGTGTGAAATTACATTTATGCCCTTTACAATCGATTACAATCATGACACAAACTATCATGGGTCAATAGGTCATTTCATCTTTAAGTCGGTTCACTCCTTCGTCTTGAGACATGTCACTATGCCGAAGCTTTATGGGTGATAGCTTCGGCACTGCTTTTGAGAGGATCTACCGAAGGTGTTTCTTTCTACAGGATCTTCGGCTACGAAGCATACCCCCAACAGTAGCCCCTTCGCGGTGCTAGATCGTTTTTCATAACGAGCTTGATCCGTGAAAAAGTCTCCTAGGCTTCCGGATGCCAAAGATCCAAAAACACCTTCCCTGAGCTCGTTGCTGAGAAACGATTAAAATAATTTGAGCGCGAGGTGGCCCCACCATGCAGCGGTTACGCGCATCCTGGCGATTCACCTTCTCAGGCTCTATGGCCCACCATTCAATGGGTGCGGGCGACTGTTCGTCCGGTGCGGAAGACTTGACGATTCACCTTCCCACCTGCGGCACTATATAAACAGACGGGTAGATGTGAAGTTACCACAACATTCATTGCTATTGCACTGTTTTGCTGCCAAAATTTTGACCATAGCCGAAGCTTGCTTACTGCATCCTCAACCGAAGCTATTCATTTTGCTCTAGCTTCGTAACAAGAAAGAGCTTCGGCAAAGCTAAAAAAATTTCAACTTCGTCAAAAGACAAGAAATTCAATCATCAGATGGCCAGGGTATGCTCAACAGCTAGGGTTACTCACGACGGAGAGGAAGCCGAAGCTGCTGAAACTGCTCCAATCTCTGAAGTGATGAAACGGTCAGGGCTGGTAGTATCGGAGGATGCACCTGCCGCTGAAGCTGAGCAGGTTGATGCTGAGGAAGTTGAATCTAAAGATGATTACAGTGTCGTGCCATCTAAACCCAGCCACCTGGAGTTTGGGAGGTCCACTATTACCGAAGGTGATATGCCTAAGCTGATGAAGTTAGGCTATTTCAGTGAAGCCAAAAAAGGAGCTGGTTCGTTTTGGCGGAGAGGAAATTACTCCAAAGCTGGAAAAGGATGAGGTGGTAGTCTTCAAAAGCTTCTTTAAAGCAGGATTAAGATTTCCTTTGAATGGGATGATTGCTGATGTTTTGAAGAAGTTTGGGATTTATCTTCATCAGCTAACTCCTAACGCCATCGTTAGTTTTAGCATCTACATCTAGGCCCTCCGAAGCCAGGGGGTAGAACCGTTTGCCGGAGGCTTCTGCCGAGTACATGAGCTTCATTATCAAACAAAAGCTAGAGAAGATGGGTTGCACGAAAACTTCGACTGCTACAATTTTGCTTATCGCAAAGATGCGAAGTTACCAATTATCAGCTATCGTACCAAGGGGCCAGTTGGCTGGAAGACTGAATGGTTTTACGTCAAAGTTGATAAAAAAGGAGAAGCTAGTTCAAAGCCCACTAGAATTAATCTTCGGAGAAACCAGACCCCAGTGCAACATGAAACCGGAGAGTCCAAGCCAAATTGCACTGGGCGAATTTCGAGTTATTGCGGAGCACATTGGTACTAGGGATCTGGTGCAAGAATTCTTGGCTTTTAGAGTGTTCCCAACTTTGAAAGAGTGGGACATGCCGAAGCTCGAAGGGGAAAAGAAAAGGAAGGAACTTGTTCGGTTGCCCTACTATTATAAATTCAAGAAACACTTCAAAGTACCTTGCCAAGAATGGCTAGACACGATTGAAGTTATGTGCAATGAAATTCTTGGCAATTATTCTAAAAAAGAAGATCAACTAATGACTGCAGCCTTTGGCACTCGTCCGAAGCGAAGGTTAAACCGGGTGATAGATGCTCTAAACTTTGAGTATCCTAACTATGAGCGACTGGACAGAGGTGCTGAAGGACACAAGAGAAAGAGAGTTGCTAGCGTCCTGAATAAAGATGCTGCTAAATTGGTGAAAGAGGATGAAGAAGCTTTAAAGAAAAGAAAATTAAGCTCTAAGCCGAAGATAGCTGCTTCGAAGAAAAAGAAAGCTGCGACTCTGAAGCGAAAAGCGACTGATACTAAGGATGAAGCTCCTTCAACACCTCCTGCTGCCGATGTGGAAGAGATTTTAAAGGTAATGACTGAATCTTTGCCTGTCAAGCTAAGTCCACTAGGGCCACATCTGACGAAGCTTTTTCAGAAGTAAAAGGAGCCCTCGATGACGAAGAAGGCAGCTGGGCTGAAAAAACGAAGAATTATTACCATGACAGAAGTTATTGAAGGGACACCACCACCAGCTTCGGCTTCGAAGGCACCAGCTGTTGAGAGCGCAACAGCTATCGAAGCTGCACCTACTGAAGCTACAGCTGCCGAAGCTGCCACGGCCGAAGATGTACATTTAGAAAGCACACTTTCTAATATTGATAAAATACTTCTAGACATGGCCGCAGAAGAAACTGTTGCAGCCACCGAAGAAACCATGGCCACAAAGCCTGAGAAGGAGAAGGAAATAGCCGAAGATGCTTCGGAAGAAGAAATTTTCAACTTTCAAAACTTAGTTGGACAAGAGTTGACGAAGGCTGAGAAAGAAGAGTTTAAAGAATATGCCATATCCTGTGGATATCAACCAGGGGCACTACTCTTCGGTGGTGTTGACGATGAAAAGTTAGGCTGTCTCCGAGATAAAACCGGAGCAAAGGTTATCGGTACTCTGTCGAAGAGTATTGGTTTCCCAAAGCTTGAGACTGACATAAGCCGCTACCGACGACAACATCTTATCGGTAGTTTATTCTATTCTAATTTCAAGGTAAAAACTTTTCTTCAACTTTTTATTGTTTTTATCTACGAAGGTGTTTTCTAACAAAGGATGCTTCTGCACAGAGTATGCTAGTGAGTAAAGCTTTGAAGATGCAACAAGATATTGAAGATAAAAATCATGAAGTCATAATTGAGGGCTTAGAAAACAAAATAAAAGATCAAGCAGCTGCCCTTGAAAAGAAGGATTTTGAACTTCAGACAGCAGACGATTTACTAACAAAGGCCGAGGCTAAAATTGCAAAGTTGAATGCGGAGCTTCTCTCAAAATCAGAGAGCTTCGAACAAGAAAAACAGAAATTCGATGCAAAACTTGAAGCTGAGGTCGAAAGAAGTTCAAATTTACAAAAATCATTGAAAGAACTTCAAATTAAATGTCTGGAGTTCAGCAATCGATGTGTGCAACGGCTGAAACAGGTCTTCAATTCGGTTGGAGCCGGCTATGAAAAATTTAGTCCTTTGATTGAAGACCTGCCAAGAACCTTCGAACACATTGAGGATGAAATTGATGCCCTTGATGAAATTATAGCTGGGCATGGCGATTTCTGTGCCCTGGTAGCTTCTCGGGGCACAGCTGTTGCCTTCCTGAAGTCTGGTTGCACACATGGAAAAATTGTTAATTGGCCAAATTTTAGCTTGTCACCAGCAGATCTAATTGATATTCCCAGTCTTGCCCGAAGTGTAGGAAACAGATTTATAAAGCTAGTATGGACGAAGGGTGGACGAATCTTAGCTGGTGACGAGGCTCGAAGTCATCTTAAGCCGGTAACAAAATCATACCTTATGCTTACCCTTTCCTTTGAACTTGAATTTTTCCCTTATAACATTAATATGCACAGGATGACGAAGCCGAGGAGCCTGAAGCCGAAGCTTAGTGTACTGTCCGAAGCTCATGATGATGAAGCTTGAATAGCTAGCTGTAGAAAAAACTCTAAGAACACTTGTATCATTCTTTATAAAGAATTTTGTAAATTAAGAATTAAATTCTAATTATGTAAATTAGTGCATACCTTGTAATATATTTTTTACCTTTTCGTCCATGTATGAATTGCTTTGATGTGGACGAAATTAGTATTTTTTGAGCCGAAGGCGAAAAACACCTTTCCTTCTTTTCGTACACAACGAAGCATGAAACTGCTTCTTTTTTCTTTTTGCCGAAGCCTTATATTTATGGTCGAAGCATCCGCCTGTGTCTGTATGTTATGATGATGATGATCCTATGTATGTCTAAATGAATGGTTATGAATGCAAATGTATGATGTAATGTGTCGTGCAAATGAATGTCCAAACATACACATACGAAGCCACAACCAAAGCCTTCATTCCCTTGGGAATGACCGAAGTGTCTTTGCCGCTTATTTTTCGGCTTCACCGCTTATTTTTCAGTGTATCAGAGCTGACTTTTCGCTGTAAGTTATGCATCCCCTTAGGAACGTCTTTTGAACTTCTTCGCCTTCTATTTCGGCGGTATTCGCGTTGACTTTTCGCGCTTCGCCTTATATTTCGGTGGTATCAGCATTGACTTTTCGCTGTAAGCTCTGCATTTCCTTGGGAACGACTTTTGAGCAGAAAACTTACGCTGCGCTCCCTTAGGAACGACTTTTTGTAGCTTCGTCGTGCTCTGCATCCCCTTAGGGACGACTTTCGAGCTTATCCCTGTTTTTTCCTTTTTCCCTGCACTCGATGGTGCATGCTCAGTTTTTACATTTACATATTTGGGGGATTTTGCTCTTGTAGAGGTGAAATAAGAAAAAGAGAAATTACATGCTATGGCCCCATTAAAAACCTTTCTCCCCCTTTAGAAAGGAAAAGGGTGCCATAGGAAAAATAAAAAGATTACATCAAGCTATACATAATATCGCCGAAGCTCATCCGCATTCCAAGATCTAGGAAAGTCGTTGCCGTCCATATCCTTCAATCTGTAAGAACCGAGTCTTGATGAAGATACTACTAGAAAAGGTCCTTCCCACTTCAACTGTAGCTTGCCTACTGTATCTGGGTTGGCAACTCTCCGAAGTACCAAATGCCCTGGCTTAATGTTCTTTAGCCGAACTTTTCTGTCACGCCTTTTTATTGTTTCGGCTTGATATTTATTGATGTTCTCCACGGCCTGAAGCCTGATCCCTTCTATAACATCTTTTGCCACAGAATAATCAACTTCGTCCTCTGCCGAAGCCACTGTTCTTATTGATCCTGCCTTAGCTTCTTCTGGGGTTATTGCTTCGTCACCAAACAGTAATTTGAATGGTGTAAATCCTGTTGACCTTGATATTGTTGTGTTGTGGCTCCACACCACTTTGATCAATTCATCTGGCCACTTTCCTCTGGGCTGATTGAAGATTAACTTCATTATTCCCGTCATTATAATGCCATTAGCTCTTTCAACAAGTCCATTTGACTCCGGATGTCTGACCGATGCAAAATGAATCTTCGTGCCAATTTGTTCACAGAATTCTTTGAAAGCTTCAACATCAAATTGTGTTCTGTTGTCCATAGTAATAGCCTTCGGCACTCCGAAGCAACAAACAATATTTTGCCAGAAAAATTTCTGGATAGTGACCGAAGTTATTATGGCTAAAGGCTTCGCCTCAATCCACTTGGAAAAATACTCTACCGCCACCACAACATATTTTAGATTTCCTTATGCTGGTGGAAGTGGGCCTAGCAAATCGAGGCCCCACCTTTGCAACGGCCAAGTGGGCTGTATTAACTGAGTGAGAGATGAAGGTTGGTTCTGGTCTCTTGCACATTTTTGACAGCCTTCACATTTTTGAACTAAATTTGCTGCATCCGAAGCTGCCTTTGGCCAGTAAAATCCTTGTCGAAAAACTTTTCCCAACAAGGGCCTAGATCCAATGTGAGATCCACACAGACCTGCATGTATCTCTTTCATTAATTCCATACCTTCGGTTCTTGATAAACATTTGAGGAGTGGTGAACAAACTCCATGTTTATACAATTCCCCTTCTATTATCACATATGGTCTTGTCCTTGCCTCCATTCTTTTGTTATAAGCTTCGTTACTTGAAAGACAATTGCCTTGGAGGAAAGATATTATTTCAGTTCTCCAGTCTTCACTGTGTACTGGAGAAATAGTAAGCACTGCTCTCTCCATGAGCTCAACCGAAGGTGCTTTTATTGTTTCAAAAGATACTTCCGAGGGTAAGGGGAGCCCCTGAGCCGCTGATTTGGCTAGCAAATCTGCATGCTCATTTTCACCTCTTGGAATATTCTTGACAGAAAAACCTTCGAAGGAAGCTTCCAACCTTCGAACTGCATCCAGATATTTTTCAAGCTTCGGATCCCGTGCCTTGCTACTTTTGTCCACGTGGCCAGCAATAACTTGAGAATCAGTCTTTAGGGTGGCCCTTCTTATTCCCATTGCCCTTAGTTTCTGAAGCCCCAATAGAAGTGCTTCATACTCAGCAATATTATTTGTGCAACTAAAATCCAGTTTGACTGCATAACATGTTTTGACTTTTGAAGGTGCCACTAGGACCGCATCTGCCCCTACACAGAAGGTTCCCCAAGAACCATCGCAAAATATTGTCCAAGCTTCGGCATCTTTGCTTGTCCCCTCTTCGTGAGCCCCTGGCATCCAATCAGCGATGAAATCTGCTAGAGCTTGAGATTGAATTGAAGATCTGTGCACGTAATCAATAGTGAATTCATTAAGCTCTGCGGCCCATTTTCCAATCCTTCCAGTAGCTTCTCTATTTCTCATGATATCCTTCAGGGGCTGTGATGAAGGAATGATTATGTGATATGCTTGAAAATAGTGCCGAAGCTTCCTGGACGCCATTAACACAACATACAACACCTTCTCCAATTCTGTATAATTTTTCTTTGATAAACTCAAAACTTCAGAGACAAAGTATACTGGGACTTGCTTTTTAGCTTGTCGTTCAAGCTTCTCTTGTACAAGCGCCGCACTCACTGCAGAGTGCGAAGCTACCACATATAATAGCAATGGAGCCCCTAGCACGGGTGGAGTTAATGTTGTTAAATCGATCAGATATTGCTTCAGCTCTTCGAAAGCTTTCTGTTGAGTTGGGCCCCATTAAGAAACTTCAGCTGACTTTAGCACTTCAAAGAATGGTAAATTTCTTTCTGTTGATCTAGATATAAATCGATTCAAAGATGCCAATCTTCCTGTCAGCCGTTGAGCCCCCTTCTTTGTGCTTGGCGGCTCCATTCGAAGGATAGCTTCGATCTTGCTTGGGTTGGCTTCGATCCCCTTCGTTGAAACTAGACAGCCAAGGAACTTGCCCTTCTTCACTCCGAAGACACATTTTTCTGGATTTAATTTCAGGCCAGCTTGCCTAAAATTAGCAAATGTTTCTCGCAAATCAGTAATGTGATTTTCCTGCTTCGTGCTCTTCACTATGATATCATCAACATATGTTAGCACATTTCTGCCTATCTGGGAATGAAGAACCTTGGCTGTCATCCTGCTGAAGCTTCCTCCAGCATTCTTGAGCCCCTCAGGCATCCGAAGATAACAATACGTACCACTGGGGGTTATGAAGCTGGTCTTTGGTTCATCTTCCTTCTTCATCTAGATTTGGTGGTAGCCTGAATAACAATCTAATAGACTCATGAGCTCTGACGAAGCTGCTGCATCTACTAGAGAATCTATTCTTGGTAATGGGAACTCGTCCTTTGGACAAGCCTTATTTAGATCAGTAAAATCAATGCACATTCTCCATTTACCATTGGCCTTCTTCACCATAACAGTGTTGGCTAGCCATTCTGGGTATTTCACTTCTCTGATGACACCAGCACTGAGAAGTCTTTTTACTTCATTCCGAGCACCTTCGGCTTTATCGTCAGACATTTTCTGGAGCTTTTGTTTCCTGGGTCGGAAGGATGGATCGACATTGAGTGAATGTTCAATGACATCCCTGTTGACACCACAGAGATTGTTGGCTGACCATGCAAAAACATCTTTGTTGTTGAATAAAAACCTTATCAAGGTTTTCTCTTGCTCTTCAGATAATTGAGACCCCAGCAATACCTTCTGCTCTGTTATGTCTTCACATAGAAGCATGGGCTTCGGCTAATTAGCCGAAGCAGCCTTCTCTCTTCTGTACTTATATTGTTCACAAGCTTCGGCTCCATCGATATTGTGGATTGCTTTTGAGTCTGTCCAATTTCCTTCAGCCTTTCTGGCAGCTTCCTGACTTCCATGAATAGCAATAGGCCCTGGGTCCGAAGGTATCTTCATGCATAGATATGCTGGATGAAGAATTGCTTCGAATGTGTTGAGTGTTCCATGACCAATGATTGCATTGTAGGGATATTCTATGTCAACAATATCAAACACAACATGTTCAGTTCTTGTATTATGGACAAATTCGAAGGTCACTGGCATTGTGATCTCACCAAGTGCTACAATCTGCCTTCCTCCGAAACCATAGAGAGGGTGTGTAGCATCATGGATCTTATCCTCTGGCTCTTGCATCTGTCTAAAGGCCTTAGCAAATATGATATCCGCTGCACTGCCTGTATCAACCAGAACATTGTGGACTAGAAATCCCTTAATGACACAAGATATGGCCATAGCATCATTGTGGGTGTAATCCTTGAGCTGAAGGTCCTCTTGGGAGAAGGTAATTGGGATGTGAGACCATTTTGACTTGATGAAAGGTCCCTGCACCCCCAACATGTTGTACCCTTCTTTGGGCCTCTTTCTTCTGCTTCTTGTTGGTCGGCTCTGAGCATGAAACACCGGTTATCGGGAGCACCAGCTTCGTAGCCGAAGCAGCTTCAACTTGATTGTTGAACGAAGCCATCAGCTCAAAAAGTGGAAGTGAGTTCACCAGAGGTGGGCGCCAATGTTGGGGACTTGTTCTCAAATGCTAAGAGTTAAGAACAAGGCAACACAAAAAGAAGTTAATGGTTAATGTCCTTCATCCTTCGAAGCATTATTTCCCTTAGGATATAACGATCTTCGGACGAAGGTTATGAAGGACATACCTTCATGATCAAGGTTATAAGATAATGAAAGACGAAGTATTTGAAAACATAAAACATGAAAGATAATGTAAACAAGCACGTAATATTAATCATATATTTCATCATATAAACTTGAATATTAACATACAATATTTAATTAAGTTTATACCTTCAGTTTGACAGAAGGCAAGAATCCAAGCGTTGCGTACAAGTGATTACAAAAAGCGTGAACAGTATGGGGGTACTGTTCATCTATTTATAGGCACAGGGCGCAGCCTGTGTAAAATTACATTTGTGCCCTTTACAATCGATTACAATCATGACACAAACTATCATGGGTCGATTGGTCATTTCATCTTTAAGTCGGTTCACTCCTTCGTCTTGAGACATGTCACTATGTCGAAGCTTTATGGGTGATAGATTTGGCACTGCTTTTGAGAGGATCTGCCGAAGGTGTTTCTTTCTACAGGATCTTTGGCTACGAAGCATACCCCCAACACGCATGCATACTAGGTCAATCATATGGTAGGATTGCTTGTTTTCAATTCATTATCTTGAGCAAACCTACATGTTATAGAATGTTTAATTAAGCACGACACATAACATATTTAACAACCCTAAGTAAATGACACTAATGCTTCAGAAATTCATATTCTACAAATAGTATCATTTAACTTATATGTGCCAAAAGCTCGGATTATAGATAATTTGCCCCTCTTGATATCAAATCAAAAGTGCATGTCTCCTACAAGTATTCAAAACTTGTATGCACACATTCAGGGGGAGGTTACTCTATAATCTAAGTGAAAGGGAATTAGGCTTACACCTATTTCCTAATTGATTTTGGTGGTTGAATTGCCCAACACAAATAATTGGACTAACTAGTTTGCTCTAGTCAATAAGTTCTACAGGTGCCAAAGGTTCATAATAAGCCAATAAAAAGACCAAGAAAAGGGTTCAAACAAGAGAGCAAGGGATAACCGAAGTATGCCCTGGTCTGGCGCACCGGACTGTCCGGTGTGCCACCGAACAGTGTTCGGTGCACCAGGGGACTTCAAGCTGAACTCCTTACCTTCGGGAATTTTCAGAGGCGCTTCGCTATAATTCACCGGACTGTCCGGTGCACCACCGGACAGTGTCCGGTGCCCCAAGGAAGAGCGACTCTGAACTCACTAGCTTCGGGAATCCGCTCCGCTAAAATTCACCGGACTGTCCGGTGCACACCGGACTGTCCGGTGTGATAGCGGAGCAACGGCTACTTCGCGCGCAACGGTCGACTGTAACGCATTAAATGCGTGCCTGCACGCGAGGGTGGCACACCGGACAGCCTACAGGGCCTGTCCGGTGCACCACCGGACAGCCAGGCGGGCCCACAAGACAGAGCTCCAACGGTCTGCTGACATGGCTGGCGCACCGAACTGTCCGGTGCGCCATGCGACTGCAGCCTTCCAACATCCACTTTGTGGTGGTTGGGGCTATAAATACCCCAACTGTCACACCCGGTTTTGGAAGGCAAACCGAATGCGAACTATGTACGTGCCAGGATCAGAACTCACGTACACAGCGATTACATAAATGAACATCATCACACAATGCTCGAATAATAACATAAAAGAGTACTTATTACATCATAGAGTCATAGACATCCACATAGTCATTGTCTTAACAAGTAAATCAAAGTGCTAAACGAAACGCAGTAACGATAAGGCCTTCACAGGCAGCTGACTGGGGGTTGCCGCCAACCCACTCCTAGAATTCATCGTAGTCTTGAAACTCCTGGAAGTCTCCTTCCACGGCTTCGCCTTCTCCTGAGCAGTGGTTACAATGCGGGCAACCTGGTGTTTTGTGGTAAAGCAAGGATGAGTACACATCAACGTACTCAGCAAATGTCCCGTTTGGCTGAGGTGGACTAGCTTTATGTGGGGTTAGGCTCCAGCAGTTGCTTTTAGTTGGTCAAGTATTTATCATTAGTAGAAGCCAGATTTTAGCATTAACCAATCCGTAAACCATTTCCTCATCGAGGAACATCATCATCGTAGTCGAACCAAAACCATATCATAACCATTGTATCTCGAACCATCTGTATCTCTAATCAAAGAGGATCCCAAGGCTGCTCTTAACCGTGAGCACGGCTGATATACCAGTTTCACTACCCTCTGCAGAGGTTGCACACTTTACCCATGAGTCATGATTCCCTTTCTACCCAGGGAGAGCTAATCCCCATTGACCACTACCTAGGTGGTCCGGCAGGGCATCACTACGTAGCCTTTACAAAGATTCCCTAGAGATCGTAGCTGCCCGTTAGGTTTCTCCAGTTTGATAAACACAGTACCCCTCCCCGCAGGAGAGTGACTAACAAAGAGCAAAACGAAAGAACCTCGGCACTCAGCCTCGGCAGAGCAAGCACTGTGCCTGGACCCCATTGACGGCACGACGGCTAAGCAACTACACCCCTAGTTCATCTAATTAATCAGCTAAGGGCATCCCATTTCACCCTCATGGTTGCACTGTTATCCCGGGTGGTCTCT